>NC_036851.1:15742680-15802070 GCF_002910315.2 Salvelinus sp. IW2-2015 | reverse complement strand
AAGCGATTTCTGCATGTTGCACCTTTAAAAGGTATTAAAAACATCAAAACAATAATGTTGAAGTAAAGACCTCTGACAACTAATATCAACATTTATATTTAGTTTTGCAGAAATTTGCCTTCTGGAAGTTATATTGCCTAGTGTCTTYTCATTCTGTTACCAAAAACCCACATATATTTAAAGCTAGAATCCTTAATTTAAACAATAACAAAGAGGCCACCCAGATTGTGTTACCGCGCTTGTGTTTTGGTAAAAAGCTGAGGGATGGGCCTGGAGAAATGTAGGGCCCAATAAAATCCGTAATGTGGAGAACGCAGACAGAATCAAGACGTTTTTTTTTTACTTAGTAGGGAATAAACTAAAGGTATTTCAAAATAATTAATTAGCCCAAGTTTATCATAAGACATGAACAGAATGCATCAGTGATTCGAATTTCCTGCAAATTTCAGAAGAGGCAATGAGAATTCCCGATCTGTGTATGTGCGGTGCACYTGTCTACCACTTTGTGTAGCKATTAGRGATGATGCTAATGATAACCTTTTTCGGGTATAGATAGAAAGGCTTTGCCATAAACATTCTCAATTAAATGCTAACTATACTGAACAAAAATATAAACATGCAACAATTTCAACGATTTTACTTTACTGCACATTTTAGATTGGCCTTTTATTGTCCACAGTACAAGGTGCACCTGTGTAATGATCAGGCAGTTTAATTAGCTTCTTGACATGCCACACCTGTCAGGTGGATGGATTTTCTTGGCAAAAGAGAAATGCTCACTAACTGCGATGCAAATAAATAGGTGCACAAAATTTGAGAGAAATAAGCTTTTTGTGTGWATGGAACATTTCTGGGATCTTTTATTTCAGCTAATGAAACATGGGACCAACACTTTACATGTTGTGTTTATATTTTTGTTCAGTATACATAGTAGCCTATCCTTACCTGGCAGAATTATATGATTATTTGCATCAGTCCAGTGGGTATTTGTTTTYCAAACTCTACCAACATTTGCACTACAAAAACACTGTTAAACAACAGTGAGTGAAAACCAGAGAGTGAAAACCTGAAGAAATGGGGAAAATGAAAATCTGAAAAACTAAATGGAGAAAACGGAATTTAGGAAAGAACTAAACGGAATCAGGCCAAAACATTAAAAGATTTTATAGGGCCCTAGAAATGTAACCACTCTCAAATGTGTAAGAATCGACGCTGGTAGARGAGAAACAAGTACAGGGAGTGAACATTTAATTAACGACGGACATGGAACAGGACAGCGTTCTGAAGAGAAAACATAACAACATTAATGCTGACATGGGGAACCAACTGAGGAACAGACAGATATAGAAGGGCAAGTTCAGGCGAGTCCAATATTGCGCAGCTACGTGTAATGATGGTGACATGTGTGCGTAATGAAGGGCAGTCTGGCGCCCTCGAGCGCCAGAGAGGGGGAYCGGGAACAGGCGTGACAAAATGCCTATACATAGCTATAGATGCAAGGACGGACCATCCATGATATCAAAATTATAGTTTTAAACGTGTTGAGGCAATACAGTGTTTGTTTACATTTACATTGTTTACAAACATTGTAGTAACACAATATTGTTTTTGGGGTTCTGATGGGATACGACATTTGAACTAAGCTCATGAGACTTAAGTCTTTACTGAAGACTTATCTCTTCAGTAGGTCATATGATTGAGTGTAGTCTGGCCCAGGAGTGTGAAGGTGAACGGAAAGGCTCTGGAGCAACGAACCGCCCTTGCTGCCTCTGCCTGGCCTGTTCCCCTCTCTCCACTGGGATTCTCTGCCTCTAACCCTATTACAGGGGCAGAGTCACTGGCTTACTGGTGCTCTTTCATGCCGTCCCTAGGAGGGGTGCGTCACTTGAGTGAGTTGAGTCACTGACGTGATCTTCCTGTCTGGGTTGGCGCTCCCCCTTGGGTTGTGCCGTGGCGGAAATCTTTGTGGGCTATACTCGGCCTTGTCTCAGGATGGTAAGTTGGTGGTTGAAGATATCCCTCTAGTGGTGTGGGGGCTGTGCTTTGGCAAAGTGGGTGGGGTTATATCCTTCCTGTTTGGCCCTGTCCGGGGGTATCATCGGATGGGGCCACAGTGTCTCCTGACCCCTCCTGTCTCAGCCTCCAGTATTTATGCTGCAGTACTTTATGTGTCGGGGGGCTAGGGTCAGTCTGTTATATCTGGAGTATTTCTCCTTTCTTATCCGGTGTCCTGTGTGAATTTAAGTATGCTCTTTAAGTATGCTCTCTCTAATTCTCTCTTTCTTTCTCTCTCTCGGAGGACCTGAGCCCTAGGACCATGCCTCAGGACTACCTGGCATGATGACTCTTTGCTGTCCCCAGTCCACCTGGCCGTGCTGCTGCTCCAGTTTCAACTGTTCTGCCTGCGGCTATGGAACCCTGACCTGTTCACCGGACGTGCTACCTGTCCCAGACCTGCTGTTTTCAACTCTATAGAGACAGCAGGAGCGGTAGAGATACTCTTAATGATCGGTTATGAAAAGCCAACTGACATTTACTCCTGAGGTGCTGACTTGTTGCACCCTTGACAACTATCGTGATTATTATTATTTGATCATGCTGGTCATTTATGAACATTTGAACATCTTGGCCATGTTCTGTTATAATCTCCACCCGGCACAGCAAGAAGAGGACTGGCCACCCCTCATAGCCTGGTTCCTCTCTAGGTTTCTTCCTAGGTTTTGGCCTTTCTAGGGAGTTTTTCCTAGCCACCGTGCTTCTACACCTGCATTGCTTGCTGTTTGGGGTTTTAGGCTGGGTTTCTGTACAGCACTTTGATATATCAGCTGATGTAAGAAGGGCTATATAGATACATTTGATTTGATGAGGCATTTATAAGATATATTCTTAAAGAATCAATGGGTATATGTCATACATTTACAAGTCAGTTAATGTCACCTTCCCCGGCTCTTACTGACACCTACCTATGAGCCCTCTCTCTTTTCATTTACTYTAACCAGCCCTCTCACCCACTTAGCACCGACCAACACCGGACGACCATGGACGTTGAAAAATAGTTGAAATTTGGATAATCCAAGTATGAACCAATCTTAAAGTCTGTTTCACAAGTTTGGACAGTACAGTGCAGTGCAGTACAGTACAGTAGAGCACAGTACAGTACATTAAAGTACAGTAAAGAAAAATAGAGTAGAATATAGGTCAGTACAATACAGTACAGTAATGTACAGTAGGGTTTAGTAGAGTAGAGCACACTAGAGTAGAGTACAATATAATTTACTGTAGTGTCAGTGTTTCCCCTAGGATTTCTTTTCAACAGCGGTGGCAAAGTTAGCATGCTAGCTGTTCCCATAGACTTCTATTCATTGCGGTAATGCTAGTGAGCCTTTGCGCTAGCMCTAGTTAGCAACTTCCTTCCATTAGTTAATCTATATCTGTGTAAGTAGACAAAGGGCTTAATTGCCAGAATGCKTTTAAAAACGCAGAAATATACACTACCGTTCAAAAGTTTGGGGGCACATAGAAATGTCCTTGTTTTTGAAAGAAAAACACATTTTTTGTCCATTAAAATAACATCAAATTGATCAGAAATACAGTGTAGACATTGTTAATGTTGTAAATGACTATTGCAGCTGGAAACGGCWGATTTTTAATAGAATATCTACATAGGCGCACAGAGGCCCATTATCAGCAACCATCACTCCTGTGTTCCAATGGCACGTTGTGTTAGCTAATCCAAGTTGATCATTTTAAAAGGCAAATTGATCATTATAAAACCCTTTTGCAATTATGTTGGCACAGCTGAAAACTGGTGTCCTGATTAAAGAAGCAATAAAACTGGCCTTCTTTAGACAAGGTGAGTATCTGGAGCATCAGCATTTGTGGGTTCGATTACAAGCTCAAAATGTCCAGAAACAAAGACTTTCTTCTGATACTCGTCAGTCTATTCTTGTTCTGAGAAARTAAGGCTATTCCATGCAAGAAATTGCCAAGAAACTGAAGATGTCGTACAACGCTGTGTACTACTCCCTTCACAGAACAGCGCAAACTGGCTCTAACCAGAATAGAAAGAGGAGTGGGAGGCCCCGGTGCACAACTGAACAAGATGACAAGTACATTAGAGTGTCTAGTTTGAGAAACAGATGCCTCACAAGTCCTCAACTGGCAGCTTTATTAAATAGTACCCGCAAAACACCAGTCTCAACGTCAACCGTGAAGAGCCGACTCCAGGATGCTGGCCTTCTAGGCAGAGTTCCTCTGTCCAGTGTCTGTGTTCTTTTGCCCATCTTAATCTTTTCTTTTTATTGCCCAGAATGAGATATGGCTTTTTCTTTCGAACTCTGCCTAGAAGGCCAGCATCCTGGAGTCCCCTCTTCACTGTTGATGTTGAGACTGGTGTTTTGCGAGTACTAATTAATGAAGCTGCCAGTTCAGGACTTGTGAGGCATCTGTTCCTCAAACTAGACACTCTAATGTGGTACGCCAGTGTTGAATAAAAATGTTTCCTTCTTGCTAAAATTCTATGTTATCTTCCACTTCTCAGATTCCTAACACCTCTCACATTGTCYTTCTAGAAACTGTTCATGACACTGAGGTTGACACATGGCCGCCCTGCTCCAGACAACATTTCTACTTCCTRCTGTTGGCACTTGACTCCAGACAAGAGGTGGGTGGGACATGGGTGAGGACCTCCCTCTTTCTCTTTTTTCATTAGTTCTGTCTGTCTGTCTATTCCATTGTTTTCTTTCTACCATATTGAGGATCATGCATGTGCGGAGAGGTTGGGCGCTCATGAATGAATTATATCAATACCTTGGGGCGTAGAYGCAATTGCTTGAAAAAAATGGTGGTTGTCCATAAATGCCCAATTAACTATTTATGGACATAATGGGAGCTTGTGATGTGAGAGGACAAATAAATAAGGCGAGAATACATTAAACATGACAAGATGATGAGTGGTATGTATCATCACTGGCGTCCTAATGACCCTTAGACGTTCYGCTAAATCACTGCCTTGCATTCATGGAGAATGGTGTACTATTAATATACGGTGTGGTTATTAGCATAAGTCGGCCTTACACACGGGTGAATATGTACCAAATGGTACTCTTGACACMGGTCCACATTGCTATGTGTGTTCAGAATACTGTAGCATTTTCAMTAATGGCGAGGGGCTGATATAGTGTGATTTGTATGCAGGGCCATGAGTCAGGCCAGTGTAGTATGGTAATGTGCCAGTAGTGGTCCAAGAGGTCACTACTYGCTATTTGCATTTTACAAGTTGCCGAAAAGCTATACTGAGGGGTTTTGCAACACTGTACTCATCCCAGTGTCACTCAAGCCTCTGTGGTTGAGTCTCCACATTCAGAGCACCTCCATGCACGTCCTTTGTGATGGCTCACTCGCTCCCTGGGTAGTCATGGTGATCAAGCGTTGTCTCAGTGCTAGGGCCTGCTGATGGATAGACACCCACATTCAGCCACGGATTTCTCTTTTTGAAGGGGGTGGGAGMAGTGGAGGGCTGGGGGAGGACTGGGAGAGGGGCTCAGCTCAGCCTTGAACCAAATAAACAGAGGGAATGAAAAGAGGAGTGCTTTCAGAGATAGAGAGGGGTCAGTCTCATTTGCGCAAAGWCCTCCCTCATCACAAACACAGCTGACACGGGACATTCTTATCAGCGAGGCGCACACTGGGCAAAAATAACAAATTCATTTGTAACTGAGACTGCGAGCCAAGGACAATAGCCCAGCAGYACACAACGTAGATGTCTGTTAGGAGTATCAGAGGAAAGATCATTCATTCTTATTTATTCGCTGGCCCAACAACCTCACCCAAATGGACTTACATGGCTCTCAGCTTGAAGCCCACTGAAGCACAAAAAGGCAAGACAAGTTTCCCAAGGTTACTGCATACAGCTATGGCTCTTTGTGGATGGAGTCCAAGGCTGGACTCTTTCCAGCCTATAGCTGCACAGTTTTCGAATGTATTTATTTTTCTCTATCCACTTTGTTGCGCCACGTACAGTACATCACATATTGTACATTTATTGTAAATCTCTCTAAACTGATCCTCCACTCCAGACTAATAGTCGTCCACATGCTGCAGAATCAATTTCCTCCTATGAATACTTCATTAGCTCCTTAATAAACATCCTCGTTATCCACCATGTCAGGTGGAGTAATGTTAACCCCCCAGATGTGAGCTATTTTTGTTTCCATTTTCCACTGTTAGACTTTTTTTTCTGAATCAGCCATCATGGTGGATGAGAGAAGAGCACCCATCAGGACGTTAAACCTGCAGGATTAGACTGACCTGACTTTATGACCTCACCTTCCACAGTGTGTCTGCTACTTATCTGATTCATCCATTGTAGTAAAGCAATGCTAGTTGTTTTCAACCCAATCCAATAATTATATTATAGATCTTCCCTGAAAGCTGAGGTAATTGCAGGCAAAAGCTTTCAGTATTAAAAATGGATCTTTGCAATAGCAAACCTCAATCTCTCACCTATCAGTCATCATAAAGCCTAAACAAGGAACATAGATGATAAACTGGTAATAGGATGTAGTAAGGWTGAGATCAGGAAGTAATAGGCAGAAATAAAGTAGAAATTGTGCACCAATTTTAAAAGCCTGTTATATTCCAGCACCTGCGTTTTTAAGGATGTGGGTATGACCACAGATTGTTCTATATTAAATGAAGTGACCTTTCATTTAATATAGACCACATGGAGAATTCAATAAATRCYATTTTTTTATTCAGCATTTTGACATACCCCTCCGCCAACCCTGTGTTAAGTTTCACCATCATTGCAAAGCTCTTTATGACAGAATGCTCTTTATGAAAGAACGTAAAAAGTAGGGGAAATAGGGCCTCCCGGGTGGCGCAGTGATCTAATGCACTGCATCAGAGACTCTGGGTCTCTAATGCACTGAACCAGAGACTCTGGGTTCAAGCCCAGGCTTTGCCGGCCGCAACCGGGAGGTCCATGGGGCGATGGCCTAGTCTCGTCCGGCTTAGGGAGGGTTTGGCCGGTAGGGATATCCTTGTCTCATCGAGCACTAGCGACTCCTGTGGTGGACCGGGCGCAGTGCGCGCTGACCAGGTCGCTAGGTGTACGGTGTTTCCTCCGGCACATTGGTGCGGCTGGCTTCCGGGTTGGATGCGCGCTGTGTTAAGAAGCAGTGCGGCTTGGTTGGGTTGTGTTTCGGAGGATGCATGGTTGTGTTTCGGAGGACGACCTTCGTCTCTCCCGAGCCCGTACGGGAGTTGTAGCGTTGAGACAAGACAGTAACTACTAACAATTGGATACCACGAAATTGGGGAGAAAAAGGGGAGAGCAAAAAAAGTTGGGGAAATCAAACATTTATTTGACCAAGTTACGCTTCTCAAATGGCACCGAGTTGGTGGAGTGACCCAACACAGTCAGATGTCAGTGCCATGATGACACAGCTGAAGCGCATGAGAAAACACTATGAATAAATCATATCATAAAGTGGTGTCATGGGCTCATGAGTTGGCATGTCATCTCTGCTCAGGAAAAACATGTCTGTCTCAAGGGGCTCGTCTATGTTCACTGTTTACTGGATCACTGGGATGTGGTTTATACTAGGAGCTTCTCTTTGGTCTGGAATACACTCTGCAAGAGATAAGATCATTTTATTATGCTGTGTGTTGTAATGAATCGTGTCAGACTTTGCTAAGACAATCAGAAAATAGCTTCTTGGAGACAGGCCTGTCATGCCCTGATCRGTTTCACCTGTCCTTGTGATTGTCTCCACCCCTTCCAGGTGTCYCTTATTTTCCCTGGTGTATTTATCRCTGTGTTTCCTGTCTCACTGTGCCAGTTCGTCTTTTATGCTCAAGTCAACCAGCGTGGTTTTCCCGTGCGCCTGCTTTTCTATTCTCTTCTACTAGTCCTCCCGGTTTTGACCTTTGCCTGTTTTTCTGGACTCCATTCCCGCCTGCCTGACCATTCTACCTACCCTGACCTCAAGCCTGCCTGCCATTCTGTACCTCTGGAACTCTGAATTGGTTTTGACCTTTTGCCTGTCCACGACCATTCTCTTGCCTACCCCTTTTGGATTGTTAATAAACATCTTGGACTCTAACCATCTGCCTCCTGTGTCTGCATCTGGGTCTCGCCTTGCGCCCTTATAAGACCATGTTCATCAGGATTTGTGAAGAAGTCGACCATTGAACAACAATGTAAAGGCTATGTGCTGTAAGATTTCTAAAGGATGATGCAGGGACGGTCATCACATTTCATCATATCAAATGTGATTGTATGTTTTCATGCAGCATGATTTCATRTTAGCAGCAAGGCAATAGTGTTGCGTGACAAACTGACAGATTATTTATTGTGGGCATTGCAATTTAATGCATTGTGAGGGGCCTACAATCTCTCCCCTTCTGATTTCCATGAGAAATATACAAATATAGGACTAGATAAGGGAGTTATTGATTGGATGGGTGGGAGGAGGGGGATTGGGATGGGAGAAAGGGGAGAGGGAGGGAAGGAAGGAGGGGGAAAGTACACCTAATGCGAGGAGGAGGAGAGGGAGAGGAGGGTTTCCATATGTAATCTGTGATGCTGTAGATACATCTAAATAACCTGTTGAGAGAAACACACTCAGTGTACAAAACATTAGGAACACCTGCGCTTTCCATGACAGACTGACCTGGTTAATCCAGGTGAAAGCTATGATCCATTATTGATGTCACTTGTTAAATCCACTTCAATCAGTGTAGATGAAGGGGAGGAGACAGGTAAAAAAAAAACTGTTTAAACCTTGAGACAATTGAGACATGGATTGTGTATATGAGCCATTCAGGTGACAAAAGAATATTGTATAGAATAGGTGCCAGGCGCACCGGTTTGAGTGTGTCAAGAACTGCAACGCTGCTGGGGTTTTCACACTCCACAGTTTCCTGTGTGTATCAAGAATTGTTCACCACCCAAAGGACATCTAGCCAACTTGACACAACTGTGGGAAGCAATGGTGTCAACACGGGCCAGCATCCCTGTGGAATGCTTTCAACACCTTGAAGAGTTCCTGCCCAGACGAATTGAGGCTGTTCTGATAGCAAAAGGGGGTGCAACTCAATATTAGGAAGGTGTTCCTTATGTTTTGTACACTCAGTGTAAACTGAAGCATCAATCACCAGGGAGACCAGGAAACAGTGATGGATTCCTCCTAAAGCTCTTTTACACGACCCGAGCGGGCCCCGACATTATACATCYGGTTAGGGCAGGGTAGGGCATGTTTTTCATAAATAACTAGGGTATTGGGCAGGGCTCGAGTATCACTAAATAGATCACTAACATTTTCATGGTGAGCCATTTGTTTATGCTCTGATGCGCAGTACAGTCATATCTGACTAAGATCATAACATGTTGTCAGAAYTGCTTCAACCTCATCAAATATAAGACAGGAGAGATTATTTCACAGAAATATTTAAATAATATTGTTCCTTGAGTTTTGTCTGAGATTTGAGTGATGTAAAGCAGCTAACAGCTAACCAGCTCTCTAATATTGCGAGTTTCATGGTTGCCATGGGGCCATGAGGAAGTCAAGGCAGAGAGCTCTTGTACATTTGTAAATATTTTGTTGTTTTATTTTTATTGCWTTCTTTTTTAACCAACTTTTTGTTTTTCATGACTTGTTGAGTGTTTCTGAGCTACAGTATATATTTATTTGAATCCCCATTAGCTTTTGCAGAGGGAGCAGCTATTCTTCCTGGTCCACAAAAAAACACAAAACATGACAAGTAACCAAACACTGGTACACTGATAGACAAGGACAATCACACACATTTCAAATATAACGATATACAAACAATAAAAACGTTTTTTATTTTTTATTATGTGTGTGTTAAAGTGTGTCTATGTGTGCATGTGTTTGTGTGTGTCCCCTCACAGTTCCCGCCATTCCACGAAATGTTGTTTATTTCTTTAAAGATAATTTAGCTGTTTGCTTCAGTAATTGGAGATGGAAGGGAGTTCCATGCGATCCTGGCTCTGTGTAATACTGTGCGGTGTCGTGAATTCGTTTTGGACTTAGGGACTGTGAAGAGACCCCTGGTAGCATGTTTTGTGGGGTATGTATGGGTGTCTGAGCTGAATGTTATTTGATTATGCAGACAATCTTGAATTTTCATTACAGTAATACATCTCATAAAAACTAGAAGAGAAGCAGTTAATCTCTCGTCAACCCTCAACCAGAAAAGACAGGCATGTTGTTGATGTTAGTTCTGTATGTGCAGTTAAGAGCAAGGCGTGCTTCTCTCATTTGAGCCAGCTGCAGKTTTGCTAGGTCTTTCTTTGCTGCGCTTGACAATATTACCAGACAGTAATCAAGATGGTAACAACTAGTACAGTTAGTGTTTGTGTCAAAAATGCAGAACATCTTTTTATAACAGCCATACCCCTCCCCATTTTCACAACAACTTTGTCAATATGACTTGCCCATGATAATTGACCATCCAATATTATACCTAGGAGTTCAGCTTCCTCAACTTGCTCAGTGGTCACAACCTTTATGCACAACTCCAGTTGAGGTTTAGGTCTTAGAGAATGTTTTGAAACAAATACAATGCTTTTAGTTTTAGATGTATTTAAGACCAGTTAATTATTATTCACCCATTCTGATACTGACTGTAACTCCTTATTTAGAATTTCAGTGAGCTCACAGGCTTTGGGTGCTGACATGTAGAGTGTGGAAACATCCGCAAACATAGTCATTATAGCTTTATGTAAGACCAGTGGAAAATKATTTGTAAAAACTGAGAAGAGTAACGACCCAAAGCAACTGCCCTGAGGAACACCACACTGTACATATCTGATGTAAGAGAAGCTTCCATTGAAGAACACTCTCTGGGTTCTACTGGATAAATAACTCTCCAACAATGTGATGGCAGGTGATGTAAAACCATAGCAAGTGAGTTTCTTGAATAACATTTTCTGATTAATAAAAAGGCTTCACTGAAATCTAACAATACAGCTCCAACTATCATCTTATTTTCCATTTATTTTAACCAATCATCTGTTATCTGAGTCAGTGCAGTACAAGTTGAGTTCCCTTCTCTATATGCATGCTGAAAGTCAGTAGTTAACTTATCTGAAAATTAGCATTGTATTTGGTCACACAAATTCTCTCCATTAGTTTACTAAGAGTAGGCAGAAAACTGATTGGGCAGCTGTTAGAGCCAGCAAAGGCTGCTTTACTATTATTAGGCAGTGTAATTACTTTAGCTTCCTCCCTCACCTGTGAACACACACGCCTTTAGGCTTTGGTTAAAGATATGGCAAAAAGGGGAGGCATAACAGTCTGCTACCATTCTCAATAGTTTCCATCAAGGTTGTCTATACCTGGTGGCTTATCATTATTAATGGATAACAATACTTTTTCTACTTCTCCCACAATAACTTGACCAAATTCAAAACAGCAATCCTTCAACTTTCATTATTAGATATTTTATACAACAAAATGATGATTCACTTTTCAATGTCATTCCACRTCTGAGTTATTTCACTTTACTAGTGAAATAGTAATTGAAATGGGTTTTCTGCCGATGAGATCATTTAACGTACTCCAAAGTCTTTTCCCATTGTGTTTTATGTCATTTATCTTGGTTTGGTAATATAATTTCTTCTTATTTTTGTTAAGTTTAGTCAAAACATTTCACAATCTACATTATGTCAACCAATCATCTGAGCCGCCTGACTTGTTTGCCACCTCTTTAACATCATTTATTTGAACCATACAATTGTGCAATTCATCATCAATCCAGAAGGTTCTATTAGGTCTCACATGTAATTTCTTAACAGGCGCATGCTTGTCAACAATTGGCATGAATCATTTTACATATGCTTCCAGTGCTGCATRGTGATTCACTTCCTCATACACATCAGACCAACATAKATTTTTTACATKTTCAACATTTTGTGTGATCGCTTATAAATTACTTTAAGCCCAAACTTTGGCACTTTGGCACTTTGACTTTCCTTGTTATTGCCACAATGTTATGGTCACTACAGCCAATGGGAACTGATGTTGCTTTGGAGCAAAGCTCTGCAGCATTAGTGAAGATATGATCAATACAAGTCGGTTAAGTGAGAACCTGGGTCATATTACAGGCATTAGTCACAGTTAGAAGCTTCCTCTGAAGAGGACATCTAGTTGCTAACCAGTCAATGTTCAGGTCACCCAGAAAATAGACCTCTCCTTTAACATCACACACAATATCAAGCATTGTGGCCTACWGAAGCACCCCAAAAGAAGAGGCTTTAGATGAGGCAGGTGAACTTGCAACCACAACACTTCAAKAACATTTGACAAGAGATCCTCTCTAAGTTTTACAGGGATATGGCTCTGAACATATAGGCCTTCCACAACATCTCTCCCATAGGCATTCCTGTCTTTTCTGTAGATGTCATATCCTTATATTGCTACTGCTGTATATTTAAAGGAATTATTTATGTGATAGTGGAGCACGGGTCAGCTGTTTGTTCACCTGCACCTGCCCGCAATTGCTAATAACCCATCCGCAACCATCTGGCTATATGTGATAAAGTAAAAATCTGAGGCCCGCACCCGACCCTAACCTGTTAATGTAGAAGAGACGGTGGAAGGATTTTTTGACAGGGGGTGCAGGATTGTTTTTGCCTGATTTAGATGTTTCTGCTTCTAATTTCTGTAATTTTGGTAGGCGATCTGTTAGCCAACTTATTTATAACTAAATACACACAGCTTCTATTCTGTAATTATATGTTGCCTGAGAAGACTAAATAAACCCTTGCTCACCAGAATGTCATAAATCGATAGAATGAATGCTTCAATCTAGTTGACATTGGTAAAGTTTTCTCTGTCTTCTCTGCTTCATTCGCGAAGCAAAGACATTTAGGGACCAGGGAGAAAATGCAATATATATATTTTTTAAATGACATCAGTTTGTAAGGAAATAGAAAGCTGTGAAAATGACCCAACATGTTTATGATAATACTTCAGTTCAGCTTAGATGCATATTTTATGTGGTTGAAATATCATCAGCTTTTATGATGCTGATYAASATAGCACCTCTACAGACGGTATCTAACTGCGCATTCACATTCTCTAAGATGCTCAAAGAAAGAAATCATATTTCTCCTGTTTTTTGCTCCTGTTCCCTGGTAAAAATGTTGCCTACATTTGGTGTATCATTTTACTGCAAGAAATGCTCAGTTCTGCAGTTAATATTGTAGAGTTAGGCCCTGAAGTTTAGGAATATGCACTAATGCCAGATCGCCTAAAATAAAATAAATATAAACTCAATGTAGCCTATAGATAGAAATTGCACAATAATGATACATTTATTGATTTTTGTAAGGTATTGTTTTCTCTTTATTCCTCCCGTAACCCACCCACCCTTCATCTACACAATATTGAATTACCCTAAACCTGCTCACCCCAAGGATATAACTGTGGGGACTGCGGGATATGAGTCAACCCGGGCATCACTACTAAGTGAGTTTCAGAGATGGCCAGGATACTAAATGAATTTCAGAATTGGCCAGTATATGAATATTATCCGGTGTTAGCAAGTTATTGATTTCATGAACCTTATTTTTAAGGCTACATATATTAATYTGGACTATTCTTAGCCCTTTCCTGGGTAGCTTATTGGAGATAGACATAATATGGAGAAAAAATACATTGTTTTGTTTCGTGAATAGTCAGTCAATCAGGTGCTTGTAAATGTCAGTTGTATGTGCGTGTGTGTGTATATGTGACTCACCACCTGGATATGGTCTTATGTAGTGGATTTGGTCTTATGTAGCAAAATTTGTAATTGTGTTTTTTACATTGGATAAAAGTAGAGACTCAGAGCTACAAAATGGTACATCATACACTGCATTTTTGAGGAACAATGGGAAAGTAATTCTGCTTTGAAAGTTGATAAAGTTGTAAACTCACTTTTGAGAAAATGGCTTTTGAATGTTTTGGCATCTAGGGAAGAGCTCRCCTATCAAAGCAATTAAACTATGTAACTGTTTTAAAGTCACCATTGGCCTCCCTGAGTGGTTTCCTACCTCTCCGGCAACTGAGTTAGGAAGGTTGCATGTGTCTTTGTAGTGACTGGGTGTATTGATACACCATCCAAAGTGTAATTAATAACTTCACCATGCTCAAAGGGATATTCAATGTCTGCTTTTTTTTTACCCATCTACCAATACAGGGCATTCGTAAAGTATTCAGATCCCTTCCCTTTTTCCACATTTTGGTACGTTACAGCCTTATTCTAAAATGGATTTAAAAGATACATTCCCTCATCAATCTACACACAGTACCGCATAATGACAAAGCGAAAACTTTTTTTTAATTTTTTTTATTTGTGCAAATGTATTCAAAATAAAAAACAGAAATACCTTATTTACATAAGTATTCAGACCCTTTGCTATGAGACTCAAAACAGAGCTCAGGTGCATTCTGTTTCCATTGATCATCCTTGAGATGTTTCTACAACTTGATTGGAGTCCACCTGTGGTAAATTCAATTGATTGGACTTGATTTGAAAAGGCACACACCTGTCTATATAAGGTCCCACAGTTMACCGTTTCAGCAGAATTGAAGGTCRCCAAYAACACAGTGGCTTCCATCATTCCTAAATGGAAGAAGTTTGGAGCCACTAAGACTCTTCCTAGAGCTGGCCGCCCGGCCAAACTGAGCAGTCSGGGGAGAAGGGCCTTGGTCAGGGAGGTGACCAAGAACCTGATGGTCACTCTGACAGAGCTAACCAGAGTTCCTCTGTGGAGATGGGAGAACCTTCCCAAAGAACAACCACCTCTGCAGCACTCCACCAATCAGGCCTTTATGGTAGAGTGGCCAGACGGAAGTCAACCCTCACTAAAAGGCACATTCCAGCCCACTTGGAGTTTGCCAAAATGCACCTAAAGGACTCTCAGACCATGAGAAACAAGAATCCCTGGTCTGATGAAACCAAGATTGAACTCTTTGGCCTGAATGCCAAACGTCACATCAGGAGGAAACCTGGCACCATCCCTAGGGTGAAGCATGGTGGTGGCAGCATCATGTTGTGGGGATGTTTTTCAGCGGCAGAGACTGGGAGACTACTCAGGATAGAAGGAAAGCAAAGTACACAGAGATCCTTGAGAATGGGCGAAGGTTTACCTTTCAACAGGACAACAACCCTAAGCACACAGCCAAGACAACGCAGAAGTGGCTTCGGGACAAGTCTCTGAATGTCCTTGAGTGGCCCAGCCAGAGCCTGGAATTGAACCCGATTGAACATCTCTGAAAAGACCTGAAAATAGCTGTTCAGCGACACTCCCCATCCAACCTGACAGAGCTTGAGAGGATCTGCAGAGAAGAATGGGAGAAGCTCCCCAAATACAGGTGGGCCAAGCGTGTAGTGTCATACCCAAGAAGACAGTGCTTCAACAAAGTACTGAGTAAAGGGTCTTATGTATGCTTATGTAAATGTGATATATATATATATATTTTCTTTTGCAAACATTTCTAAAAACCTGTTTTTGCTTTGTCATTATGGGGTATTTGGTGTGTATTGTGATGAGGGGAAATAAACAAATGTATCAATTTTAGAATTATTTTTTTATTTAACTAGGCAAGTCAGTTAAGAACAAATTCTTATTTACAATGACGGCCTAGGAACAGTGGCTTGGTCAAGGGTAGAATGACACATATTTAATTTGTCAGCTCAGGGATTCGATCTAGCAACCTTTCAGTTACTGGCCCAACGCTCTWACCACTAGGCTACCTGCCGCCCCATTACAGCCTTAGAATAATAAAATGTGGAAAAGTCAAGGGGTCTGAATACTTTCCGAATGCACTGTAGGTTCCCTGCTTTGCGAGGCATTGGAAAACCTCATTGGTCTTTGTGGATGATTCTGTGTTTGAAATTCACTGCTCGACTGAGGGACCTTACAGATAATTGTCTGTGTGCGGTACAGAGATGAGGTAGTCGTTTAAAAATCATGTCAAACACTATTATTTTACACAGAGTGAGTCCATCTAACTTATTATGGGACGTGTTAAGCACATTTTTACTCCTGAACTTATTTAGGCATGCCATACATAACAAAGGGATTGGATAACTTATTGACTCAAGACATTTCAGCTTTTCATTTTTTTATTTTGTAAATATTTCTAAAACATAAATCCACTTTGACATTACAGGAATTGTGTGTAGCCAGTGAATAAAAATCTTCAATTGAATGTATTTTATATTCAGGCTGTAACACAAAAATGTGGAAAAGAGGTGTGAATACCTTCTGAAAGCACTGTACAGTACATTATAATGGAGAGATTTAGGGATGTGTATGGAAATTGTGTTCTGTTTTTCTGATAGGTTTGTGTTTTGTTTGTGTAAGTGCATGCGTGTATGGGTTGTGTGTGTGTGGTGTGTGTGTGTGTTGTGTGTGTGTGTGTGTGTGTGTGTGTGTGTGTGTGTGTGTGTGTGTGTGTGTGGTGTGTGCGTGTGCGGGTTGGGCATGTATCAGGGCTGTGCACAGACCTTTTCGGGGCAGGTGCTCAAAAAAAAATAACTGTCACTGTCACAACTGTCACAGATTTGTTGAGTAATTATGACTTTGATTATTGAATTACATAAAAGCAATAGATGGCCACATCTTAATGGCTAATTAAATTACACATCTTTAACGCAAATTTAACAACGACTTGCGGGCGGTGGGTTCAGAACAACAATGACAAAAACTGTATACAAAAAGTGCCATTTAATTTTTTTACCCAAAACTAAAGAGCACTTTAGAGACTGGAAGGGCGAAGGGGAATGCGCTCTGCACAGGTAAAGCTTTATCTGTGCACTTGCCTGATGTGCATTTGTTTGTCCATTAATGCATATTCCTCTCTGCAGCTTGTTGGTGTCTGATCCTCTTAAGGGGCCATGCCAGCCAGCCTTATAGAAGTGCCAGGCTCATAAATATGGTGCCAAGCTCTCCCTCTCCTCTCCCGCCCTCCAGCATTAAGATTGATCCCTGGTTCCCTCCCCTTCCTTTCTCTCTCTCCTCTCCCTGGCCCTGCCTTTATGAGCCTGTGAATAGGTGAAGCACACAGGCTCCAACAGATGGCCAGAGCTGCCCTGATTCACTCACACACACACCACAGCCACATGAATGAGAGCGGAGCGAGAGAAAGAGAGAGAAAGAGACAGGGAGAAAAAGAAGGTGAAACTGAGAACTAGAAAGAGAGGAGAACGATATAGGAAGAAAAGAGTGGGAGAAAAAGAGAAGGGGGGCAGAGAGAGAGAGAGGAGGACAACGAGGAGAAAGAGAGATTGCAAATCAGAGTGAGTGTAGGAAAACGAGAAAGCTAGAGCGTGTCAGGAGTGTGTTGGAGTGAGTGATAAAAAGTGCAAGAAAGAGCACAAGACAATATGTGATAGAGAGGGAGAGGGAGGGAGAGACAGAGATGCGGCGAAAAGGGGAGTGAGGCGAAATTGAATTGTAGATAGAGGGACCTTCTCTCCTCCTCCTTCCCTCCCTCTTTTATCAATCTCCTCTGAAACCACGCCTCCCTCCTTTCACTTGGGTGTGCATCTATAACAGTGGGCGGCTGTGTGGGAGTTAGACTCTCAGACTGCCAGCAGAGCGGACAGTAGGGCACAGGACAGGAGTGTGTCGAAGACTGGTCAGAGCAGGTGTATGCCTGTGTGTGAGCTGACGGACYGAGCTCTGTGTGCATCCTGTGTGTGTCACCTCACCCGCTCCACCCAGGGACATCGCTTCTGAGGAGCACAGCTGGGAGGTACAGTACTGTAGCTTTGCTCTACTTTACACTTCTCCTTTGCTCTCCATTGCACTCGCCTTCATTAGATTTACTCTCACCTCCACCACCACCACCACCACCAGCATCATCATCTCGTCTGCGTAACAGTGGAGGAGGACATGAACACTCACTTGCATGTGGCACTGAACTCCTTCACAAAGTATCTGACTTTGCATTGGGCTGTTGTGGAATAGACGTATCTGCAGTTTGGATCCATCTATTCATTATAAGTTGGTACATTGAATGAAAAGTCATTAATAAATTAACAGTCACATTTTCATTAGGCATGTAGCTTTGTATAAGCATTGATACAGTAAGTCACTGTATCGATGGTAGTGGGTGACATTAATGCCAATACTGTTCCTAGATAGCAGTGGTTCAGTTCTTTTATAAATAGGGCACTGGTTTAAAGATTATTCTGACATGATGAATTGTCATTTCCCAAAGTTGACCATTTCCCCCAGGTTTATCAAGAGTGGAGTTCAGGAGATTGAGCCATCTTGTAGAGCTTTGTTCTGCCAACACTGACACGGCTCCTACTTGTTCTTGGTGTAGTTTTAGTTTTGGTAACGGTATTGTTTCTATTCTCTCTCTGGTTCGCATTGACATAATTTATCTTGAATTGATATATTGATGAGTGTTCATGCACAACAATTATCCCAATACAATACAAAGAAGTTACTGGTTTGAATTGCTCCAAATGTGTCAACTTTTTATACTTTTGTGAGATTGAAGTGAATAAAACCATACTGTTTCTGTTCCAGTAAAAACTGCTCTACTATCCCACGCAGTAGGCTAGACTAGGTTAGATGTTTACATAATGTTTTGTCAGTGTCTTTATGGGTGAAAAGGATCAGGCGGTAGTGAGTGCTCTCTGAGTGATGAGATAGAGAGTAGAGGGCGCTGGTTGTGACCTGGACCTGAAATATTTATTGCTGAGACTGGATGGCTGCCTGGCTGGCTGGTTRTCTGGCTGCTGTTTACTGACTYGAGGGATGAGGGGATGGAGGGCCTTTGGTTGGTGGTGGCAGAAATCAGTGGTTAAGACATTCATTATTTACTGTGCACTCTGCAGCTGGAGGCTGGATCTAACCCCCAGATCAACTGGCCTCTTTTCTCTGCTAGAGTGGAGAAGGCTGCTCCTGTTTTGTCTACCTGTCAGCTAACCCCTAGGCACTCCGCTAGTTCACCCACACATATGCACAAGCACAGATGCACGCATAGGCTACGTACACACATGCATGCACATACGCACACACACACACACACACACACACAGTAGACATCCCAGTACCTTGTATGATCTGTCTCTCTTTCTCCTCACACACACTCAGCAGGAGTCTTGACCTGGAGACCTGTTGGAAGGCTGTCTGCTGTGGCTCAGAGTGAACGCGTAAAAGGACTTATGGACTCCACAGAGAGGGTTGCTTGTYTAGGCTATGTGTAAAAGGAGAGAGTGTGCTTGGAGAGAGTGTGGTTCCAAGCTCTGCATATGTGTATTCATCTAGAATGTTCTGTAGGTTCTGCATGTAGAGGCTGTAGAATTGACCGTTGTTGAATTAAGTACAGGACACATCTGGTGTCTCCCAGCCAGGGGGAAGATATATTGGCAGGCCATGACACACTAACCACAGAGCCAGCCAACAGGGGCACACACACACACCACACACGTACAGTGACAGGAGGCAGATTTCGGTAACAGTGACAAAACTCAAGGTGACATGGCTGGCTGTCTGACTCCTGCCTTTAGTGTGGCTGCTCACTTTACCTCCACTTTTAATTAAGCTGGTTAGGTCGAACATAGGCCTACCTAGAGGATGAAGGTGGTGAGGTGATGAAATAATACACAAAGACTGAGATGCAAAGAGCATGATTCAAATTTGAGAATGATTTGGAGGATGGTGGAGGATTGTGACTGTCTACACCCTGATACTACTGATCATCTAAGAAAATATGTTGGGTAATGTAATAAGTGAGACCTGTAACTAGTGCTCCTGTTCCCCTCTGAGTTTCCTGTTCAGCGTTATGTGCTGCTGTGAGCTGTACTTGTGATGAGAAGGTATCTGTAGATCACTGTTTAAATCTCATCCTGCAGCTCTTCTCTTTAATGATATTGGCTGAGATGGCCTCTTTATTGGTTTGTTTTGTAATTTTTTMGTTTTGGGTGGTTACAGGTCAATTGTTCTTTGACGAGCACCAATCATTCTCACTTTTGATAATTCTAATGTTATCATTTCTAATAGTAATTGTATCCACTGGCGAATTGAGAGAGAGAGAGAGAGTGAGGTGATTGCCGTCCAAGAGCCAACATATTTTTTTGCGGCAGTGCTGGCTGCCAGCAGTAATCGTTTCATATTGATTGAGAAATTCAAGGAGCTACCATTGTTAATCGATGCAAKGCATTGAATATTTACATTCATGCACTTCAAAATGAATTTCGTAAACATTTCCCCAGAAGTGTTTAACTGCAGGGCACTCCCACATCATATGAAGGAATGTGCCTACCTGATTTTTGGGACACAGTGAACATTTGGGAGTATGGGCCAATTTCATCGTAAAACATTTCCTTGGTGTTAAATAGTCAGGGAACAACCTTCAAATGTATAAGTTGATGGTACAAATTATGGGATGCCAAGGTCATTTTTTCCCATATTCTGTTCTACTTAAAGGGTTACCTTTACCCTAGACCATCATTTTTTATGATTAGCTCAGAATATGAGCTTTCCAGAAGTTGTTTATATATTATAGAGATCAGCCCTTTCGTGAGCCCAGATAATTTATTTATAAATCGCATCAATGGATGGTTCAGTAGTTGGGTTTCCCAKGGGAATCCATTGGCCAGTATAGCTAAATTGTAAATATAGAAAAAAGGATTTGTCTGGTAATGTGTATGTCTTTCAAATCGTGGAATATTTTCAAACCCTTACTGTCCATGATATCGGCATGGGTAAGGATTCCACATTTAGGGGGATGAAAAAGGCCGCCCTCCAGATCACAAGGGATTATTGTGAAATATTGGAGTATGGGCATGCCATTCTGATTCCCAGTTACATTGTTTTTCAATTTTGCACCAAATAGATATTGTGTGAGCTATAATAGGACAAAACGTAGTTTACATTGTTTAAAATGGATATATCAGTAAAGACCACCTCTTCCAGGGCAATAGGAGACACCCTATTTATCTCTATTCTCAGCCAGGGGGTGGAAGAATCATGTCTAAATKAATTTAGGATGGGATGAAATMCTAGTGCCTGGAAATACAATTTAAAGTTTGGGACGGATAGTCATCGTACATCCAAGTTTGTTCATTCTATCTTGGATCGCTTACCTCGCCATGTATATTTTGAAACCACGCTATGAATTTTATCCCAGTAGCCAGAAGGGGGAGACAAGGGAACCACTGAACTACAGAAATTCAGCCGTGGTTATATATTTATTTTGACAATAGATATTCTGTCGGTTGAAGCAACTGTGATATTAGTCCATCTACTGAGGTCAGATATAAATTATTTGATCATTTGAGATGAAGCTGAATTTGTCTATGATCTTCAAAGCTTCTGGAAGCGATTGAGATAAATTATCAAGATATCYTCGGCGTATAATGAAATTACGTGATCTGTAGAATTGAGAGATATTGGTGTAATTTTTTCCGATTGTCGAATTGCCTTGTTCAGGGGCTCCATAGACCATAAAAATAGGAGAGGTGAGATGGGATCACCTTGCCTGCTACTTCTAGTTATTCTGAACGGAKCAGAGCAAGTACTGACTGTTATTACTATGGCTGAGGAATTGCCATAAAGTGTTTTTATTAAGCCAAGTCCCATATGTTCCAAAACTGACCAAAGATATGATCATTCTAGTCTATCAAAAGATTGTTCTACATCGAGAGATAGAACTGGCCAAGGTGCTTTGGTTTCTGATGAAGCATGTAAGATATGTAATAGACGACGGAGGTTATCTGAGGGTATTTATTTTTTAAGGAGCCCGCTTTGGTCCAGATTTACCAATTTGGGTAAGTAAGTTTCGTGACGGGATGACATAATTTTTAAAATTAGATTAATATCTGTGTTTATCAAAGACAGAGGGTGATAAATATAAAAAGCTAAATTAGTGCTGTATTTAAATCACTTCCAAATTAAGGTTTGTGAATGGCTGTGTTAATCATTTCAAGTAACAGTGGACATAATTGGTTACAAAATGTTAAATACTGTAGACCTCAGGAGGATGGCCTCTTTGATTAAGGTTTTGAAGTGCCACTTTTCTAATGAACAGATGTCCAAAGAGAGAAGCATGAGAATGTGTAAGAGAGGAAGAGATAAAGAAAAGATGTGTGTTTATATACACTCACCGGACAGTTTATTAGGTACACCACCCAGTTCAAGAAAATGGATCGCTCCTACAGACAGTGAGTCACGTGGCTGTGGCTTGCTGTATAAAGCAGGCAGACAGGCATCGAGGCATTCAGTTACTGTTCGATTGAATGTTAGAATTGGCAAAATGAGTGACCTTAGTGACTTTGAGCCTGATATAATCGTCAGTGCCAGGCACGCTGGATCCAGTATCTCAGAAACAGCCATCCTCCTGGGCTTTTCGCGCACGACAGTGACTAGGGTTAACAGAGAATGGTGAAAACTGCTCCTTAATGAGAAAGGTCAAAAGAGAATGGCAAGAGTTGTGCAAGCTAACAGGCGGGACACAKACAGACAAATAACCGCGCAGTACAAAAGTGGTGTGCAAAACGACATCTCAGAACACACAACTCGTCAAGCCTTGTCACGGATGGGCTATTGCAGCAGACAACCACAGCGGGTTCCACTCCTATCCGCTAAAAACAAGAAGAAGCGGTTCCTGTGGGCACGCGATCACCAACACTGAACAACTAAGGAGTGGAAAAACATCACCTGGTCCGATGAATCTTGTTTCCTGTTGAGTCATGCTGATGGTAGAGTCAGGATTTAGCGTATGCAGCATGAGTCTATGTGCCCATCCTGCCTGATGTGAACGGTAGCGGCTGGTGGTGCTGGTGTACCGCCATCCAATCTGCAGCAACTGTGTTATGTCATCGTGTCAGCATGGACCAACATCCCTGTGGAATGTTTCTGACTTGTAGAATCCATGCCCCAAAGAATTCAGGCTGTTATGGAGACAAAGAGTACTAGATGGGTGTACCTAAAATTCTGTCCGGTGAGTGTATGTGTGTGTGTGTTTGCAATCTTCTGTGTATGCTGTGTGTCTTGAGGCTTGTGCAATGTAATTTCAATCTGCTATCTATGTGAACGGTGCAGCAGTGTAGGWATCCTGCATTGAAATATAATTACACCCATCCAGTCAGCCCCAGAGTGGAGACTTCAGAGTCCTGCATCTTTCACTGGACATATCAATCACTAGTGTTGTCAGTGAGATTCATGCTTTGATTTCAACTAGATCGCTGCTTTTGTGACGTCCTCTGATCAGTTTTGCCTTGGCGTCATGGTTTTGAATTATTTATGAAATTAACTTTGATAGTTTCACTCATATTTTCAAGTGCAGAAATCTTGAGATCGGAAACCCTTCTGAGTATGATATGCTTTTGTTGAGGGCACAAGGCACAAGAATCCTTATCATCATCCCAATTACCATCATGGTCATCATCATCCTCTGCGTCACTGCCACCCCCATTTTCAACATTATGTTCCTCTCTAGCTACCCATCTTCATCATTACTATTTCATACCTCTCTCTCTGCATGCTGACTATGGTCCCCATTAAGACAGTAGCACCAAACAAACCAGGGTTGTGGTCAATTCCACAAATTKTATTTTATTTCAATTCTCTCTCCCTGTAACTTCCATGTCAATCAATTCAAATTCCAGGTCAGTCTTTGAATTCAGAGATAACTCAATTRCTCTGAATTCCATTGTTATACAAATTCCAAGAATAAAATTCCATTAGGCTTCCAGGCTGATCATGCAACTGTTCAGACAGCCTATGTAACTATGCTGGAATATATGTTTAAATTATTTTAAAAATATCTTACCATCAAYGTTTGATAGTATGTGCATTAATTCCATGAACTGTGAAGTATAAAAATATTGAATTCCAATTCAATTCCAAAGATTAAATGTTTTTACAAATCCAATTCCATAACTTGAAGATTTTTTTTATTCAAATGTAATTCAACYTAAATTCTCCWCTTCATGTGTAAATTCAAGAATTGAATTGGAAWTTCTAATTAAAMTGGAATTGACCCCAAACCTGAAACAAACACACCCTCCCTTCCCTCCTCCCTCTTGGAAAACAGGGAGGGACAACAATCGATGTCAGCTCTCAGATAACAGTGGTGCTAAGTGGCCCATRGATGCTATGATTAAATGAGTACAGGATGCAGTGGTGCAATTGGAACCAATATTAAAGGCGCCATGGTAAGCAACAGGGAGAAGAGAAGAAAGGTGATCAGATTAGGACTGAGTGATGTTACTGACAGAGGCAATGAGTTCCCTGTGTTTTCTCATCTTTGAGCATTTAAATAGTCATTTGGGGTGCTGCTGGGTCCAAATGATAGCATTGCTGAAACCTATATTTAAACTTTTGCTGCTTGAAGATATTGTAACATACCAAGTGAAGGTTTGTCTATTTTCATTACAACTCCATGTTATGATGACTGCAGATAAAGAGGTAAATGATGAATGGGTTCTCGTAATGATTCAGTGGTTCATCATTTAGACAGCTGTAGGCCTACGCACATCTGCAAATCTATTTGGAAGCATTCCTGAGGGGCCCACAGCAAATACTCAGCAATTTATATGAGTAACAAGATTACAACTGCTTCTGACACTATTTTCTCCAATTGCTGTGTGCTTCGTCTCATCATTGATTTGAGCCTGGTCTCATAGACTAGACGTAACATAGTACATTTAAATCCGGGACACTCAAATTAGTATGATATGTTACGTTTGGTATGGTTACATAAAACATATGGTTACTTAACCCTTTAACCTAACTCCTAAATTTAATGCTAACCTTAACCCTAATCTCTAACCCTAACCCTTAGCCTACCTAACATTAGCCAACTAGCTAACATTGGCCACCTAACCACCTAGCTAGAATTCTTAACATATCATACATTTTGCAAATTCGTAACATATTGTAGATTTTGATAATTCTTTACATATGATACAAATTGTAATATTATACAAAATGGGTGATGGACAACCACAAATTAATAGATATCAAATTAAACGTAACATATCATACTAAATTGAGTGTCTCAGATTTCTGTAAAGAATAATATGAAATGCTCTGTGGCCAGGTTGTTCATTTCCATTTCTCCCAATTTCTCCCTGTCATTTTCTCTCTCTTTCTCCCGGTGTTTAGAGGTCCCTTCCCAAGCCTGTCATCTTCTTCCCCGTTCCCTCCTTTCCACTCCCTGCCTGGTCCAGCCATTGTGGTGCCTAATAAGGTTTATGGAATTACAGATCTCTGAAATTTGATTTTTCACTTCACTAAAGCATGGGGATTAGCGGTTTAGTACTTGGTGCATTAGGGCCTCTGACCTGTAACTGAACTGCTTTGGTTAAGGGGCCCCAAGGTGGACAGATCAAGGGATGGACAAATGTGGGCTCTCTCATCCCGTCCCACTGTCTGTCTAATCTTCTCTTTCTGATTTAAGCCTCACAATTCTTTGGTCTTCTTGGTTAACACGTAGGCTAGTTAGATACACTCTGATATTCTGCCTCATACATTTCAATGACATAGATTAGTTTGAAAACTGAGCTTCAGGTGTTTTGTTTAATATTCATCATAATTAGGTCAAGAGATTAGGAATTGCCCCCTCTGGTTGTGTTTCATGAAGTGTGDGATCCACTAGTTAACCTTGTGATCATCAGGCCCCCTAAAGCCATGTTGTGCATCATCACAGACACAATAGTTGTTGAACTATAACTTAGCAATATCTGGGAATGGATGGAGCGATAGAGGCAGAGGGTGGAATAGTGAGGGAAGGATTGGCACGGAGACAGTACTAATTGAGTAGTCCAGTCGCAGCTCCGCTCATTGAACTCTTAATTGGGGGAGAGAAAGGGTTGTGGAATCAATCGGGGGAGAGGAACAACATTCTCCTCCACTGAAATCAATCAGGGGTGTGGTTGAGAAGGATAACATACCCAATCACAGAAACACGGCCTGATGCTTCCTCTAAGTCAGACCTGATGACAATCAAACTGCTGAAAGACCGCTGTGTCAGGCAGTTATACTCCGAAGTCCCTCCACCTCTMATTACATGTAGGGGATTGTGCACTGAACATTTTAATTCCTATGTAGTTTTAGTCCTGAAAATATGAGAATGTTTCTAACAATGAGATCTCACGTTGCAGTGCAGTGAGGGACAATAATTGATGGAGAATAATATTTTTTACTTGTACTAAAAATAGACTTTTCTTCTCGTTCCCCTTCCTCTGTGTAGTAACCATTTTTTTTGCCCTGTCACTTTGTGATGTATCATCCTTTTATCCGAATCAAGGAAGAGACCAGGTGTCGCATTTTCTCTCTGCTGCGGTTGTCCCATCGCCTTGTCACCCTCCGTCCACTGAAACCATTGCCTCTCACTCCTGTTATTTGTATTACAACTGTCAATKTTTTTTATTTTAGTGAGACAAGAGGAAAATGAATAGTTTTTAAGCTACTTTTGAAAGTGTGTTTCACTGGATGTCTGTGGGTGTCTTTGTAGGCCAAATAAAACCTTTTGGGTATATGGGTTTGTCTCCTCAACCTGACATGAGTAATATGTTTGTGTTGTGAACACCCTGTCCCTTTCCCCTGTATCTATCAGGCATGTGTTAACCTGCCTCATATCGCTGCCTTTGAGAACACAGCATAGGGTGGCAWATAGAATCTTGAGATGGACAGACAAACAGACAGACAGGTGRGCTGCCTCTCCTCCCTTTGATGCCCGTGAGTGGCTGGCATGACCTGGCATTGAGCTCCATGGGTGTTTACGTGTTATTCTTAGAATATCAAACACCCCCTGACACACACGCAGGCACGCGCACACACACTCCCAAAATGCTACCCTTGCTTAGTGTCTGTGGTGTAAAGCGTTATCTACTTTAGGACCACAGAATTATTTTACAGAGAACAAAGAATGAAATGTTTGTTGAGTCATATCATTACTGAGAGCTGTAGGTCAGAGTCCGGTATGATGGGAATYGAATGTTTGGTGCGGTGTTCAGTCTTGTCTTTTATGGAGATAAGAGCTTGGTTTGGCAACATGGCTGAGTCGTTTACACACTGGACGTTGACACCCAGCCAATCACAACAAAGAGCAGATAGCTTCAACACTGTCAACGTGTCTTGTCTTCACAGCCAGGCACAGAACAAAGCCTTCAGCAGGCACTAAAATAAAACAAATATAGATAGTTTAAGACATACAGACAATTTTAGAGATCGAGACAGTTTTAGAAGTAGAGCCAGTTTTTAAAGAGCTTGCTGATTGAAAGAGCGTGGTGAGTTCAGAGATATTTCTGTTTCTCAGACATTTTGACAGGTGCATGACGTTAGAGCTGGTCTATTGAAAATATATTTTGGGTATTTGATGATATTGATAGTGAAATAGGATCTAGACATAAAGCAGWCGTTTGATCCACCTCTCTGTCATCTGGGAGGGAGGAGCGGTGGTTGTGAGTGTCATCTGCTGGGAYGGAATCATAATGGTGGAAGGCATCTGTTAATGAGGAACAACAATAGAGTATGGCATCTGTTGGGGATAAGCCGTAATGGAGTAACGCGTAAACACCAAAAAGAGCCAGAATGGAGTATGGACAGAGGCTGTTTTATGTGGTCTACACGCATCCCAGATCAGGAATAGGCTGCATGAAAAMAGTATGATGCATTCACTCACTTTGACACCTTAACAGGGAGAAAAAGACAATGTTTTAACTAGCCACATGAGAAAATACTACAGTTTACTATAGAATTCTGTAGTAAACTGTAGTATACTGTAGAGTAGTATACTTCATACTGTAGTATCCTCGATCATGTGTAGTACTTACTATTGAATGTTGTAGAATACTATAGTAAATACTACAGTACTCTCTGCAAAAAACACTGTAGCAAATAATACAGTAATGTCGGCAAAAACACTACAGCTGCAAAAACCCTACACTTTTTTAACTATAGTCAATACTACAGTACTTCATTTGCATACACCCTGCCTAATGCCCTCCCCCATATCCCAATTTCTGCCATCCATCATTGAGAAACCTACATGCCAATTATAGACCATATATTGTGTTCCCAACAGGTTATAGAAAATAGTATTTCCTCAAAGAAAAAGCCTCAATTTTTTGGTCAGAGATAATAAAACAAAAACACGACAGTAAATACTACAGTAATGTACGCAAAAACACTACAGTGAATACTACAGTATACTACAATCTACAAAAAAACMACAGTAAATACTACAGTATACTACAATCCGCCAAAACACTACATTAATTCCCTTACATGTGCAGTGCAGTAACTGCAGTTGACTGTGGTATTTTGGACGCAGTAACTGCAGAGTACTGCAGTTTAACTGCAGTTATACTGCATCATTACTGCAGTAAAAAAACGGTGTTATTTTGGATGCAGTATTTGCAGCATACTGCAGTTATACTGCACTCTAACTTTAGTTGTACTAAAACACTAAAACACTGTAACTGCAATCAGCATACTGTAGCATACTGCAGTTATACTGCACTCTAACCGTAGTTATACGAAAACACTAAAACACTCTAACTGCAATCTTTTTTCATAAGGGTTACTATAGTATGTACTACAGTTTTCTTTTACTACAGTAGTTATAATATAGTTAACTGTAAATACTACAGTGTACTACCGTGAATACTACAGTAAAGTATGCAAAAACACTACAGTGAATACTACAGTATTTATACCATAGTATACTGTAGTATTTTTTTCATGTGGGTAACAATAATACTTTGATGGGTTTATTTTCAGCTCTCTATTGATGTTGTGTCTGACTCCTGATCTTTTTCATCTTCTCTTGACTTTCTGTGTTTACTTCCAGACCTTGGTCTCTGAACACTGCGAGAGAATATTTGAGAAGCATTGTTTGGAAAGGAAGGTAAGACTTGTTTACATCTTGTTTTATTGACTTCTATGAGTTTGTTCGTGTCTCTGTGCGTATGCATGCGGTACATCTTTGATGTGAACATCATAAGCCTGTCAGTGGGTGGAGTGAATCTGATGTTGTACTGGACTGTTGCATAGCTGGTTACACATCTCATGGAGCAGAAATAGCATCAACTCATTAGTATGGCATCACCATGGCTGCTGTAAAGAGACAACTGCACAGCAGGCTACTGTCAACACCACAGCGTGTACCATAGGGAATAGTCTATCAGCACCAGACAGAACTCACACATTCAAACCACTTTATTCAGAGTGACATATTTCACCTCAAATACTCTGCTTCTTTGGTGTTAAACCAAAGCCCAATTGTGTGGACTGAATAGTGTAGGTTTGGGGTTGATTGTGTGGTCTCAGTAAGCGGTGATCGTTGGTTTTAACCACAGCACAACCCCTCTGGTGGACTCATCTGTCCATCTGCCACTCACCCTGAATAAGAAAGGATCAGGGGCATCTGAGTGGGACAGCCCCCCAGGCTTGATGTCCAAGCTAAGAGTTATAAATCAATGACTGAAACAGCAGAACCCTCTGTGGTTTGGGATTCCCTCAGCGCATGGATTTATACCACAAGCTGAGCTGTTATATTCTCATGATGCAACCAATACTGATCACATACCTGATACATTCATAGCTACATAACACTGTGCTGTTTAAATTGACTGTAGACCTATTGGAAAACCTGTCTATTTRATACAGATAACACTGAGGTACCAGATGAATCTATTCTAGTCCATATGAACAGTTGGGCAGCTGTATGAGCAGCAGTGAACAAATGTAGCCATATGTGCACAGCTGCCTACCTCTCACAGCCTCGTAATCATTTGTAAAAACTACAGATGACATTAATTGGTCTGTCACCTATATTCACCTACTACTGCCTTCATTCAGTAGTTTACTGCAGTGTCACTGAAATGCAGCTCAGGTACATTTCTGTTAGCTAAAGAGTGGCCTGAAAGAAGAGGCTTAACTTTCACTTTCTGCATGTCTGTAAAACCGGAGAGGAATGACAGGGGAATGATGTCCCTTTGGTGAGTTATTCTGTTTGAAGCCTGATCTCCACATCAACCCCAGGGTGRGAGGCGGGCACTGTTCACCTCTCCCTTTCTTCCCTTCCTCTCTGCCAGAGGAGGCCTGTGGCAGGCTGGAACACTGAGAAAGAAGTCTTAAATAAACTTTTCAAAGGAAGAGATCAGCCTCAGCCACATCAAAACTTTAAAGTGATTTGAGTTTTTTTTTATCACTGTCCCTTCACCAAGCCTGATTGTTTTCTGACTCCAGAAATGTGTCATCTTTACATTTCTTGCAGGCGGTTGCGTAAGGTGCTTTTGATAGCTCACCACAAAGGGCCTCTTCTCTCTCTGCTCCCTGAATCTGACCGTTGTGGTGCTATTCTTTCCTCATAGCACATTCATATCAGATCCCCTCTCATGTCGGAAGTAGCACTCTGTCTGTTTTCTGACCGTATTTAACCAGATCACCACCACTCATCACACTGGTCTGCTTCCTCTCTCCATGCCCCTGCTCTCCTCCTGCACACTGATTAAAAGTCAAATATAAAAGTGGTCTGTTGTAGTACGGTCTAATTGATTCTTTCCACTGGATGCACCCAGAATGGGGTGACAGCAGACCATACCAGGCTTTGTCAACATTGGGCCCGGTGCCCGCCTCAGGAAGGCATCCCAGTAAAGCCCCTGTGTGTGCCAATGTACAGGCCACACACAGAGGCACCCCTCAGTGTGCCAGCCTGCCAGCCTGGTGTTATGGGACAGACAGATAGACACAGAAGCAGCTCCTTCTCTTTGTGTCTCTAGCTCTGAGCTCCCATCAGCTGAATGGGAGGCATGAACCAGGAAGGTCTGTGGGAGGGAGGCTGGCAGGTGGTTGATTTAAATGTGTTTGGGGGAGGCACTAGGCAGTTTCTCACCTTCTTACTAAGTCTCTGCAATGCCCACTTGCATTACCACTCATCTTACATACACGTTTCTTGAGGGACGGTGCTGAAATGTCTTATATCCGGATTCTCACAAAAGGCTTTTCTCCAATCSCCAAGTCTCCTGCTGCTAACATCATTGCTTTAATGTTTACACGCAGTAATGATTAACAACCATTGGGGGCTTATATGAAGCATGAAGTGGTAGCAAATAAACCTTTGCTGCTGCGCTTTCTGGAAGCTTCAGTTTAGGGAGCCTTCCATTTGACTTCCATTTAAGGATTATACAGTTCATTTTATTGCTTTTATATAGCGGTCATTAATAATTGAATCCTGCTTTAGTAAAACATAAATCTCTTCCTATAGAAAGGCAGTATATCTCTGTGTATGTTCCTATACACTATGGATTTATGGCACATGTCAAACTCATTCCACGGAGGGCCAAGTGTCTGCGGGTTTTCACTCCTCCCTTGGACTTGATTGATGAATTAAGGTCACTGATTAGTAAAGAACTCCCCCTCACCTGGTTGTCTAGGTCCTAATTGAAAGGAAAACCCAAAAACCAGCAGACAGTGGCCCCTCCATGGAATGAGTTTGACACCCCTGATTTATGGACTGATTTATGGTGGCTTGAGTTGGCTCCTCCACTCCACATTTTGGTTTTAGTGCTTTTTTCTTGCTCCACACATTAGTGGCACACTGCATTACATGCTGTTCATTACCAGAGGACATCCATCCGCTACGCTCCTTTTCTCCATGAATCTAATTGACCTTTAGCTCAGTGTGATGCACAGTAAAATGTGATAGGCCTTTATTATAATTTCACATGCTTGAATAGCTGAGTGTATGTCCTGCGCCTGTTTTATCACCCATCTGAGCAGAGGGAATGGGGGAATGGAGAGAGCTTATAAAGAGAGGGGCAGGGAGACGGCCATTGGTCTGGTGATTACTTCATTAGATGGATGGGGCTGTGCTCTACCCGTTGACGCTGTGTTAATTAACAGGCAAGGCTGCTGATCTTCATCAAAGCTCGTCTAATTCCTATTTAATGGAATGAAAAGAGAGTGGTAATCGAAATTATGTGAGGGGAATATATTTAAAAAAAGAAGAAGACTTCATTGAATCAGCGGTTAAATATTAATTTATGGCATTATGCAACTGCATTCATTACTGYAAAGAGTTATTGCCTTATGCAAGATTCATGTTTGCATCGTGTCATTACATTGCTTTGTGACATGTAGTTCTGTCTGAGAGTAGGCCAATAGAAATGTGGGCTAGCTGGAGGGCATGCTGTACTGTACCTCCACCACACTCTCTCCCTCCCTCCCACTCTCCCTCTCTCCAGAGAGTTAGTGGGTGTAGCAGGGTCAGGAGCACAGCCACAGGGRCCTGACAGCTGTGTGTGGTTGTGACATGGGCCTAATGGATGCCTGATTAGAAATGCAGGAGCCCCWCCCCAGAACTGACCTTGACATGGGCTGTGGTTACTTTTGCACTCTGAGCTGGGGGTGGGGATCGTGGTGGAGGTATGGGGTGGTGGTAACGAGACAACATTAGAGGGGGGAAAAGTCACTCTGATTCATAGGATTCAGCACACATGTCTCTCTGGATCTTTCTCTGGTCTCTCCCTCAAGTTGTCTTCCTTCCTCAACTTCTTGTTTTTCTCTTTTTCGTGTTGACAGGTGGTTGATACTTGTATGTGTGTGTGTGACTGTGGTACATGTGCACTTGGCTCCCCAATATAGATTACAAGCCAAGCTCTGCAGGGAGAAACAAATGATAGCAATCAGAATGATCCAGAGGTCCACTGATGCACGATCAATCTGAGCCTTCATTAAAAGCCTGCTAGGCAACCCTATGCAATATCAATACTGCAGCGCCACAGAGAGATGTCTGGGTTGGGCTGTTAGGGAGGGAGGCTGCTGGCAGCCTGACTGACTGCTGTAACACTGTGGGAAGTCAGCCAGAGGATCAGTTAGACTGGAACACTTACCCTCATGTGCCAAAACACAGGTCAGGACAGACAGATGGGGTGTCTGGGCTGCTGCTTTAAGGAGGGATTGGGTAGGGATGGCTCTGTACCMTTAGAGAGGGGGACAGTGACTGTTCACTATGGGATCATATGAGTGGAGACAAAGGGTTCACAAGGTGTGTAATTGTAGACTATGGACTATTAAGCTACCATTACTATGACTGTGGTCTGTTAGTCACATTTCTGAGCCTGATAGGCAAATAACAAAGATTTTAAAATATTCAAATAGAGCATTACCAAAAACTCAGAGAAACAGTGTTATTGAACCATTCCTTTCAGTGGTTCTCTACCGGGGCTAAGGAGGCATTGGAATGGACATAGGGTGGTTGAGGTCCCTCTRTTATTCCCCTCTTTATGTTCCCATCTCCCTTCCAGTCTTCACCCCCTGTGTGGTTCTGACAGGGTTTGGGGTGTGTGTTTCTAAGCCAGATAATCTACCGACAAAGGCTAAGAAGGAGAGAGAGAAGGGGGGAATAGGATGGAGAAAGGGAGTGAAGAAGAAAATAAGTGGTCTTTGCCTCTCCATTCCCCAAGGGAAAGCTTAACAGCAGATAAGACTGTCCCCACTGCGCCCATGTTCCCATTATCAGGCCCTGTACGAGACAGGCAGGCTGGGTTGGGCTGAGCTGAGCACTGGGACACTCTGGAGCTGACAGGAGATAATCCTTGTCCCTGTGGGAAGCTGTGGTCGCTACAAGTGCCCCCCTGGGAAGAACATGGGACCCCCAAAGGACCTAGGAGAAGTTGGAGAAGAAAATAAACCAGTGTTTTTGAGAGCTCTGCCCAAACTTGTGTCATTCTGTACTGAAGCCTTCTGATATATCTGTAGCCCACCGTGATTTATTCTCCAGCAGCCAGTGGCTGTTTACTGAAAGGCGAAACCAATATTGTCTGTAATCATCATTAAGTCAAGGCCATTAGGAGTGMCCTCTCCCTGCACTAATTTGATGACGGAAGAGAAATGGGCAGTAATTAAAAGAAAACAAATGACAATATAAATCTCTCTCCTGTGGTGCTCTGACAATGATGGTTGATCTAACTTGATTAATGCTAGTAACCTACTGATAGGAAACTGGAAATAAACAAACAATAAGCAGTGGGGTCTCATGACCATCACTTATGTGGTTCTACCAGTGAGGTTCAAGCTGGGATGGAAGCACTTTATTTGCATAGTCCATCTGTAGATGCTCTGCAGACTATCTACAGACTACCAGTAACATTTATCTATCTATTAACCCTAACCCTAACTTTAACCCAAAACTTCACCCTTACCCTAACCCTAGCCCTAACCCTAACCTTAACCCTTATCTTAACCCTAAACTTCACCCTTACCCTAGCCCTAACTCTAACCTTACCCTTACCCTTACCCTAACCCTTATTCTAAACCTAACCCTAGCCCTAAACTTAGCAAGTAGTTGCTTATCAACAGATAGTTTGTTGATATTATGACCATCTGTAGAGCATCTACAGATGGACTATCCGGACTATCCAAATAAAGTCTGACCACTAGGATCTATCACGCTCTCTATAATGTGGTTCCAAACAAACGTTCCCACAACTTTAGAGAACATTCCCTTAAAAGTCTCATTAGGTCATTAACTAACGTTTTCATAGGAATGTTCCTGTGATATGCAAGGAATATTTCTAAGATACCAGAACGTGGTTACCATGTTCTCAGAATATAAGATATTAAAGTTCTAGACACGTGAAATGAAAATATTACACGAACATTACTGTTTCCAGTTTTCTGTGGGTTAGGAGAATATTCCATTAACGTTCCACCAAACATACACAGAACATGGTTGCCATGTTCTCAGAATATATGGTAGGAATGCTCTAGACACGTTAACCTCTCTGGGGTAGGTGGGACGCAATCGTCCCACCTGGCCAATAGCCAGGGAAAATACAGAGCGCCATATTCAAATAAAATGATATAAAAATCAAACTTTCATTAAATCACACATGTAAGATACCAAATTAAAGCTACACTCGTTGTGAATCCAGCCAACATGTCAGATTTCAAAAAGGCTTTTCGGCGAAAGCATAAGATGCTATTATCTGATGATTGCACAACAGTAAACAAAGAGAGTAGCATATTTCAACACTGCAGGCACGACACAAAACGCAGAAATAAAAAATATAATTCATGCCTTACCTTTGACAAAATTATTTTGTTGGCACTCCAATATGTCCCATAAACATCACAAATGGTCCTTTTGTTCGATTAATTCCGTCGATATATATCCAAAATGTCAATTTATTAGGTGCGTTTCATCCAGAAAAACACAGCTTCCAACTTGCGCAACGCCACTACAAAATATATCAAAAGTTACTTGTAAACTTTACCAAAACATTTCAAACTACTTTTGTAATACAACGTTAGGTATTTTTAAACGTTAATAATCGATCAATTTGAAGACGGGATGATCTGTGTTCAATACAAAAAGAAAACAAACTGACGCAACMTTTTTGGTAATGTGCCTCTCTCAAACAATTTACTTCAAGTGACCCTCATTTACGATGGCCGTACTTCTTCATTACACAAAGGAATAACCTCAACCAATTTCCAAAGACTGGTGACATCCAGTGGAAGTGGTAGGAACTGCAAACAAGTCCCTTAGAAATCTGGTGTCCCAATGAAATTTCATAGAAAAGACAGTGACTTAAAAAAAATAACAATTCTGAATGGTTTGCCTGCTACATAAGTTCTGTAATACTCACAGACATCATTCAAACAGTTTTCGAAACTTCAGAGTGTTTTCTATCCAAATCTACTAATAATATGCATATCTTATATTCTGGGGAGGAGTAGCAGGCAGTTGAATTTGGGCATGCTATTTATCCAAAAGTGAAAATGCTGCCCCCTACCCCGAAGAAGTTAAATGAGAACGTTGCAGGAACATTTGTGTGTCTTGTGAATGTTGCCGTTCCAATCAAGGCCCTGACTGGTGAACTGACTGATACTCACACACACAGTGCTTTTATCATAGTGTTTTCAACATAGATATTTGACATACATTAACATATAAGAATGTGAGACTAGGGTGACTAATGTGAGAGTAGGGTCCAGATTTMTTWTTTTTTWAAACCATTCCTCTCTAGGCACTTGTGTAAATCTGAAACACCTTGATAGGTGTAAGCAATGGGGTGAATGCACTTTGAAGTAAATCTCAGCTCTGTTAAAAGTACACTCAAGAAAACCTTGTATTGTTTACAGTGATTCAATAGTATCATTCAAACAGGTTAACATACCTCAAAGTACAAAGAAGGGTTTTTGTTTTTGTGTGTTCTCTGTCAAATGTTTGACCAGCCTGCATGTTCCTACATGTTAACACGTTTAATTTCTGTAATGCATACAATAACAATGTATTCATACTATGACTCTTACATGTCCATGTGATGMCCACCGCCCTCATATGACGTCTGCTAAAATGTTTTATCTGGTTCGTCAATGACATACGGAGCACACAAGATTAACTTTGATTCTATACAAGAAAAGGACAACAAAATCCAATTTATTACATGGAATATGCACAGGCTTCATGATGGCAAAAAAAGTACAAGGTTCTTGAACATTTAAAGAGATTGTCTGCAGATGTGTTTTTTCTGCAAGAGCTACACTTATTTTGTTGTTGTTGTTGAAATGTTATATTTAAAGAGGAGCTGAGTTGGAGAGGCTTATGCTGCCACCTACTGTAGTAACAGCAGAGTTGAAGGCATCCTGATAAATAAGAATACATCCTTTTCCCTTATATCCCAGCATACAGATTTAGATGTTTCCTAATTTTGAATTGTACCTTATATGGGGAAAAATACACATTGATTTCATTTTATATCCCCCAGGGGCAAACCTGGGGTTTTTAGATAGAATTCAAGCTTTATTAGATCCAACCCAGACAGGAACTATTATTTTAGCAGGTGAGCTAAGTCAAGCATTCAGCAAGTTAGACAGACATAGCAATAAAAACAATTCAAATAACCCCCAAGTGGCTGAAAAATGTAATCTAACCAAGTATTTTACAGGACACCTGGAGATTATCATTCCCAAATACAAAAAACAATTTTTGTTTCTCAAATTAAGAAAAGCTATTCAAGAATTGACTACATTCAAGATTTTAAAAATGGAATACATTTTTTTATGCACTCAACAATATACTGGGTTCTAAAATATAGTAAAATTCGGATCATTCTAATGTATCATGCTCAATTACACCAACAGAAAATACACTTAGAAACAGAATATGGAGAATAAGCAGAGCGCATATTCAAGAACCGAAATGTATTCAATACGTACAGTACCAGTCGATAGTTTGAACACACCTAGTCATTCAAGGGTTTTTCTTTATTTTTACTATTTTCTACATCGTAGAATAATATTGAAGACGTCAAAACTATGAAATAACACATATGGAATCATGTAGTAACAAAAAAAGTGTTAAACAAATCAAAATATATTTAAGATTTTAGATTCTTTAAAGTAGCCACCCTTTGCCTTTTATTTATTTTATTTAACCTTTATTTAACTTGCAAGTCAGTTAAGAACACATTTTATTTACAATGATGGCCTACCCCGGCCAAACCCTAACACGGGCGATGCTGGGCCAATTGTGCGCCGCACTATGGGACTCCCAATCACAGCCGGTTGTGATACAGCCTGTAATCGAACCAGGGTCTGTAGTGATGCCTCTAGCAGTGAGGTGCCGTGCCTTAGACCTTTGCGCCACTRGGGAGTCTTCATAACAGCTTTGCCACTCTTGGCATTCTCTCCACCAGCTTCACCTGGAATGCTTTTCTAACAGTCTTGAAGGAGTTCCCACATATGCTGAGCACCTGTTGGCTGCWTTTTCTTCAGTCTGCGGTCCAACTTATCCCAAACCATTTCTATTGGGTTGAGGTCYGGTAATTGTTGAGGCCAGGTCATCTGATGCAGCACTCCATCACTTRCCTTCTTGGTCAAATAGCCCTTACACAGCCTGGAGGGGGATTTGGTCATTGTCCTGTTGAAAAACAAATTATTGTCCCACTAAGCCCAAACCAGATGGGATTGCGTATCGCTGCAGAATGCTACGGTAGCCATGTTGGTTAAGTGTGCCTTGAATTCTAAATATATCACAGACAGTTTCACCAGAAAAGCACTAGCACACCATCACACCTCCTCCATGCTTCATGGTGGGAACCACACATGCGGAGATKATCTGTTCACCTACTATGCGTCTCACAAAGACACAGTGTTTGCCAAAGCAAGTCTCTTCTTCTTATTGGTGTCCTTTAGAAGTGGTTTTTATTTGCTGCAATTCGACCATAGCTCAGCGTTCAACACCATAGTGCCCCCAAAGCTCATCACTAAGCTAAGGACCCTGGGACTAAACACCTCCCTCTGCAATTGAATCCTGGACATTCTGACGGGCCGCCCACAGGTGGTAAGGGTAGGTAACAACACATCCTCCACGCTGATCCTCAACACGGGGGCCCCTCAGGGGTGCGTGCTCAGTCCCCTCATGTACTCCCTGTTCACTTATGACTGCATTGCCAGGCACGACTCCAACACCATCATCAAGTTTGCCGATGACAGGTAGGCCTGATCACCAGCAACGATGAGACAGCCTATAGGGAGGAGGTCAGAGACCTGGCCYTGTGATGCCAGGACAACAACCTCTCCCTCAACGTGATCAAGACAAGGGAGATGATTGTYGAAAACAGTACAAGGAGGACCGAGCACGCCCRCYTTCTCATCGACGTGGCTGCAGTGGAGCAGGTTGAGAGCTTCAAGTTCCTTGGTGTCCACATCACAAACAAAGTATCATGGTCCAAACACACTAAGATAGTCGTGAAGAGGGCATGACAAAGCATATTCCCCCCCAGGAGACTGAAAAGATTTGGCATGGGTCCTCAGATCCTCAAAATGTTCTACAGCTGRACCATCGAGAATATTCTGACGGGTTGCATCACCGCCTGGTTCAGCAACTGCTTGGCATTCGACCGCAAGSCACTACAGAGGATAGTGCGTACAGCCCAGTACATCACTGGGGCCAAGCTTCCTGCCATCCAGGACCTCTATACCAGGCGGTGTCAGAGGAAGGCTCTAAAAACTGTCAAAGACTCCAGCCACCCTAGTCATAGACTGTTCTCTCTGCTACTGCACAGTAAGCGGTACCGGAGTGCCAAGTCTAGGTCCAAGAGGCTTCTTAACAGCTTCTACCCCTAAGCCATAAGACTCCTGAACAGCTAATCAAAGGTTTACCCAGAACCCTCTTTTAAGCTGCTGCTACTCTCTGTTTATTATCTATGCATTGTCACTTTAACTCTACCTACATGTACGTGTACATATTARCTAAATTACCTCAACTAACCAGTGCCCCCGCACATTGACTCTTTTTGAATCTTTTACTTTTGAAGAGAGCCAACAACTACAGGCTAAACTCAAATAAAGCATACTAGTTAATGGAAAAAAACTGATAAACACCTCTCAGCCCTCACAAATGAATACACGCCAAACCAGTTATAATTTTTGAAGAAAATGATACAAATGCTTTAATTAGAAACAACAACGCTATTAATAACAATTTTAAAAGCTTCAATGAAAATKTATATAAATCAGAATTAAATAACAGTTGGACTAATCCCTGAAGCAACTATTAGCAGATAAAAAAAATAATGACTAAAAATGGAAATCACACAAAAATAAATATTAGACACTGAAAACATTCACGTGGAGAAAAGCACCAGGGATAGATGGCTTTCTCATATAATACTATTTGATATTCTGGAACAAAGCAGAGACCRTATTTACTCAAATGACATCACACATGCCACTCAATTCAGTGCTTCCAAGTTCCATGTATCTAACAGTTATTTCAGTTATATTAAAACCAGGAAAAGCTGGAGAGTCCCCTGCAGATTACAGACCCATAACTTTAATAAATTGCGACAATAAAATTATAACAAAACTCATTTATTTTGTTTATTTAACCTTTATTTAACTAGGCAAGACAGTTAAGAACAAATTCTTATTTAGAATGACGGCCTACCCCGGCCAAACCCTTACGACGTTGGGCCAATTGTGCGCAATAAGCAACAGAATGGTAAAAATATTACTAGACTTGATACATATTAATGAAAAAGGGTTTATTTAATATAGGCAAATACAAASAAATGCAAAAACATGTTTTAGTAGAATACAATACTCTATTTATCAATAATGGCTGTTCATGCAGAAAAGCCTTTCGACCGTCTTGAGTGGCRTTTTRWWTTCAAAACTTTGGAAGCGTTCAACTTTCCAGCTAAAATAACAAATTTCATAAAAATATTATYTAAATATCTTAAAGCAAAAATATATACAAATAATACATTATGAAATTGATGACATTTCTTTAGAAAGGGGTACGAGACAGGGATGTCCTCTCTCCCCCCTCCTGTTTGCGCTGGCAATTGAACTTGCAGAAAGAATTAGACAGAACAGGTATCAGTATTGGTAAACATGAATATAAACTACATTTATTTTTCGACGATGTCCTGATATATCTGACTAATATTGAAAACTTAATGCCCCCTGTTAAAAATATTTTCAGAAGGGCCTCCCGGGTGGTGCAGTGGTCTAAGGCTGTGCCACCAGAGATTCTGGGTTCGAGCCCAGGCTCWGTCACAGCCGGCTGCGACTGGGAGGCCCATGGGGCGGCACACAATTGGCCCAGCGTCGTCTGGTTTAGGGAGGGTTTGGCCGGCAGGGATATCCTTGTCTCATTGCGCACTAGTGACTCCTGTGGCGGACTGGGTGCAGTGCATGCTGACCAGGTCGCCAGGTGTACSTTGTTTCCTCTGACACATTGGTGCGGCTGGCTTCCGGGTTGGATGGGCATTATGTCAAGAAGCAGTGCGGCTTGGTTGGGTTGTGTTTCGGAGGACGCATGGCTCTCGACCTTCGCCTSTCCRGAGTCCATACGGGAGTTGCAGCGATGAGACAAGACTGTAACTACTACCAATTGGATACTGCAAAATTGGGGCGAAAAAAGGGGTAAAAAATATATATATATATTTTCGGAATACTCTAAAATCTCAGGATATAAAATAACATCAACGTTTTTTTCCTAATGGCAATAGGAAAAAAGAAAATAAGTGGACAACAACAGCAATCCCTTAAGTGGACCACAACAAATAATAAATACTTAGGACACGTGATAAGTGACAACAAACAACAAATATATAAAAATAACTTTATCCCATTACTCAGTAACATGAAAGCAGATCTAATTAAATTGAATAATCTCTCCATAAATCTTACAGTTAGAYTAAACCTATTTAGAATGGCATGGCTCCCAAACATTTTATATTTATTTTCGATAATACCAATTACACCACCGAAGACATTCCCTGAAAAAGTATGCTCTGCCATAACAGAGTTCATATGGGCAAATAAAACTTTTTAAATGTCCCTAAGTCTGAGGGTGGTTTTAACCTTACAGAATTGGAATTGTATCAACTCGCTACCCAAGGCTTTTACTTGCGACATATTGTAAATGCACTAAAGAGGAACAATGGGTACATATTGAAGATGCGCATGCTCATCTCCAGAATATTTTCATGAAACAGATAATACAAGAACCAATATCACTCCCTAAAAACAAACCCATATGGAACAATCCTTTGATAGCGTTTCAGAATTCACTGATAAATTGGTACACATGGATGACGTGGTAATAGGAAATGCAATTATTTCCATGACAGAATTAAAAATACATTTTGGACTGACCAATGTAGACATTTTCAAAAAATGTATATTTGTATTTTTTATTTCACCTTTATTTAACCAGGTAGGCCAGTTGAGAACAAGTTTTCATTTACAACTGCGACCTGGCCAAGATAAAGCAAAGCAGTGCGACAAAAACAACAACACAGAGTTACACATAACCAAACGTACAGTCAATAACACAATAGAAAAATCTATGTACAGTGTGTGCAAATGTAGAAGAGTAGGGAGGTAAGGCAATAAATAGGCCATAGAGGCGAAATATTTACAATTTAGCATTAACACTGGAGTGATAGATGTTCAGATGATACAGAATGGTGTCATCTGCSTAGAGAATCACCAGCAGCAAGAGCGACATCATTGATATATACAGAGAAAAGAGTCGGCCTGAGAATATAACCCTGTGGCACCCCCATAGAGACTGCCAGAGGTCCGGACAACAGGCCCTCCGATTTGACACACTGAACTCTATCTGAGAAGTAGTTGGTGAACCAGGTGAGGCAGTCATTTGAGAAGGTTGGGAAAGTTGCTGCAAGGGTGCTGAGATGTTGGACGGGGTAGGGGTAGCCAGGTGGAAAGCGTGGCCAGCCGTAGAAAAATGCTTATTGAAATGATCGATTATCGTAGATTTATCGTGGTGACAGTGTTTCCTATCCTCAGTGCAGTGGGCAGCTGGGAGGAGGTGCTCTTATTCTCCATGGACTTCACAGTGTCCCAAAASTTTTTGGAATTAGTGCTACAGGATGCAKATTTCTGTTTGAAAAAGCTAGTCTTAGCTTTCSTAACTGAGTGAGTATATTGGTTCCTGACTTCCCTGAAAAGTTGCATATTGCAGGGGCTATTRATTGCTAATGCAGAAGGCCACAAGATGTTTTTGTGCTGGTCAAGGGCAGTCAAGTCTGGGGTGAACCAAGGGCTATATCTGTTRATAGTTTTTGAATGTGGCATGGTTATTTAAGATGGTGAGGAAAGAACTTTTGAAGAGCAACCAGGCATCTTCTACTGATGGGATGAGGTCAATATCCTTCCAGGATAACCGGGACAATTTGATTAGACAGGCCTGCTCGCTGAAGTGATTTAGGGAGCGTTTGACAGTGATGAGGGGTGGTCGTTTGACCGTGGACCCATTATGCACGCAGGCAATGAGGCAGTGATCGCTGAGATCCTGGTTGAAGACAGCAGAGGTTTATTTAGAGGGAAAGTTGGTCAGGATGATATCTAAGAGGGTGCCCATGGTTACGYATTTTGGGTTGTACRTGGTAGGTTCCTTGATAATTTGTGTGAGATTGAGGGTATCTAGCTTAGATTGTAGGACGGCCGGGGTGTTAAGCATGTCCCAGTTTAGGTCACCTAACAGTACGAACTCTGAAGATAGATGGGGGCAATCAATTCACATATGGTGTCCAGGGCACAGCTGGGGGCTGAAGGGGGTCTATAACAAGCGGCAACGGTGAGAGACTTGTTTTTGGAAAGGTGGATTTTTAAAAGTAGAAGCTCGAATTGTTTGGGCACAAACCTGGATAGTATGACAGAACTCTGCAGTAGATTGCAACTCCGCCCCCTTTGGCAGTTCTTTCTTGTTGGAAAATTTTATAGTTAGGGATGAAAATTCAGGATTTTTGGTGGTATTCCGAAGCCAGGATTCAGACACGGCTAGGACCTCCGGGTTGGCGGAGTGTGCTAACGCAGTGAATAAAACAAACTTAGGGAGGAGGCTTCTAATGTTAACATGCATGAAACCAAGGCTTTTACGGTTACAGAAGGCAACAAATGAGAGCGGGGCTCCTTGTCGGCAGTAAAGGGGTCCAGGCCAATTGGCTAAAGAGGTACTGTAGCCCAGGAATTGGCTGATGGATCTCTTCYGCTWGCCGGGAGATGGGCCTAGCTCCAGGCTAGCTCCAGGCTAACTGGTGCTTGCTTCGCGACGGAGACGTTTGCCCGGAGTAGCCACTCGGATGGCAGCTAGCTAGCTGCGATGATCCGGTGTAAAGGTTCAGYGCTTGCTGTAGGAATCCGGAGATGTGGTAGAGAAAAGCAGTCCGATATGCTCTGGGTTGATATCGCGCTGTGCAGACTGGCAGGAATTGACCGGGCTGAGGCTGACTGATGTCCGAGTTAACGGTGATGACCGCTAGCAGTGGCTAACTGACTACTAGCTAGTAGCTAGTTAGCTGGCTAGCTTCTGATGGGGGTTCCGGGTTCTAAAGTATAAAAAATAGCAGATCCGTACCACATTGGGTGAGGCGGGTTACAGGAYAGTATGTTCAGTCCATAGATGGACATTGAGATAATGAAAATAAAAAAGATTTGCGAAATATATACAAAGAAAACGATATATATACTGGACAAGACAAAAACCAAATGTCCGACTGCTACGTCATCTTGGAACAAAGATGCAACTTAAAAGTTTATCACAAATTTTCGACCTGAAAGCTTTTGGACATTATATAAATGTTGAGGGAATCCTATTTGACTTGAAAAATATACTCATATGATACACTACATGGCCAAAAGTATGTGGACACCTGCACCTGAACATCTCATTCCAAAATCATGGGCATTAATATGAAGTTGGTCTCCCCTTTGCTGCTATAACAGCATCCACTCTTGCTGMAAGGTTTTCCACTAGATGTTGGAACATTGTTGCGGTGTGGCTGAAATAGCCGAATCCACTAATTTGAAGGGGTCCACATACTTTTGGCCATTTAGTGTAAAAATATAAACTGTTAGAATTAAGACTTAAAAAGAACTGATARAGGCACAAGAAAAGRGAGAATGTTTTTATTTGTCAAAACGGTAGTCAAGCATCAATCATCAGAATAAGACATTCAAAATGTATAGCTCCTTTCCAATTAATGTCAAAAGTCTTWTTGTAAATAAGAATTTCTTCTTAACTGACTTGCCTAGTTAAATAAAATAATAAATAATCTTTCCAATAAATGTRGAGGGTCTTCTTCTGGMGACATGATGATTGATGCTTGCCGGACGTTTTGACAAATAAAACATTCTCGCTCTTATCCATAACATAAGAACTCCTACCCCCACTTTATCTGCGATCTGTTGGCTGGAGCGCATGTGCCAAGACCAGAGTAGGCACATTTGCTATTTAATGCAAGAGTTTTTGTGACAAAACTATCAGTAGAGTTGAAAACTTTAGATTTGGATTCGCTACACAAAAAAAGTACATTTTGGGTGCACTACCTCATCACACACTGATTTTTAGTTTGGTGGAAACATATTTTCTTTATGCTATTTTAGAATATTCGCATGMAAATCTGTTGCCAATTGGATGGAAACCTWGCTACAGATAGAATGTTACCCTAACTAACGGAAACTGGACACTCAAACATTAGAGGAACATTATGGCTAACATTACAAAAACGTTCTTTCTCCCTAGATTTGTTAGCTGGGTTGTTACTGGTAGCAGGACAAAACCAAATGTATAATCCGTTTAGTTTACATGTGACAAATTGTGGGGGGGCTTTGCTTCTGGTCAATAAGTGCCAATAAGACGGCCCGATCACTCAGCAGGTTGTCTTGTCGACCAGCTCAGTCACTTGTTTCAGCCATCAGCGTCCGTCCCAGTGAAATAAACCATGGTACCGCACAGTAGGACACGTCCCCCTATGTCAGCTCTCCCTTACACAACAACACAATAGGCTATAGCAGGGGAAAGCAGAGAGCACTCATTGACTCTTAATCAGCTAGAGTTTTACCCGCTGCTAGAATAAACCCATCCAGACTGAAACAAAATACAAAATACCATTTACATTTTCTTCCTCGAGGCCCAGAGATGCGGGGGGGGGGGGCGAACCTGCCTTTGGCACAATCAAGGCTCTGTTTCTGTTTTTGCTACCACCTCCATGTTATTTTTGGCGTACCACTGGGAGCGCGGAGGGGGACTAAGTGGCCTGACCCCACCGGGTCACCTCACACGGTGGTGGCCTCTGTTGGGCAGGCCCCAATCCGCAGCGCTCACATCCCACCCTGTTACCGATAGAGAAGACTCCACTGGTCCCCAAGAGATGATGACTGAGTTCACTCCTTCTATTATTAAAAAGCACATCCCTGCAACAACATTGATTACTGAATTACATCAAAATAAGCACATGTAAATGTGAGAGGTGTCAAAAGCATGATTTTTTGTTGTTGTTGTTGAGGTAAGGGACAAGGCAGAGTGATGTTGGTGGAGACAGGGMAAAAACATCTTGATCGTTTTGGATCTTCTCGTGTTCACTTCAGTGAGCGCGGCTAGTTAATGAGATGTTTCTCTGTGCCTTTGTACTGTCTATCACACTCCAGCAGAGTGCTGTTTGAAGTCTGATATTCTGTGTCTTGTGTGTATATGCTGTGTCTTGTTTCTAGTCCACAGGGGTCTGTCTGAGCTTTTTGTTATCATGAACGGGTCTTTTGTCTTTAGTGAGACCATTTCACATTCATCTCCTCCTCATTAATCCAACAACCCAATCATCGGCCATCTTATCTCTCTCTCCCTGTCTCATCAGAGGAATTAAAGCAATTATGTATAATATGGATGATGGGAGAGGGGGATGGTGTTTGTGTGTGTGTGCGTGTGGTACTGACAATTCTCCTATAACAGCCAGACCACATCACCAACTCCTGTTCCTCTTTAAAAAAAGAAAAACAAACCCATAGCAGGATTAATGATGTGTTAGGCTCTAAATGTATACACATCCACGTCTCACTGTCTGTGTCTCTCTCTCTGACTGATATGGAGAGTTGTGGATGAGTGCCCCTGTGCTGCACAGAGTGGTACAAGCAGGAGAAAACACTCTGGCCGTTGATGCTTCCACTGACACACACACACACACCGCCACGCACGCACGCACGCCCGCCGCCCGCCCGCCCGCCCCGCCCGCCCGCACGGCACGCACGCACGCACGACGCACGCACGCACGCACGCACGCACGCACGCACGCACCACACACACACCCCCCCACACACACACACACACACACACACACACACACACACACACACACACACACACACACACACACACACCACACACACACACACACACACACACACACACACACACACACACAGGGACTGTCCAACACATAAACAGCCATAAAACACTCATCTGTTTTTCCTTCGATCTGGCAGAGACTACTACTGTACCTGGTCCATTGTGTCTGTGTATTAAAAGGGGAAATGGTTGTGCCAATTCTGATTGTCAGGTTTTGTAACAAGTACTGTACACGGAGCTCATCAGAACTAGAGGATACCTAAATAAATGATTTGCTGTGATTGTCTGACAGATCCTCTGGGCTATTTACATACTGTATTATAGGTTATTAGCACTCCTGCAGTAAAATCACTCCTATAAAATGATGTGTGTTTTGGTACATGGGCCCTGCCCAGTGTTATTGAATGGCATGTAAGGGTTATGTACTTTGGGCTTGACTGGTGCGGGTTCTCTGCATTGACTTTGTAAGGGGTCATTGTTTTAGCGGTTATCACATTAGTGTTCATTGATTGAGAAGTCATTGATTTACACATAATTGTCATTATAATCCATCTGCAGCTGACTCGCCAGTAMGTTTTTGTGTTGCAGCTTTATCTCTTAGTGTACGTCTCAACACCTGACTATTATGAATAGTGTGATGTCTGGATGCCATGGCATATACTATGTGATAATGCATGGATGTGTGAGTGGAGAATAGATTATGAATAGCAARCACTGCACCTCTCGATACAGTAGCTACACATTATCACGCAAAAGGGGGTTCCAGTTCTGTACAGTATTCAGCATCCCAATCTCCACCCATCCCCCAACACACCAAATCATCCTCCAAACATACTCTCTCCCCTCAGAGAAAGAGTTACTCTAACATAGAGGCAGGACATTTCAGAATTTGCATCTGAATACCAACTTTTGTTGGTAAATTCAAGGGTCCTTGGAGAGTTTGCAAATTCTGTCCAGATGCAGCTTTACAATCCAATGGGAACAAAGTCACACATTCTCAAAGCCCTGCCAGGCTCAATTATGACCAAAGGAATCTGTGTGATAGTGTTGGCAATAGGCTGCATTCAGGACTGGGATATGTGTTTGACATTCTTAGGTGTTTCATTAGTTTGTTTTTACTTGTTGTGGATGAGTGGAGAACTTGAGTGTCACGAATGTGAAAAGGACAGTGGAGTGTTCTATTTTATTCTATTTCATTTGACTCTATTCTATTTGAAATCCTTGCACTGGGAATCTAGTTAAGAAAAATGCCTGAAGCAGACATTCTCATGCTTTGTTCTATCCAGACTATTCCTTGAGCTGTCTCTCTCTCTGATCCCTTTTATATCTAGACAAAAACCCACAATCTTTACCATGCCATCTTCTTTATAGCGCCTTTTCTTTGTATCTGAAAGGTGTAGCTGGTAAGAAAAACTATACATTAAATTCCCCTCTGGACCTAGTGATCGTTGCGGTATTTTCTTTAAAAATTCATCTCACGGCTCTGTGAGAAAACCGATCTGTGAAAACGTGTCCTGGTTTTGGGACGCTCACTTGGGTCAACCAATAGCTACACTCCATTCGCTTGAGAATATCACCGGTCACTTCTCTTCGCATGTTTTGCTCCGACCATTTACTGGAGATAAGATCTGCTGCTACTATTATAAATCAGTTGGCGAGGACGTTTTCTAGCAAGCTATCAATGTGCATAACATCAAAGAAGCAGAGAGAGSGTAGGAAAAAACGGTGAAATGCCGATCTGCGTTTTGACTGAGTGACAGCAGATCATCTGCCCACTGCAACTTTTGAGACACACACAGACACACACAAGTCTGCTGCTCCTGATCTGCTGCCACTTGTTTAATAGAAACGTGCAGMGAGGTGATTCGCCTAGATATTTCCAACCCCTATTAAGCATTTTAAAACACATCGTTTTTTCCAATTATGAGTAAGCTATCATGCGATCCGATTATCAACTGTCAATTACGAATACCATTTCCAATTCAGTATAGGCTATGGCCAGATCCCGCCGAGGCTACTCCTACCCCTCGGTGTGCCAGCTATTCACTGGGATGTACTGTATGTATGGGGATATAACTCAAAGAAAGTGGCAAATAAGGGACCATTTGAAAGGGAACACAAGCATTGGAATTCTGTGTGAAATATATATCTCTCGCTCTCCCTCTCTCCCAGTTGGATCATTGATTGGGGCAGACAGTCTGTTTTGTGCTTCTGTGCTCTTCCATATTTCATTGGCAGGAAGCTGATTAAATAATGAGAAACGTACGGATGGAATCAGTCGTCCTTCTTCAATATGTAATAAGAGTCTGGTTCWCCTCATTTTCTCATATTCTCTCTTTTTAGCCCTCTCTCCCTGGGGCATTGCTTGCATGCATCAGATGGTGCTCATTGAACAACAACATTTATTTTATTCGTAGGAAAACAGCATTAACTACACTGCTAAATCTTTTGGATATTTCTATGATGTTTTGATGTTTTTGTCCAAACTGAGAAGTTTCTGTTCAACTTGCTAGGTGTCTGTCCCTCTGTCCTCTGTGGAGGGACATTGCTATAATGTGTCTGTCTCTCGGGTGTTTGTCTCTCTGGTGAAAGCATTTGGCCCCTACACTCCCCTCTGTTTCACCACAACGCCCATAGTGTGACACAGCTCCGTTGTCATGCCATTCATAATTCATCTTTATCCATAAAATATACAGCCATCATTAACATTTAATGCAAAGATGGAGTGTTCAACATTATATTTTCAATGGCCTTCACATTAGGGGGATTTCAATATGTATCAGATTTTGGTGATGCACTTCCATTTTTAACCAAGATACAGATCGCATTGACATACAGTCACCTCGAAAATTATTGGCACCCTTGATAAAGATGAGCAAAAAATACTATAAAATAAATAATACAAATACAGAGCTATGTTGTATGCACAAAACATTTGGTGAAATGATATTATTTTATACTAATTCAATTGCTCAGAGAAAAATATTTTCTTCTTAAAAATATGTCAAAATTATTGGCACCCTAAAGATTCTTATAAATAAAATGAAACTGAATGTAATCTTCATTAACATTCTACTTGTTTTAAGTTCATCTAATTTGAAGGAACTGTATTGTGGCCTTTGATGGCTTCCCGTTTCACTGAGATAGAAAAATGAGGTAACACTCATGTAAAATCCCTTTGTCATCCATCACCATGGTAAAAGGTATTGAACTCACAAATGAAAATAGACAAATTGTTGTTGACGTTCATAAATCAAGCAATGATTTACTCTACTCCTCCTCTGTTCCTCTGGTGATGTAGAGGTTAACCCAGGACCTGCAGCRCCCAGCAACACTCGCATTCCGCAGGCACGCTCATTTGTTGCCTTCTGTAAACGTAAAAGCCTTGGTTTCATGCATGTTAACATTAGAAGCCTCCTCCCTAAGTTTGTTTTATTCACTGCTTTAGCACACTCTGCCAACTCGGATGTCCTAGCCGTGTCTGAATCCTGGCTTAGGAAGGCCACCAAAAATCCAGTAATTTCCACCCCTAACTATAACATTTTCCGACAAGATAGAATGGCCAAAGGGGGCGGAGTTGCACTCTAATGCAGAGATAGACCTGCAGAGTTCTGTCATACTATCCAGGTCTGTGCCCAAACAATTCGAGCTTCTACTTTTAAAAATCCACATTTCCAAAAACAAGTCTCTCACCGTTGCCGCTTGTTATAGACCCCCTTCAGCTCCCAGCTGTGCCCTGGACACCATATGTGAATTGATCGCTCCCCATCTATRTTCAGAGTTCATACTATTGGGGGACCTAAACTGGGACATTTAACACCCCGGCCGTTCTACAATCTAAGCTAGATGCCCTCAATCTCACACAAATTATCAAGGATCCTACCAGGTACAACCCAAAATCCGTAACCATGGGCACCCTCTTAGATATCATCCTGACCAACTTTCCCTCTAAATACACCTCTGCTGTCTTCAACCAGGATCTCAGTGATCACTGCCTCATTGCCTGTGTGCGTAATGGGTCTGCGGTCAAACGACCACCCCCCAAACACTTCAGTGAGCAGGCCTTTCTAATTGACCTGGCCCGGATATCCTGGAAGGATGAGCCCATCAGTATAATAAGCATGCCACATTCAAATAATGTAGAACTAAGAACAGATATAGCACTTGGTTCACCCCAGACTTGACTGCCCTTGACCAGCACAAAAACACCTTTTGGGGTTCTGCATTAGCAATGAATAGCTCCCGCAATATGCAACTTTTCAGGGAAGTCAGGAACCAATATACTCAGTCAGTTAGGAAAGCTAAGGCTAGCTTTTTCAAACAGAAATTTGCATCCTGTAGCACTAATTCCCAAAAAATTTGGGACACTGTGAAGTCCATGGAGAATAAGAGCACCTCTTCCCAGCTGCCCACTGCACAGGATAGGAAACACTGTCACCACGATAAATCTACGATAATCGATCATTTCAATAAGCATTTCTCTACGGCTGGCCATGCTTTCCACCTGGCTACCCCTACCCCGGCCAACATCTCAGCACCCCTGCAGCAACTTGCCCAAGCCCCCCCCAGCTTCTCCTTCACCCAAATCCAGACAGCTGATGTTCTGAAAGAGCGGCAAAATCTGGATCCCTACAAATCAGCTGGGCTAGACAATCTGGACCCTCTCTTTCTAAAATGATCCACAGAAATTGTTGCAACCCCTATTACTAGCCTATTCAACCTCTCTTTCGTATCATCTGAGATCCCTAAAGATTATTAAGCTGCTGCGGTCATCCCCCTCTTCAACGGGGGAGACACTCTAGACCCAAACAGTTATAGACCTATATCCATCCTGCCCTGCCTTTCTAAAAATCTTCAAAAGCCAAGTTAACAAACAGATCACCGACCATTTTGAATCSCACCGTACCTTCTCCACTATGCAATCTGGTTTCCGCCACCCTCAAGGTCCTAAACTATATCATAACCACCATCGATAAAAGACAGTACTGTGCAGCCGTCTTCATCGACCTGGCCAAGGCTTTCGACTCTGTCAATCACCGCATTCTTATCGGCAGACTCAACAGCCTTGGCTTCTCAAATGACTGCCTCGCCTGGTTCACCAACTGCTTCTCAGATAGAGTTCAGCGTGTCAAATCGGAGGGCCTGTTGTCCGGACCTCTGGCAGTCTCTATGGGGGTGGCACAGGGTTCAATTCTCAGGCCGACTCTTTTCTCTGTATATATCAATGATGTCGRTCTTGCTGCTGGTGATTATCTGATCCACCTCTACGCAGACGACACCATTCTGTATACATCTGGCCCTTCTTTGGACACTGTGCTAACAAATCTCCAAACGAGCTTCAATGCCATACAACACTCCTTCCGTGGCCTCCAACTGCTTTTAAATGGTAGTAAAACTAAGTGCATACTCTTCAACCAATTGCTGCCCGCACCCTCCCGTCCAACTAGCATCACTAGCCTCCTTCACTCATGCTGCCAAACATTCCCTTGTAAAACTGACTATCCTACCGATCCTTGACTTCGGCGATGTCATTTACAAAATAGCCTCCAACACTCTACTCAGCAAACTGGATGTAGTCTATCACAGTGCCATCCGTTTTGTCACTAAAGCCCCATATACTACCCACCACTGTGACCTGTATGCTCTCGTTGGCTGGCCCTCACTACATATTCGTCGCCAAACCCACTGGCTCCAGGTCATCTATAAGTCTTTGCTAGGTAACGCCCCGCCTTATCTAAGCTCACTGGTCACCATAGCAACACCACCCGTAGCACACGCTACAGCAGGTATATTTCACTGGTCATCCCCAAAGCCAACACTTCCTTTGGCRGCCTTTCCTTCCAGTTCTCTGCTGCCAATGACTGGAACGAATTGCAAAAATCACTGAAGCTGGAGTCTTATATCTCCTTCTCTAACTTTAAGCATCAGCTGTCAGAGGGGCTTACCAATCACTGTACCTGCACACAACCAATCTGTAAAAAGCACACCCAACTACCTCATCCCCATATTATTACTTACCCTCTTGCTCTTTTGCACCCCAGTATCTCTACTTGCACATCATCATCTGCACATCTATCACTCCAGTGTTAATGCTAAATTGTAATTATTTAGCCTCTATGGCCTATTTATTGCCTTACCTCCCTACTCTTCTACATTTGCACACACTGTACWTATATTTTTCTATTGTGTAATTGACTGTACGTTTGTTTATGTGTAACTCTGTGTTGTTGTTTTTGTCGCACTGCTCTGCTTTATCTTGGCCAGGTCGCAGTTGTAAACTTGTTCTCAACTGGCCTACCTGGTTAAATAAAGGTGAAATTATACAAATTAAAAATGAATCAATAAAAATGGGTACTAAACAAATGCTCAAAAATAAATACCACTTATCACTATTAGGACAACAATTAAGAAGCTTAAAACTACTGGAACAGTGGTAAACATGCCTGGTAGATGACACATGTATCTTGTTCTGATGCACAGTGAGGAGGATATTTCGTGAGGAAAATAAAAATTCAAGGGACAGTTGGAGAATTACAGAACCTGGTCACATCTTGGGGTCACCAAGTCTCCAAATGTACAATTAGACGCCACCTCCATGCTAAAAGGCTATTTGGAAGGGTTACCAGAAAATAAGACTATTGAGAGCAACCAACAAATGTAAATGTCTGGAATTTGTTAAACGGCATTGGCACTTGCATTGTAACTAGATGCTATGGTCAGATGAGATGAAAATAGTGCTCTTAGGCCACGCCGACCAGTGGTTGGGTTGGCATCGAAAGAAGGATACAAATGCTGAAAGTACATCATACCTAATGTCAAATGTGGTGGTGGATCTTTGATGTTATGGGGCTATTTTGCTTCCACTGCATCTTCCAGCAAGACAATGATCCCAAGCACACATAAAAATCCACAAGAAATGGTTAATTGACCACAAAATCAACATTTTGCAATGGCCATATCAGGTTTCAGGTAAGACCCAAGGGCAGARTGTGTTGAAGTAACAATGTTTATTGCAACAAGTGCAGGCAAACGACAGGTCAAGGCAGGCAGGGGTCGATAATCCAGAGTAGTGGGACCAAGGTACAGGACGGCAGGCAGGCCCAGGGTCGGGGTCAGGTCAGGCAGAGGTCGGTAATCCAGAGTAGTGGGACCAAGGTACAGGACGGCAGGCAGGCCCAGGGTCGGGGTCAGGTCAGGCAGAGGTCGGTAATCCAGAGTAGGGGCAAAGGTACAGGACGGCAGGCAGGCTCAGGGGGGAACAGGAGCTGAGAAACCACTGGTTGACTTGAACTAACAAGACGAACTGGCACAGACAGACAGAAAACACAGGTATAAATACCCAGGGGATAAGTGGGGAAGATAGGCAACACTTGGAGGGGGGTGAAGACAAGCACAAGGACAGGTGAAACAGATCAGGGCGTCACATGCCATCAGACTCCGGACTTGAACCCCATCAAACACCTGTGGTTTGAATTGAAGAGGGTCCATAAGCGCAGGCCAAGGGATATCAAAGAATTGGAAAGATTCTGTATGGACGAATGGTCTAAGATCCTTCCCAATGTGTTCTCCAATGTCATTAAACTTATTGAAAAAGGCTTAGTGCTGTTATCCTTGCAAGGGAAGGGTGCAAAAAYTATTGAAAACAGTTGTGCCAACAATTTTTCGACCTACCTTTTTAGATTTGTTTTATTAATTCTTAATTAATTTATAATTTTCCCAATAATGTGAGCATACAATATAGCTCAGTATTTGTATTATTTATTTCATAGAGTATTTTTTCCCCTCATCTTTATCAAGGGTGCCAATAATTTTGGATGATGGTTATCGATCGTCAATCAGGCTTACAACAATGTGCTGTGTTCTCTCTCTCTCTCTCTCACTGTTATTGTTCAGTTTTTAATGAGGTCTGCTCAGATTAATATTTACTCATGTTGTGATTTGTGCCTCTGTCTAAATGGCAAATGTCTGCCTTGATTCTGACTCAAATGTTATTGGTCGCATACACATAGTTAGCAGATGTTTTCACAACTGTAGCGAAATGCTTGTAAAGATAATTGCCCCATGTGAGATTAGAACTCGCAACCGTTGAAATATGGCTAACTGTTTTAGCAGTCTGCGCCACCAATCAGTCATCAGCTGCATCAGCACTGTGGGCCTTTCGCTTAGTGTAAAATAACTGATCTGACAAACAGTTTACCTTCTATATTCTTCCTTCTTTATCAGCAAGGTATCAGCAACACTGGGTTCCAAAGAAATGATTAAGTAGGTATTATGAAAGACATACCATTACTCAACTCAACGCATGGACACTCAAGGCCAGGTTTATATTCACACATACAGTAGAAAGCATACTGTTGGGCTGTTGTTTATTTAGTAGTTATTTCTGCCGGGATCTTTTGTTGTTGTTTCCAGAAGTATAGCAGTGCTTATTCTTTTGACTAATTTAACTTTATTTTATATTTTCATTTTTTTTTTCATCTAGGATATACACAGAATATGTGTTATGAAAGAGATAAAAGAGAGAGATAGATAGAATGTTTCCATGTAACTAGGGCTGCAGAATTCACTGTTTTTCACAAAATCCTGGTTGGAGGGCTCTGGATTTCCTACTTATTCCCTCCTAATTCCAGGAATCCACCAACCAGGATTTCGGGAAAAGCAGGGAATTTATTGAAAGTTCCCGGACCTTTGCAGCCCTACATGTAACTGATAAAAGGCAATAAATCCAGTCTGACTTCCTATCAGGGAAACACTGAGGTCTCAGGAGAATAATACTGGGATAGATAAAGATACTTTATAGCCTACTAGGCAAGCAATGTTTTGTTTCTGGACTTTTGCAGCACAGCCTGAATTGTGTAGCAAAATGTGTGGCCAAAAAAGCACAATTGATTCCTTCAAAACCACGTGCCATTTACTCCTCAGACAGCAACAGATGCACAGTATTTACAGTGCATTCAAAAAGTATTCAGACCCTTAGACTTTTTCCACATTTGGTTAATGTTATTCAAAAATTGATTAAATAGTCCCCCCCCCCCCATCAATCTACACACGATACCCCATAGCGACAAAGCAAAAAACGTTTTTGGGYAAATTTGGCCCAAAAAATAAAAACATATTTACATAAGTATTCGGACCCTGTACTCCGTACTTTGTTGAAAAACCTTTGGCAACGATTACAGCTTCGACTCTTCTTGGGTATGACGCTACAAGCTTGGCACACCTGTATTTGGGGAGTTTCTCCCATTCTTCTCCACAGATTCTCTCAAGCTCTGTCAGGTTGGACGGGGAGGGTCGCTGCACAGCTATTTTCAGGTCTCTCCAGAGATGTTCGATCGGAATCAAGTACGGGCTCTGGCTGGGCTTCTCAAGGACATTCAGAGACTTGTCCCAAAGCCACTCCTGCGTTGTCTTGGCTGTGTGCTTAGGGTCGTTCTCCTGTTGGAAGGTGAACCTTCGCCCCCAGTCTGAGGTCCTGAGCGCTCTGGAGCAGGTTTTCATCAAGGATCTCTCTGTACTTTGCTCCATTCATTTTCCCCTCGATCCAGACTAGTCTCCCAGTCCCTGCTGCTGAAAAACTTCCCCACACCATGATGCTACCACCCCCATGCTTCACCGTAGGGATGGTGCAAGGTTTCCTCCAGACGTGTCGCTTGTCATTCAGGCCAAAGAGTTCAGTCTTGGTTTCATCAGACCAGAGAATCTTGTTACTCATGGTCTGAGAGTCCTTTAGGTGCCTTTTGGCAAACTCCAAGCGGGCTGTCATGTGCCTTTTACTGAGGAGTGGCTTCCYTCTGGCCTCTCTACCATAAAGGCCTGAATGGTGGAGTGCTGCAGAGATGGTTGTCCTTCTGGAAGGTTCTCCCATCTCCATAGAGGAACTCTGGAGCTCTGTCAGACTGACCATCGGGTTCTTGGTCACCTCCCTGACCAAGGCCCTTCTCCCCTGATTGCTCAGTTTGGCCATGCGGCCAGCTCTAGGAAGAGTCTTGGTGGTTCCAAACTTCTTCCATTTAAGAATGATGGAGGCCACTGTGTTCTTGGGGACCTTTAATGCCGCAGAAATGTTTTGGTATTTCACATCTGTGCCTCGACACAATCCTGTTTCAGAGCTCTACGGACAATTCCTTCGACCTCATGTCTTGGTTTTTGCTCTGACAACTGTGGGACCTTATATAGACAGTGTGTCCCTTTCCAAATCATTTCCAATCAATTGAATTTACCACAGGTGGACTCCAATCAAGTTGTAGAAACATCTCAAGGATGATCAATGGAAACAGGATGCACCTGAGCTCAATTTCGAGTCTCATACCAAAGGGTCTGAATACCTATGTAAATAAGCTATTTCTGTTTTTTAATTTTAATACATTTTAGCCTTGTCATTCTGGGGTATTGTGTGTAGATTGATGAGGGAATAAAGTTATTTCATCAATTTTAGAACAAGGCTGTAACGTAACAAATGTGTAAAAACTCAACGGGTCTGAATACTTTCCGAATGCACTGTATACTTTATGTCATACAGCACTAACACTCACAGTGGAGAGGAGCGGGAACCATCCATTCCTTTATTTATTGTCAAAGTCATTGCAGCAGTGTCGGTYAGGCATTTCTGGTGTTTGGCGACAGAGCTGTTTAATTAAGTGGCTTTTCACCAATGTTTTTGTATAGCGTTCCTTGTTGTTGTTTTGGTTTTCATCCCATGCCAGCGATGGGAGGATAAGGGAGGGATGGAGAGGGGACAGGAGGGGCAGAGGAGTTGGGAGAATATAAAACAGCAGAGCCTACCTGGTCAGAACCTCATCCATTCCCCAGACAGGCAACAATGCCCTGAGAGACAGAGACAGAGAGGTGCTGGAATAAAAGCAGAGAAAAGGCAGATGTGTGTGCGCGCGTGCGCGTGTGTGCGCATGTGTTCGCGTTGTGTGCATTTGCGTATGTATGCATGATGTGTCTGGGTCCATACTCGCATGCAAGAGGGTGGGGTGATGCACTAATATGTGTGTGTGGGTGTGTGTGTTGTGTGTGTGTGTGTGTGTGTGTGTGTGTGTGTGTGTGGTGTGTGTGTGTGTGTGTGTGTGTGTGGTGTGTGTGTGTGTGGTGTGTGGTGTGTGTGTGTGTGTGTGTGTTGTGTGTGTGTGTGTGGTGTGTGTGTGTGTGTGTGTGTGTGTGTGTGTGTGAGTTTGGTGCTTCCGAGGGATGGGGAGGTGGATGCATGTGTGTGTGATAGAGGAGCTTGAGTGTGAGTATAGAGAGGGTATGAGTGTGTTATAGAATCAGGACGTTCACAGACAGAAGGGCCTGCTTGGATACGGGTACTGTTTGGGACCGAGAGGTCTGTTTTCCATGAGGATATCCCTGGGRATCAACACTGTGATGAGGTAGGGGGGAGGAGGGTGACAGAAACAAGGTGGCACCATTCTTCTGGAATAGTAACATACCCAACTGACTTATCTACTTTGTGTTTGCTTGAGGATGATGGATATGGCGATGTTGTTTTATTAAACGCCTTCGATTGATTTGGCTCTGTAGGCTATTTAGTTTGCATGTGAAGTGTGTGTCCTTGTGTGCATGCATGTGCGTGTGTGTCTGTGTATGTGTGTGTGTCTGTGTATGTGTATGCGTGTGTGCTCTATTGTCCCCCTAAACAATAGCATCCCAGTGAGGTTGTTGTTGAGTGAGTTACCTCCCAGGAGGGAGAGGCTGGGTTTGGGCTGATGTTGTGGGCTGTTTTGTGTTCATACAGTTTCTATGCTGGGAGGAATACGCTCCCTGTAGACCCACAGAACACTGAGCAAACACAGGCCATTCAAACCTGTCAATGCTCTCAGTCAGTGGTGCTGTTGGTTAATTTTGTGAGGAGGCCTTGTGACGCTCTTTTATACAGTGGTGTAAAGTAACTATATTAAAATACTTTAAAGTACTACTTAAGCAGGTATCTGTACTTTACTTTACTATTTACATGTTTGACAACTTTTACTTTTACTCCACCACGTTCCTAAAGAAAATATGTACTTTTTACTCCCCCATACATTTTCCCTGACGCCCAGGGCAGCAAAATCATCCAATTCATGCACTTACCAAYAGAATGTGCATCATCCCTACTGCTTCTGACCTGGTGGACTCACTAAACACAAATACTGGGTTTACATGATGTTGGAGTGTGCCCCTGGATATCTGTGAATAAAGAATTTTATGTATTTCATTTACTTTTACTTTGGATACTTAAGTACATTTAAAACCAGATACTATTTTACTCAAGTTGTAACGCTCGTCGGAAGAAGTGGACCAAGGTGCAGCGTGGTACGTGTTCATGATTCTTTATTTAATCAGAACACCGAACACTTGCAACCGCGCATGGAGACACCGTGCGCTTTTACCGCATAACACAGTGCCTGACCAGTACCACGCTCCACCAACCTCCCCGTGTTCCCCCCTCCAAAAAATTATTTTGGAGTGGCTTCTCGGCTTCCGTCTTCCTCTCATATCGTCGCCGCTCCTCCTTCGCTGCCTTTATCTCCCTTGGACGGCGATATTCCCCAGCCGGCCTCCAGGGTCCTTTACCATCCAGGATCTCCTCCCATGTCCATGATCCCTTTCTCCACGCTGCTTGGTCCTTTGGTGTGGGATGTTCTGTAACGCTCGTCGGAAGAAGTGAGCCAAGGTGCAGCGTGGTACGTGTTCAGATTCTTTATTTAATCAGAACACCGAACACGAAAAACAACAAAAGAT
>NC_036851.1:15610160-15737608 GCF_002910315.2 Salvelinus sp. IW2-2015 | reverse complement strand
CCAAAGTCACCGGACAAACACACAAAAGAATAAGAACGTCACGTTCTGTAGGCTTCACAGAACTACAAAAAACAAATCCACAAAACTAAGGTGTCAAACATGCTGCCTAAGTATAGATCCCAATCAGAGAAACAATAGACAGCTGTCCCTGATTGAGAACCACCCGGCCAAAACATAGAAATAAAGAACTTAGAGTCCCACCCGTCACACCCTGACCACACCAAACATAGAGTTAAAGATTTCTACGGTCAGGGCGTGACAGTACACCCCTCAAAGGTGCGGACTCCGGCGGCAAACCTGACACATAGGGGAGGGTCCGGGTGGGCATCTATCCTGGTGGCGGCCCGGTGCGGGACGCAGACCCCGCTCCACCTCTGTCTCCCCCCCTTTGGTGGCGCCTCTGGTGCGGCACCCTTGTCGCCGACCCGGCTGGGACCCTCTCCGCAGGCCCGACTCTGGGACCCTCGCCGCAGCCCCGGACTTGGGACCCTCGCCGCAAGCCCCGGACTGGACCCTCGCCGCAAGCCCCGGACTGGGGACCCTCGTTGCAGGCCCCGGACTGGGACCGTCGCTGGAGGCCCCGGACTGGGGGACCGTCGCTGGAGAGGCTCGGACGGGGACGCGACCTCGTCGCTGCGAGGCTCCGGACTGGGGACCGGTCGGTGGAGGCTCCGGACTGGGGACCGTCGCTGAGGCTCCGGACTGGGGACCGCTGCTGGAGGCTCCGGACTGAGCCGTGAGAGCAGGCACAGGATGAACCGGGCTGTGGGGAGCACTGAGTCTTGGTGCTTCTCCTTGGCACCACTCTTCTTAGCTGATATGCCCACTTTAGCCCGCACGTGCGGCGCGAGGCCACAGGATGCACTGAACTGACACAGCGCACCGGAGACACAGCGGCGCAGGCACGGAGCGCAATACCCTGGCCGAAACGGCGCACCGGAGACCAAGAGCGCTGAGCTGGCACAATAGCTGCCCTGGCTGGATGACCCACTCTAGCGTGGCACTCTGCGGAGAGCTGGCTCCGAGCGCACCGGGCTGTGCACGCGCACAGGAGACACCGCGCTTTACCGTCATACACAATGCCTGACCAGTACCACGAGTCCACCAACTCCCCGCTGTGTGCCCCCCTCAAACAAATATATTTTGGAGTGGCTCAGAATAACGAACGTCACGTTCTGTAGGCTTCACAGAACTAACAAAAAACAACATCCCACAAAACTAAGGTGTCAAAACATGCTGCCTAAGTATGAGTCCCAATCAGAGACAACAATAGACAGCTGTCCCTGATTGAGAACCATACCCGGCCAAAACATAGAAATAAAGAACTTAGAGTTTCCCACCCGAGTCACACCCTGACCAACCAAACATAGAGTATAAAAAGATTTCTACGGTCAGGGCGTGACAGTACACCCCTCAAAGGTGCYGACTCCGGCSGCAAACCTGACACWATAGGGGAGGGTCCGGGTGGGCATCTATCCTGGTGGCGGCCCCGGTGCGGGACGCAGACCCCGCTCCACCTCTGTCTCCCCCCACTTTGGTGGCGCCTCTGGTGCGGCGACCCTTGTCGCCGACCCCGGACTGGGGACCCTCTCCGCAGGGCCCAGACTGGGGACCCTCGCCGCAGGCCCCGGACTGGGGACCCTCGCCGCAAGCCCCGGACTGGGGACCCTCGCCGCAGGCCCCGGACTGGGGACCCTCGTTGCAGGCCCCGGACTGGGGACCGTCGCTGGAGGCCCCGGACTGGGGACRGTCGCTGGAGGCTCCGGACTGGGGACCGTCGCTGGAGGCTCCGGACTGGGGACCGTCGSTGGAGGCTCCGGACTGGGGACCGTCGCTGTAGGCTCCGGACTGGGGACCGCTGCTGGAGGCTCCGGACTGAGCCGTGAAGCAGGCACAGGATGAACCGGGCTGTGGGGGAGCACTGGAGATCTGGTGCTTCTCCTTGGCACCACTCTTCTTAGCTGAATGCCCACTTTAGCCCGGCACGTGCGGAGCGCAGGCACAGGATGCACTGAACTGACACAGCGCACCGGAGACACAGTGCGCAGGACCGGCGCAGGATACCCTGGGCCGAAACGGCGCACCGGAGACCAAGAGCGCTGAGCTGGCACAATCTGCCCTGGCTGGATGCCCACTCTAGCGTGGCACTTGCGGAGAGCTGGCTCCGAGCGCACCGGGCTGTGCACGCGCACTGGAGACACCGTGCGCTTTACCGCATAACACAGTGCCTGACCAGTACCACGCTCCACCAACCTCCCCGTGTMCCCCCCCTCCAAAAAATTATTTTGGAGTGGCTTCTCGGGCTTCCGTCTTCCTCCTCATATCGTCGCCGCTCCTCCTTCGCTGCCTTTATCTCCTCCTTTGGACGGCGATATTCCCCAGCCGGCCTCCAGGGTCCTTTACCATCCAGGATCTCCTCCCATGTCCATGAMTCCCTTTCTCCACGCTGCTTGGTCCTTTGGTGGTGGGATGTTCTGTAACGCTCGTCGGAAGAAGTGGACCAAGGTGCAGCGTGGTACGTGTTCATGATTCTTTATTTAATCAGAACACCAAACAAAACAACAAAAGAATAACGAACGTCACGTTCTGTAGGCTTCACAGAACTAACAAAAAACAACATCCCACAAAACTAAGGTGTCAAAACATGCTGCCTAAGTATGATTCCCAATCAGAGACAACGATAGACAGCTGTCCCTGATTGAGAACCATACCCGGCCAAAACATAGAAATAAAGAACTTAGAGTCACACCCTGACCAACCAAACATAGAGAATAAAAAGATCTCTACGGTCAGGGCGTGACACAAGTAGTATTTTACTGGGTGASTTTAACTTATTCTAATACTAATCTTTCTCAATCTCAAAGCTGTGAGAAGAAACACCACATCATATTTGTATTCAAGGCAGTCTTTTCGAAACATTTACAGCAAGTACAATCAATTGCCATTCCTGTACTGTGAACATATGTAATCAACAGTTTCCATGACAAACTCTGTTGGGGTTCGTTTGTAAGAAATCAGAGGTGTACTTGCATTATCAAATCAATATAAAACAAGTAAACATTTAGCAAATGATGCATGAAGCTATAATTTAGAGAAAATATTACTAACAGAGCACTGTCACAACGTCATGTCTATTGTTTTATGAGGAAACGCAGTGTGTAGAGCATCAGTGAAGTATACTGCGTCTACATAATTTTCTCTTACTGAGCACACAGATAATGCACCACCACATCACCACGTCTACGTTGTCTGAAATCAGTCTGATGAGCACTTTGTTATCCTGCCCTGAAACACTTTCTCAATGCACACTCTGTAACTATTTGAGAGCAACAATATTKTGTATTTCTTTCCTCAAACATTCACCAAAGCAACCCACAATGCCCACCTGTTCAATAACCTCTGTCTCCTCTGGTAAATCTCATACCGTCTTTAAACTCTTTCTCCTCTCCTTCACCTCCGCCCCACTCCACCCCCCTATTCTTTTCGGGTAGACGAGGGAGCGTTGGCCCCTGGCCCAGGCCCATTAGCCCCAGACTGGCAGCCATGTGTTCACCAGCAGAGATCATTACACTGAGGCAATGACACCGCTCTAATGCGTCATTAATGATTGATTAACGAGGGTAGCCTAAACAGGTGCATTTATATGGAAGAGCGCCGTGAAATGGCTCTACTCACATCTGCCTGTTCTTTACTTGAGTGTGTCTATGTGAGAGAGAAATAGTTGAAAGAGTGAGAGAACGAGAGAGACACTTACAGTATTTCTCACAGACAACTACTCCTGATGACCATAGACCAGACTTTCTGACTCGTTAATATTACATGTTTTATAATTGTCACAGCATAGCTACCAGATTGTAGTAATTTGTATGGTATGGATTGTTTCGGTCTGGTCTCATCCTTGTCTCTGTGTCTGTCAGGGTGAGTGAGGGAGTACGGCAGCAGAGTGGCCCCTGCTTCAGTGAGAAGGAGGTGAAGACAAGGTAGATCCATGGGAGGACGGGGCCTCCTTCTCCTCCTCCTCCTGGGGGTGGTCTCCCCGGCCCAGGGCTCGTCCTTCCTCTCCAGCCAGCGACACCGGACACGTCTGCAGAGGGATCGCCAAGCCCGCAACAATGTCCGACCCAACATCATCCTTATCCTCACTGACGACCAGGACATCGAACTGGGTAAAACACAGTGTGTGTGTGTTTGTGTCTGTGTGTGTGTCTGTGTGGTGCTTGTTCAGTGTCTGTCAGCATGTTAGTGAGAGAGGTCAGGGTAATGCTTCCTCTTGGCACCATTCTCCATTTGCCCACTCGAAGTCAAGTACCCCATGGCCAACTTCAGTATTGGCATGGAGCGAGTGGCCTATGGCATCCATTGTCTGAGTGCCAAACCCTGGCCATCTCCCTACCCGTTTAAGCCCTTAAACTGCATATTGGACTGGAGTGCCAGTATAACAGCCTCACTGACACCCTTTGTTCCGCTCTGATTGCTCGTGAGAATACCATTGAAAACRAGGAATTTATGGTCGAGCATCTGTTTCACTAAACAATCGGCATCAGCCTGAAAAGCCTTTAGTACACATGAATTGAAATGGGCGACACTTCACAGAAAATATTTATTCTCTCTCTCCCCCTCTCTCTCACATTCCTCACCCCCTTCCATCTTTATGCCTCTCTTCCCCTCACCCTTTCCCTCTCTCCCTCCTTCCCCTCTCTTTTCCCTGTCTCTCTCTCCTCCAGGCTCAATGCAAGCCATGAATAAGACACGGCGTATCATGGAGCAGGGAGGCACCCATTTCTCTAACGCCTTCTCCACCACTCCCATGTGCTGCCCGTCACGCTCCTCTATTCTGACAGGGAAGTACGTTCACAACCACCACACCTTCACCAACAACGAGAACTGTTCCTCACCCTCCTGGCAGGCCCACCATGAGCCTCACACCTTCGCTGTGTACCTTAACAACTCAGGCTACAGGACGGGTGAGTGTGAGCTGTGCACACACACACACACACACACACACTTTATTGCAAAGAGAATCACTTTGTACTTATCACCCCCCCTCTCCCAATGTCCTAGCGTTATTTGGGAAGTACCTGAATGAATACAACGGCTCGTATGTGCCCCCTGGCTGGAGGGAGTGGGTAGCGCTGGTGAAGAACTCTCGCTTCTACAACTACACTCTGTGCAGGAACGGCGTGCGGGAGAAGCATGGCGGCAACTATCCAAAGGTTCCATCCTGTTTCAGTTTTCACTCAAATATTGGATTTGTAACCTATGATGATGAATAACCCTGATTTAATCATCAAATTCTTAAAAATTATGATAATATTGTTATACAGTAGTATACAATAGTAAACAGTAGTAAACAGTAGTATACAGTAGAAAACAGTAGTATACAATAGTGTACAGTAGTAAACATTAGTATACAATAGTAAACAGTAGTAAACAGTAGTATACAGTAGTAAACAGTAGTATACAATAGTGTACAGTAGTAAACATTAGTATACAATAGTAAACAGTAGTATACAATAGGGTACAGTAGTAAACATTAATATACAATAGTAAACAGTAGTATACAATAGTGTACAGTAGTAAACATTAGTATACAATAGTAAACAGTAGTATACAATAGTATACAGTAGTAAACAGTTTATCTCAATCTAAATATTGTTATAAGGCAGCCATTATGACACGCTTTATTGCTCTATACACATTTTTATTTCCCTTTCTGGGAGGAAGTAGCCTAATATTAGAGTTCAGAACCTCATGTACAGGCGATTCTTGCTTCCACAGGACTATCTCACAGACATCATCACCAATGACAGCATCAACTACTTCCGCTCCTCTAAGAGGATGTACCCCCACCGACCAGTGATGATGGTCCTGAGCCACGCTGCCCCACATGGGCCAGAGGACTCAGCACCACAGTACAGCACTGCCTTCCCCAACGCCTCACAGCACATGTAAGGATATAGTGTAACAGACACACTAATTGGACAGAAGATGCAGTGTGCTAGTGTACGCTGAATGTAGGATCAGCGATGATCCTTGTTCATTGCAGACTTTACAGTAGATTGGCATTGTTAAAGAGGTTCATGATAAATAGGCATCCATAGATTATGATAACACACTATGGGTCCCAGCCTTTGTCTGCTTGGCACAGTACCCCGAAGATAAGCACTTGGTCCTGGGCTAATACAACCTCTCCCATTGGTCATGTGAGAGACAAACAGGGAGCCAGTAATGAGCCTGTGTCTTTGGTCGATCATTCTCTCCTGTAAGAGTGAATCCCATAAGCATCGTTAAAGTACTGAATAAAAGTGTAACACAGTGATTATGTTCAGCCCAATCTGTTTTAATGTCAACTTTTAATTGCTTTTTCTCAGAAATCTACACCCCTCCCGTTGTGAGCTTATAAATTATCTCGCTTTCCCTTTATGGAGGGAAAGAAAATGGCTCCCCTCTTACTCCATCCCTCCAGAAAACCCTTTTCACGTCCACATTGCAGTGACTCATCTTCATCCTCTGTTAAAATCTGTTGTCAGGGCCTTGTGCTCCAAGGCCATTGACGATTAGCTTTTTGCCAAGTCAAATCGATATGCTGTAATGTTAAATATGCCTTGCCTCCAAGACCTTATTAGATATTTAGCAGTATGTTAACTTTGAAATCATTAAGGTTCCATCTACCCCTGAGTTAATATTAATAAAATGGTCCTCTCTATGTTAGCTGATATTGATCAGAATGTCAGCAGGTTACCTTTTCTTTGGTTCATATGCCTCCAATTCAGCATACACAATAAGTTATGAGATCAGTTTCAAAGGTGTAGTTGGAGCCATTTGCAAGCACTGGGAGAGCCTATTGTTGTATATGCCAATCGTAAAACAACACAGGGGTTGGAACCGGTTCAGGGAAAATAACAACTTTTTTGAGGAACGGAAACAGCACCCGGAACACACAAGTCCCCGCTTCATGCCAAGCCCCCTCCATGTTCATTCCTCTCTATAGCTCTCTCTCTACCGTGAAATTTCAGTTGCATCTCACGCCTGCACTTATCTGTCCATCAAACATGTAAACAACTAGCTTACCCTTTCACTAGCAAGCTGCTCTATCCGTGCTAATTGTGGAGTAAATAAATTAGCTTAATGTGAAAACGATGTTGATTTGACGTGTTCAAAAATTCACGAAATGAACTATATGAYCCGTTATTATTTGGGGTTCGAACCGGTTCAAAACTTTATTATGGTGGTCGGAAAACTGGAACTGAACGAGATTTTATTTTATTTTGTTTGGAACAGAACGATTGGAAAATGATTTTGGTTCCAACCCCTACATCATGAAACCAACCACAGCTTTGTATAATCCGATTTCTATTGGAATTCACATGACAATTCAATTCAATACAATACAATATGCAATACAACACAATGCAATGCAATGCAATATAACAATGCTTCCTTCACACCAGAATTTCAAATTTAGACTATACAGCTATGCATATTAAACACTCTTCTATGAATACTGTGAGAACCATCACAATGTTCCCTACCATAATACTATTCAGTGTTAATTCAAAAGATATGTCACCTCTATAGAATGTGATCTCTAAAATGCTTTCCGTAAAGGGGGAAACAGAACCACTCTTCACCCCACCGCCTTTAAAATAACGTTTTTGTTTTGTTGATGAAACGGAGGAGAGGAGCATACAGCATCGTGGTAAAGAAAAAGTTGCAGTACATATTCTACTGTTCTATTGCGCGTGCAGTGAAACTGTGTTCGTTGGTTGAAGTAACTTCTCTGTTGTTGTAATATTGTAAACAAACATGGCAGTTTCAACAATTACAGATTTCAGCTTAAAGCTCCTCTGGGATTTCTGGAGGCATAATGGTGAAAAAATCAGAGCAGTAAGCACTCCTCTGTCTCATGTGCTTGGTAAAAAAAACAAAGACACGTCAATGAAGATAAATTGTGTCGAGAACTAAGTATGTGTGCAGGTGCTTTCTCCTTCTGAGATGATTTGCCCTCTTTACTGGCTTTATCTTCACACTCGTTTCCCTCCATCCCTTTCTCAGAACCCCGAGCTATAACTATGCTCCTAACCCAGACAAGCACTGGATCCTGCGCTACACAGGCCCCATGAAACCTGTCCACATGCAGTTCACCAACATGCTGCAGCGCCGGAGGATGCAGACCTTGCTGTCTGTGGACGACTGTGTGGACAAGGTGGGTCAGACAGGTAGACAGGCAGACTGACAGACAGATAGCTAGGCAGACAGACAGATAGCTAGGCAGACAGACAGACAGACAAACAGACAGACAGCCAGAGAGGAAGAAAGACAGACAGACAGACAGACAGACAGACAGACAGACAGACAGACAGACAAACAGATAGACAAACAGAAAATAGTGTCTCATGCTCAACTAAATCTACCTGACAACCTGTCTCACTGTGTCCTCCTCCTCAGGTTTACAACATGCTGGTGGAGACAGGTGAGTTGGACAACACCTACATTGTTTACACATCAGACCACGGCTACCACATTGGTCAGTACGGCCTGGTCAAGGGCAAGTCCATGCCCTACGAGTTTGACATCCGGGTGCCCTTCTACATTCGAGGACCCAACGTGGAGGCAGGAGCCATGTGAGTGCAACTTTGAAGCTTTGTATAGTACCTTTTTCAGGATATGTTTCAATGGAAATGGTTATCTTTTGGCGCTTATCTCACTGTTACTACTACTCTCTTGGTAATATCTCTTACGCAGCACTCATCTCTCTCCCCCATCTGCTCTTGTGCCCTCCTGCAGTAACCCTCATGTGGTGCTGAACATTGACCTGGCTCCCACACTGTTGGACATGGCCGGAGCCGATGTTCCCTCTGATATGGACGGCAAGTCCATCCTCAAACTCCTGGACACAGACAAACCTGTCAACAGGTACAGAGGGTCGCAACTTAATTTGCATGGTTTGAACTTAACACAATGGACACTCCATGTCGCTTCAGGATGACCTGAAATATCTTGCTTTTGTTGCAGGTTCCAGGTGAACAAGAAGGGGAAGATGTGGAGGGACTCCTTCTTGGTAGAGCGAGGGTCAGTACGTTACATTCATAATTGAGTCATTAACCCTCCTGCTGTGTTCCGGCAAAATTGGACCGATTTCATAGTTTTCTTTCTGAAAAATGTAGTTAATTTAATCTGATTAAACACACACACACACACACACACACACACACACACCACACACACCACACACACACACCACACCACCACACCAACACCACACCACACCACACCACACCACACCACACACACACACACCACACACCACACACACACACACACACACACACACACACACACACCACACACACACACAAACCACACACACACACACACCTACCTCACTCCCCTTCTTGGCTTCCATGGCAACCCCCACGGGAACCATTCCCCAATGGAATCTTTTGCCCACAGGAACCACACCTGTTGGCATTCTCACAAACAATCGCAACATTGTTTCAATAATATATAGAACTTTTTTTGCAGCTCTGGTGTATAAAGCTTTTTTGAGGCCTTGCTCACAATTAATTATGTGGCAACACAATGACCCAACGATATAATGCACGTGAGGCTCTTGATCATCTCTTTGATCACACTGGTGAGGAGGAGAGAGTCTTTGTTAAACGTAGTATTTCTTATAGTCAAAATTATCCGTACATTATGTTCTTTTTACTCAAAAATGAGTTGTATGAGCTCAGGTCAATGAGGCCTACAGGCCATAAATAGCAAATAGAAGTTCAAAACGTGTAATGTTCACAAGAACTTAAGTTGATAAAAAGATCTAACACAACATTAGGGGATAATATATATATTATTATGGATTTATAATCAGCTATAATAGGGCTGTCATTTTGGACTGGGAACACAGAATGAATTAACATGAAACAAACACAACAGGAGGGTTAATCAAGTGCAATTGAAGGGATAATCCCCCACAGCCATGTGATCAAAGTTTTATGTATGTTTAGTCTATGTTCTATTACTCTCATCTGAGTCCACCCTGTTCACACAGGAAGCTGCTCCACAAGAAGGCTGATGGGAAGGAGGTGGCCCAGGAGGAGAATTTCCTCCCCAAGTACCAGCGGGTCAAAGACCTGTGTAAGAGGGCAGAGTACCAGAGCTCCTGTGAACAGCCAGGACAGGTAAGAGTTCCGTACAATACCCACAGGCACAAACACTTATACATTAGCAGAAATATAGCTAAATCTCTCCCCCCATTTTCCCCTCTCTGAAAAAGGAGGGAGAAATGTAGCTAAATCTCTCACCCCCCCCCTTTCCCTTCTCTATGTGTGTAGAAGTGGCAGTGTCTGGAGGACCCGTCTGGTAAGTTGAGGCTGTATAAGTGTAAGGGCATGGCCAGTCTCTATGCCCCACGTATGCAGGCTCTGATGGCCAGCAGCGGGTCCCAGCAGTGGGTTGGACACGTCTCCAATGCTGGAGACAGCTGTGACTGTGGCCCCCTAGGCCTCAAAATTACACCCCTGAAGAGGAAGAGACTGCCTACCAAGAAAAGTGAGTAGTCCTTTCAGTGGCTTATAGATTTACCATTTATCAAAGGCTTATAAATTTTGCTTGCAAATTATAGTTTGTTGTCCCGCAGTGGCAGATTAGAAAACTTTACGAAAATATAATTTTTTTATTGAAATGAGACATAATACAATTTAAGTTTTAAGTGACTTCCTGTGCGTCATTTAAAAACAGTGACAAATGCMATATACTTTAACACCCTCTCTCTCTTGGGTCATTGGCGTTGCAATACCTTTGTAATAATAACATTGAAACAAATTATTTTTTTATTTTTTTATTTTACCGTTATTTTACCAGGTAAGTTGACTGAGAACACGTTCTCATTTGCAGCAACGACCTGGGGAATAGTTACAGGGGAGAGGAGGGGGATGAATGAGCCAATTATAAAGAATAACTCTTGTAAACCCATCAGAGGTAAAGTCCACTAAGAGTCTGACTAGGAACCGTTGGGCCCGGTCCATTCCCTTTGAGCTGGATGGAGACCTTTATGCTGTGGACCTGGAAGAAGGCTACAGGCCCGTGGGCCTCCGGAATACCAGCAGGCCTGGGGAGAGGAGGAGAGGAGCGGTCCTGCAGGAGGACGACGATGAGGAGTTCAGTGGAATGGGAGTTACAGCCAGACCTACAACCAGCAACAGCCTTACACCACCTGCCGCTCTTAAAGTCACCTACAGGTGTGTGGTGTGTGTGTGAATATCTGTGAATATGTGTGTTGAGTTTCCATGTTAGTGGGTCTTTGAATATTAGTATGATTAATCTTTATGTTCTTGTGAAGCACACTAGCTTTACAGTAATTCATTCTCAGGTGTTGAGAGGGTGCTGTAAGAAACTGCTAACTGCTGTAAACTGTGGTAAATGCAGTTGTCAGGTAAAGGTGCTGATACAGTAGCTGGTGTGTGTTTTCCCCACAGGTGCTCCATCCTGATGAATGACACAGTCAGGTGTGATGGAGGACTCTACAAATCCCTCCAGGCCTGGAAAGACCATAAGCTCCACATCGAGCACGAGGTACTGCTCTAGTTTATCCCCTATCTGGCCTATTCTGGAGACTTTCCTGTCATTGCGGTGATTCACTATTTTGTATGTGTGTGTGTGTAGATTGAAACCTTGCAGACGAAAATAAAGAATCTGCGTGAGGTCAAGGGTCACCTGAAGAASGTTCGGCCTGAAGAGTGCCAGTGTAACACCCCCAGTTACCTGTCCAAAAACAAAGGGATGTTCAGACTCAATGCAGGTCGCATTTACTCACTCAGGTAATTCATGTGAGAGAGTGGTGTGTGCATGTGTTTGTGTGTGTGAGAGAGAGAAAGAGTGCGAGAGAGAGAGAAACCTCCCCACAAACCAATATCTGTCCTCTCGTGGTGTGTCCTCAGCAAAATGCCCTCTAAGCAGAAGAAGCAGTGGCTGATGAAGGAGCAGAAACGCAGGAAGAAGCTCCGTAAACTGCTCAAGAGGCTCCGCAACAATGACACCTGCAGCATGCCTGGTCTCACCTGCTTCACCCACGACAACCAGCACTGGCAGACWGCCCCCTTCTGGACAAGTATGGAATGACAGAATGCAGACTAAAACAAATGCAGAACAGTAGTAACAGTTAGAGTAAAATTAAAGAGACATAGGATTCCTGAATTTTTACTACTCTGCTTCATCACTGCCACAAAATGATATATTGAATGATTACTAGTAAGTAGGCGCGTTAAAACTGGCCATGTATCTTGTTTGAATAACTACCTCTGTCTCTTTCCATCCCCTGCCAGTGGGTCCATTCTGTGCTTGTACCAGCGCAAACAACAACACCTACTGGTGCCTGAGGACCATCAATGACACACACAACTTCATATTCTGCGAGTTCGCCACAGGTTTCATAGAGTACTTCGATCTGAACACTGACCCATACCAGGTATCGCTCTCTCTCGCTCTCTCTCTCTCGCTCTCTCTCGCTCTCTTGCTCTCTCAAGTCTCTCGCTCTCTTTTAAATCTCACAAATGAGCTGTAGCCTCCTATTGTGATTTTTTACAGTGTTTGGTAACATATCCTGTCCTCTGTTTGTCTGTAGTTGATAAATGGGGTTAGCACCCTGGACCGCACTGCCCTCAACCAGATGCACCAGCAACTTATGGAACTGCGGAGCTGCAAAGGCCACAAGCAATGCAATCCAGAGACAGGTGAGTCAGAAAGACACACACACACATGCAGTACCAGTTAAAAGTTTGGACACACCTACTCATTCAAGGGTTTTTCTTTATTTTTAATATTTTCTACATTGTATAATTATAGTGAAGACATCAAAACTATGAAATAACACATATGGAATCATGTAGTAACCAAAAAAGTGTTAAAAAAATCTAAATATATTTTAGATTCTTCAAAGTAGCCACCCTTTGCCTTGATGACAGTGTTGTACACTCTTGGCGTTCTCGCTTCGCCTGGAATGCTTTTACAACAGTCTTGAAGGAGTTCCCACATATGCTCCCACATATTGTGGAGGCCAGGTCATCTGATGCAGCACTCCATCACTCTCCTTCTTGGTCAAAAAGCCCTTACACAGCCTGAAGGTGTTTGGTCATTGTCCTGTTGAAAAACAAATCACTGACAGTGTCACCAGCAAAGCACCCCCACACCATCACACCTCCCCCTCCATGCTTCACGGTGGGAACCACACATGCAGAGATCATCCGTTCCCCTWCTCTGCATCTCACAAAGACACACCGGTGTCAGCGTATGCGCTACTGGTGTTGAAGTCAGGTGCAGGAGAGCAGAGAGTTGTGATCAGGCGCACACTTTATTTGGCAGAAGCAAACTACAGATGGATGCAACAGTGTCCTACAAACCTCCAGCCAAAGGCAAAGGTGCAAAGCGCAACAAAGTCACAAATAAGCAAAAATGTTTAACAATTAAACATACTCCAGGTTGAAACATAGTACCCGGGGAAAAACCAGCTAGGCGCGTCAATACAAAACACGTAACAAAACAATCCCACACAAAGACATGGGGGGGAACAGAGGYATATATATATGCAGTTGATTAAGGAATGTAAACCAGGTGTGCGGGGAACAAGACAAAACAACTGGAACAATGAAAAATGGAGCGGCGATGGCTAGAAGGCCGGTGACGTCGACCGCCGAACGCCGCCCGAACAAGGAGGGGAGCCGACTTCGGCGGAAGTCGTGACAGCCGGTTGGAACCAAAAATCTCAAACCATCAGACCAAAGGACAGATTTCCACCGGTCTAATGTCCAGTGCTCGTGTTTCTTGGCCCAAGCAAATCTTCTTATTGATGTCCTTTAGTAGTGATTTCTTTGCAGCAATTCAACCTTGAAGTCCTGGTTCACGCAGTCTGCTCTGAACAGTTGATGTTGAGATGTGTCTGTTACTTGAACTCTGTGAAGCATTTATATGGACTGCAATTTCTGAAGCTGTTAAGTCTAATGAACTTATCCTCTGCAGCAGAAGTAACTCTGGGTCTTCTGTGCCTTTCCTGTGGTGGTCCTCATGAGAGCCAGTTTCATCATAGCGCTTGATGGTTTTTGTGACTGCACCAACTGACCTTCATGTCTTAAAGTAATGATGGACTGTGGTTTCTCTTTACTTATTTGAGCTGTTCTTGCCATAATATGGACTTGGTCTTTTACCAAATAGGACTATCTTCTGTATACCACCCCTACCTTGTCACAACACAACTGACTGGCTCAAATGCATTAAGAAGGAAAGAAATTCCACAAATTAARTTTTAACAAGGCACACCTGTTAATTGAAATGCATTCCAGGTGAATATCTCATGACGCTTGTTGAGAGAATGCCAAGAGTGTGCAAAGCTGTCATCAAGGCAAAGCTACTTAGAGGAATCTAAAATCTAACATTTATTTAGATTTGTTTAACACTTTTTTGGTTACTACATGATTCCATATGTGTTATTTCATAGTTTTGATGTCGTTACTATTATTCTGCAATGTAGAAAAAAGTAAAAATAAGGAAAAACCCTGAATGAGTAGGTGTGTCCAAACTTTTGACTGGTKCAGTACATACAMACATACATACACACAAACCACTGCTACTTCAGTTCTTTAATAACATGATCTCTATTTCAGGTGGTAATGACAGAAACTCTTTAAGTGAATACAGGTACTCAAATTTTTCTTATTGTACATTTTCCTGCATTTCCTGCATTGGGTAAATAATATAATGGAACACTTCTTTTAAGCAGATTATAAAGTCTCTGAGGTACTTCATAGGGATTGCACAAATTGTCACATTGTTGATTCTATTAATGAACAACTATTTAGCACAAGGTGAATTCTAAAACGCAAGCATGATACTGTAGCAGCTTCTGTTCCTCATGTTGCAATGAATCCTAATGGCTTGTTTCCGCTGTTTGTGTGTGTGTTTCCCCCGCACGTGCGTGTGTGTCCGCGCTGTACATTCTTCAGGCCAGTTCATCGTCGAAAGAGGCCAAAAGTGAAGAAGCCCTCTTCCAAATCCCTGTGAGTTTGTCATAACCCATCTGTTCCTCTCAGTTCAGCCAACCTCCCCCTCTTCATCCAGATTATCTTGCTTTGTCAGATGGCCCAGCAGCATGCTTCTCAACCTTCTCGTTTGAAGCCTTTCATGTAACTAATACTTACCTGCATTTCAATGTCATGCCCTTAAGGCTTAGATAGACCCACTTTTCAAAGTCAGTGGTGTTGTACTGATGAAGTGTCCTTTGTCTTTGGTATTTTCTGGTCATTTGTCAGAGTTGTCTTCTAGTTTTTTCTTTTTAGAGTTGCTGGAACTACGATTATCAGCAATTTATACTATTGAAACACTAATATATCTCTAACTGTGTGTTGTTTATACAGAGGGCAGATATGGGAAGGATGGGTTGGTTAACAACCTGTGTCCCACAACCCACCACATTGCAGTCTGCCAATAGAGGAGGACCAGAACTACTGGAGAACCTGAGGACTTTGTACAGACTTCATGGGAATGTAATCTGATCTACCATTATTGTGGGAGTTCATGGAGAACGATGCTGATCCAACATTAGCTGCCACCGATGCTCAGATCATCACCCAGCAAAGCAAATACTGAAAAATCCAAGAAAATGAAAACTATAACCTCTCCTGTCTTCTCTCTTTCTCTCTCTCACACACACACACACACACACTCATTCACTCGCACAGGAATGTCCTCACCTCTCATCTCCCATCACACCAGTTGTCAGGACCGCCAAACTGAGTTGGAGACTGATCAGTTGAGTGGGGATACACTTCGAACCTGTACTTTGACTTCCAACAGCCGCCCTGAGTGAACAGTGAATGTAAGGTGTGTTTAATATTAGTCTCTCGTAACCGCCTTAACATTGGGTCCCGAGATTAGTTTAATGTCAATTCTGCTGCCACAACCTGAAATGTATCATCCCTTATGGCATTGTGCCACATCTGGGTTAAATCGTCACCCCGTGGGAGTATAATGTCAGGCGATAACATCAAGTCAAGCTTTCGCCTCACTGCACAGCATGAAAGGTACTGTCCAGAACACGCTAGTACGCCTGAGGGGTATGCTACAAAGCAGTATAAAGGAGTTAGCCGGCTAACTTGCCTGAATATTCTGAAATAACTTATTACATTTTAGAAAGATGAGRTTGACATATGTATGGTCTAATTGACTTAACCATAAACACATATCRATGTTTAGCTTTCTTAATGAACCAGAAAATCAACTGTAAAATGACATCCACCAATGAAATGTACATTCTGCTGGTGTGAAGATGTTTGTTTGGTAGTCTAGTCTGTACCATTGTCTAGGAGGGTGGGGTAGTGGTTAGAGAAGTCCCATCCTGGTTTAAAGTGAACAACTTAATCAAAGTTGAACCTGCTTTGTAGTATACCYCTCTGGAAACWTCTCACTTCTTTTTGTTTGTGTTATGGCCACAGAATGGTTCCCCAGGACATTTACTCCATTATTTTGCAATATACATTATATTAACGTTGATGTCATGCAAGGATTCTTTACACCCCCCCAAGGATGATACAGGAGTGAGGACAACAACACACCAGACTGTATGGGGATGGAGCTGGTCAGGATATGAAAGACACATCACATCACCACCTTGCTTATCCCCCCTAGTTCACTTTAAACCAGGATGGGACTTCTCTAACCACTACCCCACCCTCCTAGACAATGGTACAGACGAGACTACCAAACAAACATCTTCACACCAGCAGAATGTGTACATTTCATAAGTGGATGTCATTTTACTCCTTTGTATTGCTAATGCCACCTGCTAGATCCAATCAGGTTAGTTTGTTCAGCTTGCTATACATGGTGCTATGATAACATTGTGAAAAATAAAGACTTGCTGTACAGTATGTATTTGAATGTATGTTGTGCAATTAATATAAATGTTTACAATATTTTTTATAATGCAGAAAAATAGGCAGACCTCTCTTTCGTGTTTGATATGAGTTGACAAATATGACCTTTTAGAAAGAACGTAGCCTGATGAATTGTCCTAGCTCTGTATTTGTCCATTTGTCCTGTCTGGACATCTCTCTGAATTTCTCCTCTGCTCTGTCGAACCCCACTGTAGTTTGAAAATACTTGTTTAAGATGAGAAAGCATTTAGAAAATATTCACTGTGAAAAGAAGTCCCTGTAAAATGGCTCTGTTGTACACAAGAGTAAACAAGTTACACAACAATGTAATGCATCTTGACATGCACATTCATTTATTGCCCTCATTTTTAGCGTTCTTTGTTTCTRAGCAGTGAGACTCCCATAGCAGAGTTCTGATTGTGAATAAAGTGTTGATTGCTCTCATGTCTGTTTACTCCTTTAACCTTTAACCCTGCTATGTATTGGTCACCTCTCTGTTGTTGTCACTGCTGCAGCTATACATTAGTGGGCTCAGGATGAGTGAGAACGTTCTGTGCTAAGAAACTCAACCAGCAGGTGTCTCTGTTTGCGTTCTTGTTGCTTACCCCCTGTCTTCCATCCAGTTCACTCTGACTGTGAGATCCTAATCAAAGATAGACACTAGAACAGGGATGTGCAACTTTGATGTGGGGGGTGGGGGCCTAAAATAATCTGAACTCATCATGAGGGGCCTCAGATAATTTCTACACATTTTGTCAAGGGATGTAGAAAACATGTTTCTGTTGTAAAATTTGATGAAATTCTACACGTTTTGCCATGAGAAAAGGTTGCAATTTTATAACTGATTTCTTAATTTTGCGCAATTCTACAATACCCCCCCCCCCCCCCCTATACCAGTGGAGGCTGCTGAGGGGATGACTGCTCATAATAATATCTGGAAGGGAGTAATTGGAATGGCATCAAACACATGGAAACCATGTGTTTGATGTATTTGCTACCATTCCACTGACTCCGCTCCATCCATTACCACGAGCCGTCCTCTCCAATGAAGGTGCCACCAACCTCCTGTGACACAAACACGCAAAAACGGTTGGCGGGCCGCCAGTTGCCCAACCCTGCAGAACCAACAGCTAGTGGCCTGTTAATAATGTTAAGCCCYTAGGAACGCCTACACTTTAAATTCCCATGTGGGGGGCAAATGTATTTAGGACTCTCAAAAACTTCAATATTAAAGACGTGAAAATGAGACATAAATCTAAAGCATCAACAATGGACCAAGGGTAGGCTTAGAATTGTGTCGAATGTCCCGTCAGAGGTAGCCTTATGGCTATAGCAGGATGAGCGGGAAGCGCGTGGGTGCGTCCTGGACTCGGACTCCGGGGTGACCCCCATCGTATGACTCACGTGCAGAGGCGGAGACTCCATATCTAAATCACTACGGGAGTACAGTCTCTTGTTCAGACCGTCCAACGCGGTGGGAAAATTAACAAGAATAAGTCAACATTACATTATAATTTCAAGACCAAGGCAACGCAATGTTTACAATGTGAAGAAAATGTCCGTSATAAGGTAAGATAACTGGTATTGGAAATTAAAACTAACGGGCAACATTTATAACAGAATTAACTTTAACTCAACCAGCACCGCAGGATTTGTTTGGCGGACTATTTTGAATTTCGAGCATCGACTAACCACACTTAAGTGTAATTTACTTAACAGACGGATAGGCTACGATTGTTTCAATGTAGCCTAGGATGTTAAACATTTTAKATTTAAATTTAAAGTGTGTACTGTCTTATCCAATATCCCTGTGAAGATGAGGAATGGTGGAGGAAAGTGATATTGCAAGGTTATGGACCTAACTTTTATTATAGTGTATGTCTGTTGTCCTGTTTATACAGGTTAATGCTGAAAGATATTCAGATAATCATTTAGAAAACTAGTCACCAAAAAGTTTCCCCCCATGTTATCTGGTGGTTGTTTGAGAGCTATAACTGATATGAATAACATATTTCAGTATCCTATAGAGACAATTATTAGCCATTAATCTTGTTAAAAACATGTTTTAAGTCAACATATTCACCCAACATCAAAGCATGATTGAAATTGTTGTCTATAAATGAAGTATTTCCCATAGATGCTGTATCCTTTTTGGGAATATTTAGTTTGCCTTTTGAGTTTCKTTTAATTGTCAGTTCCCACTATGATTCATCTTTAACTGATTCGCAAATTGGCTTTACTGGCTCTTTAGTGTGGTTAACAGACCAATAACCAAGGCGGAAGACAAATGTTCCGTATCCCATTTGTTGCACCGCTGTTTCACTCATGTAGGTTAAGATGGCTGGTGCAGTTAGATTGACTTGGTTTATTCACACATTAATATTCTCCAACATCTGTCTCTATGCCTTAAGACAGATGTGAAGTTGCTCATTAAAACCCTTTAGCCTCTCTTCTGCTTTGATTTTGTTTTATGAAACAGATGGTTCAATGGAAATAAGTCTTKGCCACAAGCTCAAAGAAAGTCTTATGTGAATGTACTCCATTTTTTTACTTCCCAAAAAGTGAATTATTGATGAACATAAATTAAATTGTGTTTATGGATTTGAATGTGTTATTGGGTGTCACCGGTTTAAAGCAAGCATTTCTGAGATAATGTGTTTAGCCAACCCCTGCAGTCTCAACAGCCTTGATGTCTCCGTTTAGAGTGGTTCAAGGGGACATTCAACACTTTTTTGATGGCTTTCATTCCCTCACTGGTGGTGTAACCATCAGACATATGAGTCACTCCAAGGTCCTCAGTAGCATGCTGTTTGCAAAAGACGCCATTTATATGGTCTGGAGTACTAGGGAGTATACATCTCACAGCGCAGCACTATTTTACCTCTCCGTGTGCAGCTGGTGTTCCTATCCAACGTTCGYGTATTGGTGACAGCGTGAGATGGGGAGCATCTGTGTGGTGTTGGGTTCTGCATACACACTCACTTTTCAATCCGTCCCACTCGATCTATCACACATTGTACAAGAGGATAAATCCCCCCATCGATACACATTGCTAAATACTGCACAATTTATCACTTGRCCCCAATCCTCCCTTCCCCAAAACAAATACATTTTACCTTCCTGTYTTATACTTATGCTAAAAAGTTTATTCTACTCTACTGAGCCATTTACTTTGTTCTATTTATATAGTTTATTTTTTCTTATTGTTGCGTTGTCGAGAAGGAACCTGCAAGTAAGCATTTCGTTGGACGGTGTATACCATCTGTATCTCGTACATATGACTAATAAAACGTAAAACTTCAAACATAAGCGTCCACTGACTCCTGGAGACTTTTGAAACAGAAACTAAGTAATATGGGCAATTCCACAGTAACGGAATTACACTTTGACTGCAATATGTATGTTTTTGGGCGACCCGGCCAAATTCACATAGAAATGTGAGTTATAWATCTGTAATTKTCATTGAATGCAAGCGGTAGATTTGTTCTGTGTATGCAATTTCTACGCTTCCCGTTCCTAAGTTTAGTTTTTGCGTTTTTACTTTTTTGTACACCAGCTTCAAACAGCTGAAAATACAATGTCTTTGGTTATAGAAAATATATTTCAGTGGTTTAGATGGTACAATGATTCTCCACACTATACTTTCTTGTTTTCTCACAAGCGGAAAATAAGCAAACTATTCAACATTTTGCAACCCAGGAAATGGCAGAGCGATGTTAAAAAAAGAAAAATGTATTAAAAAAAAACTATATAGATGCAAACTGGTAATGGAATTCAAGTAAATTCTCCCTCAGGTTTTTATGCGYCCACGTTTTCCAAAATGTCTTATCTTATATTAATCTTAATTCAGAGGTCTGCAGAAAGAATGGGGTGTCAGCTATGACATGGCACCTTGAGTTTAAAAATATCTCTTAGTTATTGATCTAGACAGTGGARCCTGGAGAAGTGGGTATACTTWAATTTTGGCCCAAAATTTCTAATGGCCTGCCCGACGAAGGAAAGGCGCCCTGTGTGGAAAATTCTATGAGAAACAGTGACATACACTCTGAATGATTTAAAATGATAAATCCCATATTGGTCTTTCACAGTCAGGCCAACTCAAGCTGTACTGTGCAAAAGGCTAATAGTATTTTTATAATGACTTGCTCATTATGCGTTCTCCTGTTCTATTGGTTTTCTTTCAACTTTATTTRGTTGTCTATCACCCAAATGCATTATCCTACTRATATTAGCAACCCATGATAGTTAATGCGTCTTTAAATCCCCCCTCTTTCTAATGGATATTTCCATCTCTGTCCATGAAACTGCTTGCATGTGTGCTGTTCATTTTAGAATGGTGTTTTCCCGCAATTTGCATTTTGTAATTAACACATAGGCCTACCTCCATGTGTACATTGCTGCGCATKAAATGTGAAGAACTAATAGTTTATAAAAAAATAAGCTAATCATTGATATCAGTAAAATCACTATAACAAATTGATAGATCTACCATTCATTTTTACTTCTGTGAACTTTCCATAATTTCATTAGAAAATATCTTGTGGGTTTTTGGTAACGGAWTTACAAAGCACGAGGCAACAATTTCTCCAAAACAAAATATAAGTGTTTATATTAGTTGGCAGAGGTCTTTATGTCAACATTATTGTGTTTTGATGTATTTCTAAAACTTTTWAAGACTTTTGCTGGTAAATGTTTTCTAAGACSCCRTTTCCATCTGTCTATCCAGAAATCAAAGCCTTTCTTATGCCTAATTTTTAAAAATGGAACATAAAAAAATAATAATACATGTATAAATGCCTTCATTTCCCAAAATATAGACTCTTAGCTTTAATTTGACACCCAATTGATATGCTCCTATGAACATCACATGTTGATGCTCYTGGGTCATTTTCGATGGAAATGCCCATATGTAAAGAAGTAAGAGTCAGAAAAGCCCTGTTGATGCAAAATGTTGCAATTGCCATTTGACTTGTGATTTAGAGCAAAACAATTGGGTGAACTGTTGGAATCTTGGAAATATAATGATTATTCTAATTCTATAGTTAGAATWTAATAGTGGGAACTTTTGAATGCWGTGTTTGATATGACAAAGAATGAAAAATGCCAGGSAGGTGTATTGTGAAAGGGTAGGAACCAAAGTGTTGATAAGTGTTTCCTAGGGGACCCTATAATCTTTGGCTACTTAAATGTTTTCGCTTAGCTACTTCATGTAGTGAACGTATTTCTCTTTGATTTGAAGATACTGTTGCACAAACAACATGCTGATTTAGGTCTACACAATCACTGGTATTATCAAGCTGTAGAGCTAATTACATTTGCTTTGACTCGGTACATTTATTAGCTAGCGATTAGCAGTAGCGGCTAACAATTAGCTAAGAATTAGCTAACTTGCTAAGAAAATGTAAACAAGCTGTTTGTAGATGTAAGAAACACAAATMAATAGTGTAATTATAGAATGCTAGTGAATTTATATTAAGAAGCAAAGTGAAAATAGCATCGTTGTCATCAACGTTGTTGCATGTGCTGCATTGTCCATGCAGACTGAAGGCAAGTGTCTTATGGTCAAGGAACAACAAATGCGCTTCTTGAGTGACAAGGGGCGGGGCTAGGTCTATGTGGAAAGCGGCAGCGAGAGATGACTCACACTTATCACATTTTAATAAACCAAACATTCAAATACCTTTTTATAGAAGGCAAATTCAAATTGAAACATCAAAACAACTCTCACATTGGGATGGACTGAAAAACTCCCTTATTAAAAATCATTCTTGTTGGAGAGGGCCTAAATATAGTCTAGCTAATTAACCTTACTTTTAAAATGTCTAAATACTTTTAGCGGGTCAGAGTAGGATATGATTGTGAGCTCCTGAGATGCCTCACAATAGGATGTTGTCCCTCTGTTTACTCTGTAGACTCACAATGGTCTACAGACAAAGGAGGATGGGACACTGCATTCCTCTAGGAAGGTTACCCCAGTGCAAACCAGCCAGCCAGGCCTTTTGGGAGAAACATGACAATGTGAAGGCAGGATCTCCGTCACACAACCAATGGCTTTGATGATGGATGTGTTGGATTGGGCCGTTAAGGGCTAGTGCGATGTATTATGTCTCGTTGTTCTGTGGTGCTGATTGCTAATTTTCTGTAGAGATTGGTTAAAACGTTACGATGAAAGAACGTGATAATTCATTAACACTCATTCACTCCTCTGTGATTCTCTTTGGCTTTTACCAAGGTGATGGAGCTCCTATTTTTTTCCATCCAAATGTGTGTGCCCTGTCTCAATCCAACCTCTGACATTTGGAATCCTTCTTAGACAGAGCTAAAGGACTGGCTTAACTTTCTGACCTCAGCTGTGGTAAACATGGTTTAGTGTTTTAAGTGCTCATGTTCCTTGCATTAGGGTTGCATTGGGACTACCAGTCCAAAAGTTACAGATGGTCATGATTTAGAGAGACCAGACCTTCACCTGCATCCTCAGGTTTTTACCCAGACGGATGCCTCTTTCCTGTGTGGCTCACTTGGCCACCTCTGACTCCCCTCTCACCCTGTAACTCGGCCCTGGTTTAGACACTGGGGTTGTTGTCATGTTGGCAGGAGATGGGGAACAGAGATGGCAGGCGCAACTCAAATTGCAGTTCCATACAGAGACTGTCCAACTACATAGTTAAACAAGAACATTGAATGGAAAGGGTGTTGTTTGACTATTGTCCAAGCAGATGGCTGAGGTTAACTCCTTATGGGCTTTTTTAATAATCTCAGCCCTAAATGTTGGTTTATGTCTTCATTTGTTACATTTCACCTCAGATAATCTGATGATAAAGAATGGACAAAGAAATAACAAAGACTAATCAGAGTTGCATCCTAATCGGTTCATTAACTCCATATTTGTTTGGACAAGTGACCCCATTATTCCTGGTATTGACTGACATTGAGTCGTGTATTTTGTAAACACCCTGTACTCTGTCTCTATGTCCCACATGCTCACTCTCATCCAGAGGCCGTCTGACCTGATAGTGCTCATTTGTTTGAGGATGGGAGGAGGAGTAGTGGAGGCCTGTAGGGGGTAAAGGGGGCTGTTGTTGGTCAGGCTTGCCCCCTATAAAAGAGGATTTATTGTGGTTTGACCCTGCTGCTGTCTCATGTCTCAGAGAGACAGTCACTGGGCATGTCCTGCTGGGCTATGAGGGGCCGGAAGTTCCCAGCATTACTTTAGTGGTAGGAAGAGCAGGATGGTGGGCGAAGACCAAGACAAAAGCCTCCATACAGCCACCATAGAGCACTGTTTCTTAGTTATTTTGGAGGCGAGGCCCAAAGTAAGCCTGTGAAGGTGGCCTGCCAACATTCAAATATTCCACATCTAAACCAATAGGAAGGTCTTGTTTAATCTTGACTCGCACACAGAGCAAGTTTGTTGCAGGGGCATTGGGTTGAGAGTGGGACCCTTGWATGGATTGGGAAAGAGTATATCCTATCTGGTAATGTAAAACTGTAAGTTGGAAATAATATTGGAAAATCAATCCTTTTTCAAGGGCCACCTTGTCAACTCTAAAATGTAGTCTTAATCCCAGGGCAGGAGAAGTGCAAACTGTTCATGTTTTGGATTATCACAGCTGTTGATGGAGTTCACCCCAAATCTCCTAAACATGTCCCAAGCTCCACCCACTGGACTCCGATGGAGGGCTATGATTGGCTGGCGGCCCTTGTGGGAATGGTAATGGAGACAGTTCTCGTTGAATGAAGTCTGGTTGCTGATCTGACAATAGAGCCCATTGTCCATGGCCATCAGGCATTAGCATAGGGTACACTGCATACACATTGTAATGCATATGATTGACTCATGGTTCAGGTTTTTATTCTTTCACAGACACCCTCTGGGTTTATGTAACACTAGAACATTTACATTTACTTTTGATACTTAAGTATATTTAAAAGCAAATACTTTTTGACTTTTACTCCAGTAGTATTTTACTGTGTGACATTTACTTGAGTCATTTTCTATTAAGGTATCTTTTTATTTATTTATTTTATTTAACCAAGTAGGCCAGTTGAGAACAAGTTCTCATTTACAACTGGGACCTAGCCAAGATAAAGCAAAGCAGTGCGACAAAAACAACACAGAGTTACACATAAACAAACGTACAGGCAATAACAAAATAGAAAAATCTGTATACAGTGTGTGCAAATGAAGTAAGGAGGTGAGGCAATATATAGGCTATAGTGGCAAAGTAATTACAATTTATCAATTTACATTGGAGTGATAGATGTGTAGATGAGGATGTGCAAGTAGAAATACTGGTGTGCAAAAGAGCAGAAAAACAAATATGGGGATGAGGTAGGTAGTTGGTTGGATGTTTTTTTTTACAGATGGTCTGTGTACAGCTGAAGCGATCGTTAAGCTGCTCTGACAGCTGACGCTTAAAGTTAGTGAGGGAGATATAAGTCTCCAACTTCAGTGATTTTTGCAATTTGTTCCAGTCATTGGCAGCAGAGGACTGGAAGTAAAGGCGGCCAAATGTGGTGTTAGCTTTACGGATGACCAGTGAAATATACCTGCTGGAGCGCGTGCTACAGGTGGGTGTTGCTATGGTGACCAGTGATCTGAGATAAGGCGGCGCTTTACCTAGCAAAGACTTATAGATRGCCGAAGTCAAGGATCGGTAGGATAGTCAGTTTTACGAGGGTATGTTTGGCAGCATGAGTGAAGGAGACTTGTTGCGAAATAGGAAGCCGATTCTAGATTTAATTTTGGATTGGAGATGCTTAATATGAGTCTGGAAGGAGACTTTACAGTCTAACCAGACACCTYGGTATTTATAGTTGTCCACATATTCTAAGTCAGAACCGTCCAGAGTTATTTTTACTCAAGTATAACAATTGGGTACTTTTTCCACCACTGCTCCTGTGCTTTATTTGATCTCTTAACACAAGGCCAGCTTTATCATGCCTGACATATCCTCCATAAAAAATTACCCCACACTGCTCCCAGTGTTGGATCTGGATGTGTGAGGAATGAACATGAACAACTGCTGGGGGGGGGGTTTGACAACCTTTTGGCGAAGTGATCAGCAATGGTCCTGTCAGGCTGATGTAGGCTACTTCAGAAAGAAAGACACCAGAACCTTCTTTCAAAAACTATTGAAGCACACCTATACGACCACAAAAACAGTCCATAACCCAGAGACATTTGACCAAATGCTTCCTAGTTTGAGGATTTCACGACTCCATTAATGTCACCATCGCATGAGCTCCTTTCTCGGTCTCACAAGGGAAACCCTACGCCCCAAAGGCTAGGGACAGATCCCATACTTCATTAATCTCCTCACCACAATTACCTATATCCTCAGGGCACTCCTGCAGTGGGGAAGAAGTTTAACAGGCTTCTTAGCACTACAGTAGAATCAATGGCATGGCAAATAAACCCATTCACATTCTAAAGGGGCAGACAGTATGCAGCCTTCAGGGCCTGATATAAAGCACATTGCTGTTAGGCCTAAAGATGTAATGAAGCACCAGGTTTTAATCCTCCCATTTATTGTGTTGCCAATGAGGAGAACTGGTGGGACGGTTGGAATTAGAGTTGAAAAACAATAGAAGCAAAGAATGTGTGTGACAGGTGCAGGGCTGTTCTATGTCATCTGAAACATGTGCARGCTCTCCTCTCCCTCTGATTGTTCTCTCAAGCCTGGATGTGGGTTCCTCCCTGTGTCTGTCCAGTACAATGGTGACCCAATACTCTGTATCCTATTCCTAATTCAGAAAATGTGTGGCTAGTAGGCTTCAATGGTATGCCGTATACCGGGGTATTTGGAAATGGCCACAGGATAGTTTTTCAATACCATTTAAACTACTYCTTTGAAGTTTATTTTTTCCACATTTGAATATTTGTAGCTACTTTTTAGTACGTACCTGCAGTCAACTTGTGCAATATGTTAGGAGATAAAGCAGATCGTGTTCATTTCACCTGTCACATTGTTTTACATTTTGAAGCTTATCACATGTAGTTAGTTTACAAGCACACAACCACYAGAGACCAGAGCCTTGTGAGTCACTCACTGTTTGATATCTTAGAACTATTAAGTTAACTGTCTAAAATGTGCTAAATGCTGTGCAGTTATCCATTTGGTTTACTAACTTCTTAGCTAGCTAGCTAAGTGGTTAGCTTCTTGCAATCAAGCTCCTCTTGGTAACAACAGCAGAGAATTCCCTCCTTGATCAAAAGCCAATATTTGTTCTGTGCATGCAGCAAACTTTGAGTAGCATTTTTGCACACATACTTGTATACCTTTTATMAYCTGGGATGTTTGTCCTGGAAATAGTTTGTCAAAGACTTTATAAAAATGTTTTCATGTGTTCGTTAGCATTTAGCTAGCATTTGCTATGGGATTACATTGCTTAAAATAGCGCCCCTTGTGTTCAGTGCTGGTATTACTGAATATCCCAGGATAGAACAAGGTCGGTATGACAACCTGGATACCGCCCAAGCCTAGTGGCTAGGTGTTAGAACTTTAATCAAACATCACTCTAAATGTAATAAATGGCCATAAGCCTACACCTGACATCCATACATATAGTGGYGCAAAAAAGTATTTAGTCAGCCACCAATTGTGCAAGTTCTCCCACTTAAAAATATGAGAGAGGCCTGTAATTTTCATCATAGGTACACTTCAACTATGACAGACAAAATGAGAAACAAAATTAAAGAAAATCACATTGTAGGATTTTTAATGAATTTATTTGCATAATTTATTTTTTATTTGAATAAATTCATAAAAAATCCTACAATGTGATTTTCTGGATTTTTTTTTCTTCTCATTTTGTCTGTCATAGTTGAAGTGTACCTATGATGAAAATTACAGGCCTCTCATCTTTTTAAGAACTTGCGCAATTGGTGGCTGACTAAATACTTTTTTGCCCCACTGTACATCATCTTGGTTTACTTAAGCTGTTAGTTCCCTTGTGTTCATTGCAGATACATTGATTGCTTTGTGTTCTGGGGGCCCCTAACTCTAGCATACACTGTACACTAAAGGGGACATGGTACAGTCTGAATTACACACTGCTAATTCGGGGTGTGAACGTTTAAACGAAATTGGGACATTAATGTTAAAAATCTTAATCAGAAAAACTTTCTTCCACAAAATCACAGTGCAGTTACCACAGAACTACCACGAACAGGTCCCGATCATCATCACTAAGGGAAAAATACAAATTAAACAAATGACTAACGCAACAATTCTGTAATGGTAGTAGGAGATATGCATCTTTCAAATTATTTGCCACGAATATAAAGCGCTCTGCACATTATCGTCATGTTGGAAAAATGGCAGAGAAAGACAGTGAACAACCTGCTCTACCCTGAGTTAGTACAATTTCGAGTTGGCTGCTGCGCTGGGATTTTAGCTGACCCAACATTACAACCTATTGGTGCTAGCGATTAGTGCTTTGGAAACATGCTAAAGTACGGACTGACTGCTAGAAACATGTCTACAACTTCATCAGCAAGCTGTCAAACTATCGTAAGTAAGTGACAAACTACATACTGTTTATCGGTGCACTGCCTAACATCCTTAGACATTCCATCCCTGTGTTTGTCAGTGAAGCTAGCTAACTTTCTCACTGTCTATCAGAGCATATGTCTGTCTGCCCCCGTGCCTGTATTTTAATAGTGAGTAAGTCATGCACAAGACATGTCATGGGAGACATCATCTCAATGTTAATTTTTGCCAAATCTCTTGAAGACTCGAGTGGCCACTTGCTTATGGGCCAAGTGTTCGCTTTGAGATTCAGTACATAGAACTTCATTTCCCACTAGCGATCCTATGCAATAGGACCACCATACGCAATAGGACCATATTCTGCATTGAGTTCACATAACAATTTCTGTTTTTGTAATTGTCTTAAAGGAAAACCAATAAAAAAGAGCAGTTTAAGCATTTAAGATAAATTGTCCATTTGTTATCACATCCCTACTGCTAATGGGGCTACTGTCGAGCACGGCACACTCAGTCCATGTCTTTACAACACATTATGTTTTACAATATTTGGATAAGCAGGTTGCCTGGCAGCTATGTTGTATAGACTTTGAACGTAATACATAATCAAACAGAAGGTGGCCTTTGCTAGATTATAACTAATTTTATGTTGAGGTGTATGCCACTGCTCGCACGACTGGGCTGAATGGCTTATAGAAGAAGGTTTGTTGTCTTTATAGTCTGATTCTAGCCTCTGACACATTTCCAAAGAACCTCTGTGACCTGTTTTGCAAGGTGAGTAAGGAGGATTTTAACTGAATTTAGCTGAGTTTGTTATTTATAAAAACCAGTATCTGAGSAGAAAGAATATTTTATGTCTTCAGATAGGAAATAGTAGGTCTGTAAATACACTCAGGCTGACTTAGTTTGGCACTGGTGGACGGAGTGCTAGGTTAGCTAAATGACAGCCCGTGTTTGAAACATCAGCCTGGGCTGGTCCTCAGGAGACAGGGCAGAGTCTCTCTGAATAACCTGTTGTTAGGCGAGGTTAGATGTTGGTTTACGAGGGCAGTAAACATTAAATGGCTGTTTTAAATTGGTCACTGATGGCTTTAGTCCTATTTCCAATGAATTTAGATACAGTAAACATTAAATGGCTGTTTTAAATTGGTCACTGATGGCTTTAGTCCTATTTCCAATTAATTTAGATACACACATGCAATTATTCCCCATTGGTTTAGATTTCTGTTATTCAGCCGTTAGACCATCTGTCTTTACATCAACTTGTATGGCTCCTGTTAGCCCTGTACAGAACACTGTCTCTATAGTCTCCTGTCTCTTCACTTCATTGTGGCTGAGGTACTTGGAGGAAAACCTTTTTTCACAATAGTTTATCTTTGAGGGAATCGATTTGAGCTATACTGGAATTTGAATTTGATTGAAAGCCAAAACTAAACAATGACAGAACTGTGGTGCCCTATTTTCAGACAATGCAATGTCCACTCCTATGTTTTTCACTGCTGGGAAAACTGTCATTTATACTTTGGGTTGTTTTAAAACAATGGAGCAGATTCCATGAGCAGAATGCTGTTCTGCCTTCTGGGGAAACTCCATTCAACATCTCAAGTTATTTTGGGACAACTGTAAATTGTGGGTTGTGGATGAAGTTATTATTGAGAATGAGACGTCTGACACATAGTGGCTAGGAGAAACAGGATGGAGGAGAGAGTGCGTGTGTTTATGTTGGTCTTGTTGCAATGCTCTGTCTTGTTTTCTGTTTGGGGAGGTGTTTTTYAATATTTTTTGTCATCCTAGAATAACCACTTGGTGCATAGACGTCTCCTTGACCCAGATGGGAGATAAAGAGCCCGTGTGCCTTCCATGGAGAGAGTGTGAATGTGTTATCAGATTTAGAGAATAATAAGAACCAAACACCAGTATTAGGATATATGTTACCAATTTATCTTCAGCACTGTCTTACCTGTGGCATAGTAGGTGTATTATGTCTATGCTTCACATACAGTAGTGTCCCTTCTGATGTTTACTGTAGTCAGTGGGGTTACTGGAGTGAGGCTAAGTGCCTCTCTCAGTAGTATAACCATAGCACTCTCCCAATGCACATCTGCTTCAATTTAGAATATGTTGTCTTACAGAAAATCAGGTGCCGCTTTCATTAGTCACACGAGCACATGTATAAAGAGTTCATTTCAGATCATTATAAAACATTTAGAGTAGTGTTTTCAACTTTAATGGAGTTATGCGGACTGCATTCCAAACCATTTGTAGACATTACACTGGGTGAAAAGGGTAAATATCAGGGAATATCTTTACCTATACAATTCCGGATATCTGACATTTTATTAGATATACTGTAAGGAGTAGACATGCTCCAGATACGCATTTCCTTATTTCATATACAGAGCTAGGATATTCTCTATAATGGGACAGTTTCTACATGCATCCAATCCGGAACTCAGAAATCTCCCTGCTACCGTATGAGTCCAGGGAGATATCTGGGGTGAGATACGTTCACCTGATGCGCTTGCTCCAGCTTACATATTTGTAGAATACTATAACTCCTGAAAGAGTATGTAGTCAGTACCTGAACATTTATGTATCTGTATTTCAAAAAAAAAAAAAGGCATTTCAATAGATATCCTTACATGATATGTAATATTCCTCCTCGTATGTCTGATCAAAAACGGGCTAAATCCAAATTATGAAATGCCTCGAGGCCAAATTATTTTACCTGTTCAGGCACTGGAAATCATCCTGCTTCTTCACATGATGTTGACATATCTGAGCATACATTTGCATCATATTCAGTAGTAGGCTATACAAGGCACGGAAAGGCAAACATTTTATATTTAATCAAAGTTGCTATTTCCAAAGCACATCTCTGCTATTTCTGTAAAAAAAAAAAAAAATGCAGCATAGCAAATCCAGAGTTCCAATCACAACACATGTTTTCTGTAAAGATACAAACATAGCAAGGATTGGCCTAAAACATATATTTGTATATATTTTCACAGAAAATAAAAGTTGCACACCCTCAATACCACATACCTGCTCTGTTTTTGTTAAGGACTACGGGTGCAGGTTGGGGCGTGATCGGCGGTCCCTCGCAGTCCTGACCCAACATGGTGGTAGTGTTGGTCTGTGATCCACTCRAAACTGTCAATGCATCAGTAATGAATCAAATTTGTGTCTATTGCAAGAAAATATTGTCCTTTCACATAACCATACCACAAGGTAGCTACCTTACTCTACCTGCTTCATTCATGACGAGACAACGAACTGGAACAACCTAGCTAGCTAGCAAGCCATGCTGCTAGCTAAAATGTTGTTATTTGTTAGCTAGCTAGGCTACCAGTTAGCTTTTACCCCCCTATCAAGCCTAGCTAGCTAGCTGGCCATACTGGCTGCTGGCCAAATTAGCTAACGTTCTTGATTCTAGTTACTAAGATCAATAAAACATCTCAAATTAGCTACTCACTTAAGTGTTAACAACTTCAAAGTATTTTCTGAACAGTTTCTCACGTCGTTGTTTCTCCAGTTATCAGTTCAACCACACACCGTTTACACACTCATTTGTGGCCCCCAAATTCAAAAATGACAGTTGTATCTCCACAGCAGAAAATATGAGATTCTTGTTGCTAGGCTACCAGTTACAGTGCTTTCAGTTTGTGCATGCCTTTATCCAGAGGGAATAGAAAAATTATAGCTAGTGTCTGAAAGAATGATATGGATTTAATATTTGTCCAATTATTGAGCATGTCCTCAACTCAAATAAGCATCAGAAATTGTCCTTATTTAGCATATCAAAATGGATATCATGATCCTGATGTGGCCCTCACTCAATAGCATATACTATGTAGACCTACTGTCAGTATTTAACAAGGCAAGTCAGTTAAGAACAAATTCTTATTTACAATGACGGCCTACACTGGCCAAACCCTAACCTGGACGATGCTGGGCCAGTTGTGCGCCGCCCTATGGGACTCCCAATCACGGCCGGTTGTGATACAGCCTGGAATCYAACCATGGTCTGTAGTGACGCCTCTAGCACTGAGATGCAGTGCCTTAGACCGCTGCGCCACTCGAGAGCCCTAACCGGCTGTGATTTGTCATCATATAGAGAAAATAAGATGTTCACATAGGCCTGTCTCCGGCTATCTAATGAGCACATCCTGCCATAGGAAATGCTCATGAGTAATCCCAATATCATATGTCTAAAAGACACATGTGGATTCAGAATTTGTCAGGATATGGTGCACATCCACAAACTCAATATGTATTGGAAATMATCTGTATTCTCTACAATATCAAAAACGTATCATGTGAAGATATCCCCTGATATGGACCCTTTTCGCCCAGTGATTTTCTATTGAGTAGGACAACTGCATACTCACACACTTCTAACTCAGCGACTGGCTCGAGTGTAACAGATTAGTTTGACCATCAAGTAACACTGTAAAAGTTCAACCCTATCTCACCAACCATTTGAAAGAGGGTCGATCTCTACTCTGCACAGTGAACTTGAGTGGCTGGGTGATGTTACACATCACATAGTTAGATAACGGGGAGGGTGTTGATCTTGTATAAGAGCTCCCAGAATACATCTTCCAAGAATTCCAAACCTGACCGACAGGTTTATCAGCAGCTGTCAGCGAGATGCTGGTTCCACTTTGTATCCTAACTACTGTTTATTTACCCTGGTGGAAAGTCCATTATGCAACCACTGTACCCCACGCTGCTTCTACACAGCTAACTCTGGCCTACGCACATGACCTTTAACCCCTGGTTTCTTGTCAGKACGTTTACATGGTGGTGTCTTATGCACGTGTTCACAACATCTCTCCGCTGCTGTGTTTTCTCTTTCTGATTTTTTTTCTCTCATAACAATAATGTAATGCCAAAAACGTGACTTTGACAGGGTTGCCAGGGACCTCACATTGCGATATTGTCACGATACTTATGTGCCGATAATTACAAGTTTTATTGCGATTCGATGTTCCAAGCACATTGCTCACCATGTCTGCTGCAGAGGGGAAGAGAGCCATAAGAAAACAAATTGGCTTACTATTTAAAAATGATGAACAAGCTATGAAGCAAAAATACTGGCGTTTTTGGTGCAGGTACAACTGACTAGAGCAAAGATAATATTGTGACAGTCAAACTGGAGGCATAAGCAGTCAATAGTCCTATGCCACACACTCCCCACTTGCTGCTGTAAGGGAATGCCTCCTTGGGAGACTGGAAGCAGTGGGAGGGAGGCTGAGGAGTGGGTGTGTGGGATAGGACTATTGACTGCTTATGTCTCCAGTTTGACTGTCCCTTTATTTCCACCCGCTTCCCGCCCATTAAGCTTTTGATCCATCAGTATAAAAGTCGTCCCCTCCTCGACTGAAACTATCCATGGCGCCTCACTGCAGGAATTCTCTTTTGTGATTAGCTAGACTTGTAAACACCCCCCCTTCATGCCCATCCCTCATCACATCAAACTCTCTCAATTCAAAAGGGCTTTATTTGCATGTGAAACATGTTTACATTGCCATTACATCGTCTGTCTCTGTCTCTGTCTTTCTCTCTCCGGCTCTCACACACATTCTCTCTCTCACATAATGATGTATGTGGACACTTACATACTTTGACTGCAGATGTTCAGAAGAAAACAGGGCTAAATTAGATTTATTCGTCTCTCTTCTTGAAGAGGTTGGTCATGTTAATTACAGTCATGTAAGCTGTGACAGGGAATTATGTGTCCTTGTTCAGAGTGGGAGGCAGATGGTCTCCCAACAGACAGCAGAAACATTCACACTGACACCACACAGGCAGGGATCATGTGGAGAGCCCCTGTCCCCCTGGATGTTAACCTGGCAGTGAAGAGAGGAACGCATACAGATAGTTTCCACTGAGCTTTATGCCCAATGCAAAGGCAGTCCTGTCGACTTGGCTGGCATTCTTCTCTTCTGAGGCTATTTTGAGGCTGGGGGTGCGGGTGGCATGTGTTGGGTACTGTGGCCTGTGCCAGACACCCTGCACCCCCTCTTCACCACAGGTTCCCTGGCCATGTGTCCCAAATTGTAGGGAAATGGTCAAATGCCCTCGTCCATGATGATCTGGGAGTGCATTTGAAAAAGAGAATCCCGGCTCTATGCATTTACTGGTCTGTCAACCACTGACACCGCCCCCAGTTAACTCTTGGGCTGCTTTATTCCCCTTTAACACACACAGGAACTTTATTTACACACAGAAACATTCAGGTACCTGGGGATGTACTGGAATGGTTGTGGTTCTCTAATGGACAGAAACAGAGGTAATGAACACACTTTYCACAATGCAATAACTAATAGCACAAGTAGAGAAACAAAGCTTTTAACAATGGAAGCAATGTATACATGTCAACAAGCTCTGTCTCACTGCAGAATTAGACGTTCATCCACGTTCTTCAGACGTTACATTTGGAGTTGTTTTTGTTGCTCCTGCTGCTCTGTATCATTCCATTTCTCCAAATTTCGAAGTTAAGGATTAAGTTTAGGCACTCATTCCGAATGGTTAAGGTTTGGGATACGGTTAAAACCAAAAATTACAAACCTGTGTCCAGGACTAGGATCGAACGCGAAACCTTCTGATCCAGAGTCATGGGAGTACGCCCATCCACAACACCCTAGCAAAACCCAAGCCTACTTAATAGCGCTCACTGTTGCCCCTTCTCGACGTCCTCAGGACATGGATAGACGTCCAATTCGAACTTCAATCTTGAATGACCTGGCTGATAAATGTATATGCTACCTGCACACATTACATAACAAAGTAAACATACAATACAACTAATTTTGAAGAACAATATACATGTCACACAACTCACTTTGTGCACGCACACCATCCCAGTCCACAGAAGTCCAGTTGTGTTGAGTAGAGCATAGGTGTAGGAGCTTGCTGCTCTCTCTGCAACTGCTTGGAGGAGACTGAGAAGTGTGTGTGACCTGGAGATTCAGAAGGGTGTCCGGCACCCTAGCAACTGGCATGGCAACCAATCAGAGCTAGGTCAAACAGGTCATAGAGTTTGAGGCCGGCTATGGTAAAACTAGACTATCAGGCATCACTACTGGGGAACAGGGAGTTTATTTTTATTTTACCTTTATTTAACTAGGCAAGTCAGTTAAGAACAAATTCTTATTTTCAATGATGGCCTAGGAACAGTTGGTTAACTGCCATGTTCAGGGGCAGAACGACAGATTGCTACCTTGTCAGCTCGGGGATCCGATCTTGCAACCTTTCGGTTACTAGTCCAATGCTCTAACCACTAGGCTACCTGAGTGAGGTGTGCAACTTGAAAGGTTGTGAGGTGATGGTAAGAGTCATCGGCAGGGAACTTGTAACAGCCACCCCTAAATATGAGCAGCATATTTTGCCCATGTAGGTCCAGACTCAGTGGTGGTATATCCGGGAAGTCAATCAGCGGCTGGACCAGGACTGGAGCTGGGTCAGGTGGTGCATGCTGGGCAGGGGCAACCTGGGCAACCCCAATGGACCTTCATCTGACACCGCCTGGTATAGAGGTCCTGAATGGCAGGGAGCTCGGCCCCAGTGATGTACTGGTCCGTACGCACTACCCTCTGTAGCACCTTGCGGTCGGATGCCAAGCAGTTGCAATACCAAGCAGTGATGCACCCAGTCAAGATGCTCTCAATGGTGCAGCTGTATAACTTTTGAAGATCTGAGGGCCCATGCCAAATCTTTTCAACCTCCATTTTCAGGTTCTTCTTCTCCAATGCCCTGTCTCTACCTCCTGCCTAGCCCCTAACTGGGTTCTCAGCCGACCTATAAGGACACGACAGGCTGGCTGTGGGTCTCTCATGGATTCATTGGCACACTTGAAGCTGCTCTGCATCAGAGAACTAGATCAAAAGAGACCATATAAGGGATTTCTCAAAGGGAAACATGACCCAAATGTATCTCCTCAATCTGACAGGTTGCCCCCTTTCTCAATGACACATTCCTCTGTACCCTGTCTGTGTGTGTATGTGGGCCAGTCTCAAACCCCTCCCCACCCCTTCCCAGTGTTCTGCTGAGTTAGCTGCTAGTGATCCTCATGCCATGCCCAGTGTGGTGCTGTTGGAGCGGATGGTGCTCTCCAGGCCTGCCGGCTGTGGTCCTAGTGCCGTACAGAGCGGGTCCACCTGTCCCTTAGTCAGATCAGACACACAGAGCTATTCCCGCTGCTCCTCAGCCCACCAGAGGGATGACATCACTGCTGAACCAGCATTCTATAGCACTCACACACAGATGGACACGTGTTGTGGTCGCAAACATTCACTATACATATGGGTCGTGTAAGGGTGTTTGCTTTGTAGTCCGTTTTTGACTTTAACTTGTGTGCAGGTTATCGGATAAGCATTTAACAGGGATGGTCATATCAGTAGGATTTCCATACTGAACAAAGTGTTTTGTTATTAATTGCTTCAAAGCGGTTTTCCTCTTTCTCGTTACTCTCAGTCCTAACAACATTATTTTCTGTCTGTTTTTTAGTCCAGATTGGGTGGAGATCCTGGAGCCACGCTCTCGGGAGCGCATGTATGTGAACCTGGCCACTGGCGAATGCGGCTGGGACCCTCCCTTAGGCGCTCCCGTTCGTCAGGCTGACGGCAACCAGTGGTGGGAGCTCTTTGACTCCCAGAGCGGCCGCTTCTACTACTACAACTCCGTGGGACGCCAGACTGTCTGGCACCGACCCCAAGGGGGCGACATAGTTCCCCTCTCCCAGCTACAGGCTATGAAGCGCTGCTCTGAGGCCAAGCGGGCCGGGGGAACTGGAGAGAGGGACAGGGAGCCTGGAACAGGTAGACTGGGGAGTACAGGGAGCCGTACAGGGAGCCAGGGACGCGGCACCCCTCTTCCAGAGCACCATGGAGTGGGGGGTACAGACAGCCAGGGGCGCCTCACCCCTCGTCCAGAGCACCATGGAGCAGGGAGCCTGGGGAGTACAGGCAGCCAGGGACAACAAAAAAAAAGACCTGCCCCTCGTCCAGAGCATTATGGAGCGGGGGTACAGACAGGCAGGGACACCGCACCCCTCATCCAGAGCATAATGGAGCAGGAAGCCTGGGGAGTACAGGCAGCAGGGACACGCACCCCTCTTCCAGAGCACCATGAGCCAGAGTTAGCCTGGGGAGTACAGGCAGCCAGGGACACCGCACCCCTCTTCCAGAGCACCATGGAGCAGGTAGCCTGGGGAGTACAGGCAGCCAGGGACACCACACCCCTCTTCCAGAGCACCATGGAGCAGGTAGCCTGGGGAGTATAGGCAGCCAGGGACACCGCACCCCTCTTCCAGAGCACCATGGAGCGGGTAGTCTGGGGAGTATAGGCAGCCAGGGACACCGCACCCCTCTTCCAGAGCACCATGGAGCAGGTAGTCTGGGGAGTACAGGCAGCCAGGGACACCGCACCCCTCTTCCAGAGCAGAGTAAGCCTGTCCCCAGAACCCCTGAGACCCCAAGCGAGAGAGAGACTTCAGACACAGTGGTGGACGGCAGACCAGCTCAGGGAGACAACAGCTCGGACGAAAGCAAGGAGTCACTGAGGTACGTCTGATCTCTTTGTTTTGCTATTGAACCAAATGACTGTTGATAGGTAGGACATGGTTGGATTTAATTATTAGAGGATCACGTTTCAGTAAAGAGGCCATATGGTAATAGCAAAAACATATTTGTTATCCCATTGTGGCATGCTGACTTTAAAATGCTTTGGGCATGAGACCATTTGACAAGTAAGGCTACCTCGACTGCTTTATTTTCACTCTCACTTATCCTGACATTCCACATGCACCACGTTTCCATAATTTTCTCTGTGAATCACACCGCAACCATTTTAAAGCAAATTGCTACCAAATGTGAAGACGGGTGCAGTCATAAAGTGCATGACATTCCCCTCTCCCTTCACGTTGGTAGAAAGGCACCTAACAGTAAGGGCCATTCAAAGACCCTATCGTGTGCTCAGCGCGGTGGCAGAATCCAAACCAGCATCTCCCCTTGAGAGGCAGATTCCACACATGCCAGCTCTATTTCCCCTGGCCCATGGCCACTAGTGCTGTCTCAGTGCCCCTGTGTGCTGCTCACTGCCGCTACGCTCCACTCCAGCCCCATATACGCTCATTTATTTTTCCTAAAACAACACGAGGCCCCTCGACATCAAGGACCAATGGGGGTCTCTGGTGGGGGAAGCCATACCACCGGAGACAAAACATGACTGAGGTACCCTTTAATAACGTTTCAGAGGAAAGGAGGAGTGTTGTCTGTTCTTGGGTAATAACATACAGAACTTCTACWTTCCAGTTAGTTCTAAACAGGAGACCCTGCTGTTCCTAGAGTTGTCTGTGTCTCTTCACTTCGACCTGGCCCCTCTGCTCTCTACCTGGGTCCTGGGTATCAATCCTCAGCCACGTGGAGGACCTCACCTCGCCGGGGTCAGCAGGACTATCCTACCCTCTGACCCTGATTGCGTAAGATAGAAGGGGAACTAATTGCTCACCCCTTGCTGTCCGAAGGCCCTGGTGGAGATACAGCCTGCCTGACTCTTTGACATTCCATCCTTTTAGAAGCATTTACTCCCCAGGGATCTCCACCACTCTGCAGTCATCCCTAATGACTCAATGTTTCCCAGAAGTCTCCATGTCTCCCCAAAACAATGGGCATCTGTGTCTCTGGGTGGAGCTGAAGAGTCTTAAACTCTTCTGGGCTTTGCACCCCACTTAGCCATATGGTGGTTTTCACTGGTCTTTCTCTCTGGGCTTGTAATTAGATCCCACCATGCAATGAGGAGAGAAGATGGAATGTGACAAACAATAAATGGATGGAAACAGAGTTTGTTTCATGTTTGGGGTTGGAGAGGAACATTTCGGGACCTGCACCTTTCTCTTCTTCACGTCTGGCTGATTAATAGCTGAGCCTAGTCATGATCAAAGGGACATTTCAAACATTTTCAACTTCATATTCTCCAGCACCACCCCAACATCAACCTACAGTATACAAATGGTGCGTTTCTATGTTTAGGAGTAAAAAATATAGAGGAACTGTTTCCAATGACATCATGAACCAATTATTATGTAACACCTACTCATAATTGGTTAAAATCACGATTCAACACATCTTCCTTTTTTAATACGAAACATAGAAACTTGCAGTTTTCACATATGTTGATGTTGGGGAGGTGCTGGAGATGATGAGTATGAAGTCGAATTGTTTTGACATTTTCCTTTAAGAGGCTCTGCCAGTTCAGTAGTGTGGAAGGCTCTGCCAGTTCAGTAGTGTGGAAGGCTCTGCCAGTTCAGTAGTGTGGAAGGCTCTGCCTGTTCAGAGTTGGTGGAAGGCTCTGCCTGTTCAGTAGTGTGGAAGGCTCTGCCTGTTCAGTAGTGTGGAAGGCTCTGCCTGTTCAGTAGTGTGGAAGGCTCTGCCTGTTTCAGTAGTGTGGAAGGCTCTGCTTGTTCAGTAGTGTGGAAGGCTCTGCCTGTTCAGTAGTGTGGAAGGCTCTGCCTGTTCAGTAGTGTGGAGGCTCTGCCTGTTCAGTAGTGTGGAAGGCTCTGCCTGTTCAGTAGTGTGGAAAGGCTCTTGCCTGTTGCAGTAGTGTGGTGGAAGGCTCTGCCTGTTCAGTAGTGTGGAAGGCTCTGCCAGTTCAGTAGTGTGGAAGGCTCTGCCAGTTCAGTAGTGTGGAAGGCTTTGTAGGGCATGTAGTGCTCTATTGAAAGAGATGCACCAGATAGCCTTAGTTTGTTCTTGAGGAAAGTGTAGGCTCTTTTTACACAAGCATCATTCATTTCTATTCCAGGACAGAAGTGGGCTGGGCATTCATGTATTCCATGCTGAACATGGGGTTTCTTGACATTCAGCTATGTTCCTTTAAGGTGTGCATAATGTCTACTTCAGTTTGACCAAGTTCCCTTTTCTTACTTTGTTGAATCTGTTCAGAAATTCATGTGCATTTCAACATTGATGATGATGTTTGAGAGAAAAGTGTTCAGAGGAAACTTGACAATCAGTTGTTCCAATCCCAGTTTCCTTTTAGTTCTATAAATACATCGGAGGAGTGGTCTTACAATATCTATCTGCCTGTTAACACAGGGTTTCCCAAATTCTGTCCTGGGGCCCCTCCTGGGTGCATGTTTTGGTTTTTGCCCAAGCTCTACACAGCTGATCAAATTAACCAATTCATCATCAAGCTTTGATTATTTGAATCAGCTGTGTAGTACAAAGGCAAAAAACAAAACGAGCARCCAGGGGGGGGACCCAGGACCGACTTTGGGAAACCCTGTGTTTACACACCAACTGTGMTCAGTTGGGTTGCACTGTTTAGTTTTTTCAGCTTTTTCTCTCGCTCGCGCACGTTAAATCTGTTACTCTTATCACATGGCCTGGGAATTTCTGGGTGATCTGACCCTGTACAGCTAATCAGGAAAATGCCTTAAACTCCTTGGGTAAACATGTCCAGAAGTACTAGAGCAAGGGATTCTGATCTTTTTAAACAMTAAATGGTTGGCGATCACCTTGCTTACGACCTCTGTACTGGATTGTGGATTTCACAACAGATGCAGAGTTTCCGCTGCAGTCATTTAGTTGTGGCGCTGCGCCATTGCAAACTCATTGCCGCCACGCAAAAAAAAATATGGAACAGCCGGTGCACACTTTGAAGATACTAGAATAGTACACATTTAAGTCCAAAGTTGATCTATTTACCTAGTCGGTTTGTTGTGCATTCTGTGCGAGATGAATATTCCTCTCAAGGCACATTGAAGTTGCGAGTACCATAGGGAGGGAAACATGCATTCTGACAAGCAGTCAATGCACAACGATTCATACTGCAATCACAGGGAAAACAGTTGTTTTAATGGCCTTTGTTAAAAAGAGGGGGTTCCCAGCATCCCATTACCACTTTATTTATTAATTTATTATCAACTCCTAAATATGCGGGAACTGCACCAGTTTAAACCAAGAGTTTTTAGTAGCTGAATGGTTAAATGCACCTTACTGCTCCGCAATTCGCTGTGAGTGTATAAGGGAGAGTGGGGCTGAATATAACATGGGTAGCTTGGGGTAAAGTGTATTCCAGTTTTAAACAGGAGACTGCTGTTCCTAGAGTTATCTGTGTGTCTCTTCACTTCCCCCTGGCCCCTGCTCTCTGCCTGGGTCCTGGGTATCAAACCTCAGCCATGTGGAGGACCTCGCCAGGGCCAGCAAGACTCTCCTACCCTCTGACCTCTGACCCTGATTGCGTAAGGTCGAAGGGGGAAGAGATGACCTGTGTGTGTATGTAGAGGGGATGCATGAGAGGATTCATGTGGGGTAGAAGTTGGGTTAGCTTGCCCTGTAGCTTGTCCTGTAGTGTTTTGGAGTTCCATGGGACAGATGAACTGTAGGGGAAGTGTCCTACTTTTTGAAGGCACATGACAGAGATGTGTAAGGTAACCCAGAAGTGACTTGGGGTGGTTCACATATGGGTCATAGCACCCCATTATCCTGTGGGTTGCCCCAGGGTTAGAATGGGTKAATAAAGGAAGAAAGGCCCTCCGTTAATCACAAGTGGCCCTAGGGGCAACTGATCTGTGAGATATCTCTGAGGAGGAAGTGAAGGTATGGTGTATAGTGAACTAAGTTACCAAAAGAATAGTATGTGCCTTTTTCATTAGCCGCTAATGATATAGCTACACTCAAAAGACTGACAGGATTCAATCCAAGTCAGTCAGGCGAAGATCAAACACACTTTAAACTTGTTGTTACGGATCGGTGCGCAATCGCCATTGCACAACGTGTGCAAGTCTACCTAGAGATTCTCATGAAATAGATATCTATTATATAGACATTTCTATGTTGACCTATAGCCCGTAAACACATTCTTTCTGTGTCAAGATATAGCTAATGGGATCCAGATTTCAGGCGCTATTCATTACGTAGCCAAATTAATGAAGCCCTGAGTCTCTTATTTTGACGAAGATTCAAACCTTCCCTCCTCAGCTCTGCGAATGAAAGCAAAAGTAAATCCAACCTGGTTATCATCACATGTGCCTCACTCTGAGTCATTGTAAATATATCACCAGTACATTGAGGAGGAGTCTGTGGTTGAAATAGTTGAGTTTAAATGAGTCACACGTTGACTGGATGTTTCTAGGTCTGACACAGGCGCTAACACTGTCATCTGTCTGTGCAATCGGTGGCTGGACTAACAGCAGCGCTTTAAAGACATTGGGAATAAGACTTGTTCTCTTTTTATCTCTGTGCGCCTGGCTTGGTAAGATCATTTCTTAGTTCTTGCCAGATGTTGACTGAAGTCACTCTTATTGTGTCGTTTTTCCAGTTAAAAAGTACTATGTTGAACTTTAAGCATCTGGTTAAATGGGTCTGGGTGGCTGGTGCTTGTTGTGACTGTCCTTATTACTTTCTCTCTGTCCCAGTTTTCACTCTCTCCCTTGTAAAGTAAAAGTTTTATGGTGTCCTCAAAAAAACTAGATTACAGACCTACTTTTTTACCATTCTTTTAACTAGAACAGCAAGTCCAAGCTCTGGTTTTATTTTAAACCTGCTCTAAGCATTACCATGTTACTGGACATAGATGTCTTCATGTACAGATTGCTATGCCGAGAAGCCTTTCATTGCTCTGATGAACGGCCAGTACCACCATGTGCACTAGTCTCTGGCATGACAAGCATGCGTATCGGTTGACCTAAAGGATACATTGCTGACTTTCATAGTTGAGGTTAATGGGAGCATGTTGTTTCTGTGGCTCCTGTGGCGCACCTCCAGATCAGTGTTAAGAGGATGTGTGATTGAGAGGATGTGTGATTGTATTACTGTAATCCAAGGAGTGTGTTCTGATGCTGTATCTGGTTCCATATGAACACATGTAGAAGCACAGTTCAGATTCCACAGGCGTTTCTCTCTGACCCCACACTGGGATGGTCTCTCTGTCACCATGTCCTACAGTCTGGAAACCAGGGGTCCCGGTGTCTGTCCCCAGCCCCAGTGCCTCCTAGCTGGGTGGGGAGACGGCGGAGGGTGGGGTAGGGTTGGGTGGTATGTGCAGCTGGTAGACATGGTGTCTCAGATCAGGGAGGTGCGTTCAGCTGTCTCATGATGACAGCTGGGTCTTTAACCTCAGAGGTGTCCCTGCATGTCCCCCATCGCTCTGCCACTCCTGCTTGGGTTGTCTCTGTTGTGGGGTTCCTACACTACATGACCAAAAGTATGTTGTGGATACCTGCTCGTCAAACATCTCATTACAAAACCATGGGCATTAATATAGAATTGGTTCCCCCTTTTCTGCTATAACAGCCTCCTCTCTTCTGGGAAGGCTTTCCACTAGATGTTGGAACATTGCTGCGGGGACTTGCTTCCATTCAGCCACAAGCATTAGTGAGGTCAGGCACTGATGTTGGATGATTAGGCCTGGCTCGCATTCGGCATTCCAATTCATCCCAGATTCGTCCGTTGGACTGCCAGATGGCGAAGCGTGATTGATAACTCCAGAGAACGCGTTTCCACTGCTCCAAAGTCCCATGGCGGGGAGCTTTACATCACTCCAGCTGATGCTTGACATTGCGCATTGTGATCTTAGGCTTGTGTGGGGCTGCTCGGCCATGGAAACCCATTTCATGAAGCTCCCAACGAACAGTTCTTGTGCTGACGTTACTTCCAGAATCTGTTTGGAACTCGGTAGTGAGTGCTTCAACCGAGGACAGACAATTTTTATGCGCTTCAGCACCTGGCGGTCCCGTTCTGTGTGCTTGTGTGGCCTACCACTTCGCGTCTGAGCCATTGTTGCTGCTAGACCTTTCCACTTCACAATAACAGCACTTACAGTTGACTGCTGCAGCTCTAGCAGAGCAGAAATTTGATGAACTGACTTGTTGGAAAGGTGACATCCTATGACGGTGCCAAGTTGAAAGTCACTGAGCTCTTCAGTAAGGCCATTCTACTGCCAATGTTTGTCTATGGAGATTGCATGGCGGTGTGCTCAATTTTATACACCTGCCAGCAACAGGTGTGGGTGAACTAGCCGAATCCACTATTTTGAAGGGGTGTCCACATACTTTTGTATATATAGTGTATATCACTTTGGCATTGGGATATTCCTCCAATTTTGGTTTCTGATGACGTATGTGTCAAACCATGTGGTCACTGTTGGAAATTGACCTTTGTCTTGTTCCTTCTTCTACGCAGATTGTGATGATCTCATTGGCCCAAGTTCTGAGGTGTTTGTGTTGAGAGCCTGGCCTATAGGACCTCATTTCCTCTTCCTGTCTGACGGGATGATAATAATAGCCCCTGTTTTGAGACCCCTACTATTCCCAAGGGCTTGTATTTTAGGGGTACTTCCCCATCCATATCCCTATCCACCAAAGTGACTCAGCTGATGGGTTTTACAACCATGGTTATTCCAGGAAGGAAAGAAAGAACATTTCTTGCAAGTAGCTTAATATGTATATTTAGCTTGCTTTTCCTACCACAATCAAACTCCGTGGAGGTAGGAGCAGTGGTCAGGGGCGTATGACACCAGAGCTGCCGAGACAAATTGAAATTCGCTGACCGTTAAGTTGATTTGCTGCGCCATAACCCAATCGAATTACCCAGTTGGGCTCCAAAGGATTCTAACTTAATTTCAACCTTCGGCGTTACTCAACGTCTCACATGTTAGCCAAGGCCTTAAGGAATGTGTGTGTCTCTATGGAAAACTGTGACAGTGAATGTGTTAAATAAAATTTGATTTGTCACGTGCCGAATACAACCAGTGTAGTTACAAGCCCTTAACCAACAATGCAGTTTAAGAAAATACCTATAAAAAAAAAAAAGTAAGATAAGAATTACAAATAATTAAAGAGCAGCAGTAGCTAACAATAGTTGATATGTACATGTAGGTAGAGTTATTAAAGTGATAATAAGATAAGACAGATAATAACAGAGTAGCAGCAGGGTGGGGGGGGGGTAATGCAAATAGTCTGGGTAGCCATTTGATTAGCTGTTCAGGAGTCTTATGACATGGGGGTGGAAGCTGCGAAAGTATTCACCCCCCTTGGCATTTTTCCTATTTTGTTGCCTTACAACCTGGAATTAAAACAGTTTTTTGGGGGGTAGTATCATTTGATTTACACAACATGCCTACCACTTTGAAGATGAAAAATATGTTTTATTGTGAAACAAACAAGAAATAAGACAAGAAAACTGAACTTGAGCGTGCGTAACTATTCACCCCCCCAAAGTCAATACTTTGTAGAGACACCTTTTACAGCAATTACAGCTGCAAGTCTCTTGGGGTATGTCTCTAAGCTTGGCACATCTAGCCACTGGGATTTTTGCCCATTCTTSAAGACAAAAATGCTCCCGCTCCTTCAAGTTGGATGGGTTCCACTGGTGTACAGCAATCTTTAAGTCATACCACAGATTCTCAYTTGGATTGAGGTCTGGGCTTTGACTAGGCCATTCCAAGACATTTAAAGTTGATGTCGAAGTTTACATACACCTAGGCAAATTCATTTAAACTCAGTTTTTCACAATACCCGACATTTAATCCTAGTAAAAAATCCCTGTCTTAGGTCAGTTAGGATCACCACTTCATTTTAAGAATTTGAAATGTCAGAATAATAGTTGAGAGAATGATTTATTTCAGCTTTTATTTCTTTCATCACATTCCCAGTGGGTCGGAAGTTTACATACACTCAATTAGTATTTGGTAGCATTGCCTTTTAACTTGGGTCAAATGTTTCGGGTAGCCTTCCACAAGCTTCCCACAATAAGTTGGGTGAATTTTGGCCCATTCATCCTGACAGAGCTGGTGTAACTGAGTCAGGTTTGTAGGCCTCCTTGCTCGCACACGCATTTTCAGTTCTACCCACAAATTTTCTATAGGATTGAGGTCAGGGCTTTGTGATGACCACTCCAATACCTTGACTTTGTTGTCCTTAAGCCATTTTGCCACAACTTTGGACGTATGCTTGGGGTCATTGTCCGTTTGGAAGACCCATTTGCAACCAAGCTTTAACTTCCTGACTGATGTCTTGAGATGTTGCTTCAATATATCCACATAATTTTCCTGCCTCGTGATGCCATCTATTTTGTGAAGTGCACCAGTCCCTCCTTCAGCAAAGCACCCCCACAACATGATGCTGCCACCCCCACGCTTCACGGTTGGGATGTGTTCTTTGGCTTGCAAGCCTCCCCCTTTTTCCTCCAAACATAACAATGGTCATTATGGCCAAACAGTTCTATTTTTTTTTTTCATCAGACCAGAAGACATTTCTCCAAAAAGTACAATCTTTGTCCCCATGTGCAGTTGCAAACCGTAGTCTGGCTTTTTTTATGGTGGTTTTGGAGCAGTGGCTTCTTCCATGCTGAGCGGCCTTTCAGGTTATGTCGATATAGGACTCGTTTTACTGTGGATATAGATACTTTTGTACCTGTTTCCTTCAGCATCTTCACAGGGTCCTTTGCTGTTGATCTGGGATTGATTTGCCCTTTTCGCACCAAAGTACATTCATCTCTAGGAGACAGAACGCGTCTCCTTCCTGAGCGGTATGACCGCTGCATGGTCCCCTGGTGTTTACACTTGTATACTATTGTTTGTACAGATGAACGTGGTACCTTCAGGTGTTTGAAAATTGCTCCCAAGGATGATCTAGACTTGTGGAGGGCTACCATTTTTTTTCCGAGGTCTTGGCTGATTTCTTTTCATTTTCCCATGATGTCAAGCAAAGAGGCACTGAGTTTGAAGATAGGCCTTGAAATACATCCACAGGTACAACTCCAATTCACTCAGGCTAATTGACATCATTTATCAGATGCTTCTAAAGCCATGACATAATTTTCAGGAATTTTCCAAGCTGTTTAAAGACAGTCAACTTAGTGTATGTAAACTTCTGACCAACTGGAATTGTGATAGTGGAATAATCTGTCTGTAAACAATTGTTGGAAAAATTACTTCTGTCAAGCACAACATAACCGACTTGCCAAAACCATAGTTTGTTAACAAGAAATMTATGGAGTGGTTGAAAAACGAGTTTCAATAACTCCAACCTAAGTGTATGTAAACTTCCGATGAAATGTGTCCCCTTAAACCACTTGTGTTGCTTTAGCAGTATGCTTAAGGTCATTGTCCTGCTGGAAGGTGAACCTCCATCCCAGTCTCATATCTCTGGAAGACTGAAACAGGTTTCCCTCAAGAATTTCCCTGTATTTAGCACCATCGATTATTCCTTCAATTCTGACCAGTTTCCCAGTCCCTGCTGATGAAAAACATCCCACCGCATGATGCTGCCACCACCATGCTTTACTGTGGGGATGGTGTTCTATGGGTGATGAGAGGTTTTGGGTTTGCTCCAGACATAGCATTTTCCTTGATTGCCAAACATCTCAATTTTAGTCTCATCTGACCAGAGTACCTTCTTCCATATGTTTGGTGACTCTCCCACCTGCCTTTTGGCGAACACCAAATGTGTTTGCTTATTTTTTTCTTTTAAGCAATGGGTTTTTTCTGGCCACTCTTCCCTAAAGTCTAGCTCTGTGGAATGTATAGCTTAAAGTGGTCCTATGGACAGATACTCCAATCTCCGCTGTGGAGCTTTGCAGCTCCTTCAGGGTTATCTTTGGTCTCTTTGTTGCCTCTCTACGATTTAATGTCTTCCTTGCCTGGTCTGGGAGTTTTGGTAGCCGGCCTACTCTTGGCAGGTTTGTTGTGGTACTATATTCTTTCCATTTTTTAATAATGGATTTAATGGTGCTTCGTGGGATGTTCAAAGCTTCTGATATATTTATTTTATAACCCAACCCTGATCTGTAATTCTCCACAACTTTGTCCCTGACCTGTTTGGAGAGCTCCTTGGTCTTCATGGTGGCCCTTCCTTAGTGGTGTTGCAGACTCTGGGGCCTTTCAGAACAGGTGTATATATATATACACTGCTCAAAAAAATAAAGGGAACACTTAAACAACACAATGTAACTCTTAAGTCAATCACACTTCTGTGAAATCAAACTGTCCACTTAGGAAGCAACACTGATTGACAATACATTTCACATGCTGTTGTGCAAATGGAATAGACAAAAGGTGGAAATTATAGGCAATTAGCAAGACACAGACCACAGACCACTTCTCAGTTCCTATGCTTCCTGGCTGATGTTTTGGTCACTTTTGAATGCTGGTGGTGCTTTCACTCTAGTGGTAGCATGAGACAGAGTCTACAACCCCCACAAGTGGCTCAGGTAGTGCAGCTCATCCAGGATGGCACATCAATGCGAGCTGTGGCAAGAAGGTTTGCTGTGTCTGTCAGCGTAGTGTCCAGAGCATGGAGGCGCTACCAGGAGACAGGCAGTACATCAGGAGACTGGAGGAGGCCGTGAGAGGGCAACAACCCAGCAGCAGGACCGCTACTCCGCCTTTGTGCAAGGAGGAGCACTGCCAGAGCCGTGCAAAATGACCTCCAGCAGGCCACAAATGTGCATGTGTCTGCTCAAATGGTCAGAAACAGACTCCATGAGGGTGGTATGAGGGCCCGACGTCCACAGGTGGGGGTTGTGCTCACAGCCCAACACGTGCAGGACGTTTTGCATTTGCCAGAGAACACCAAGATGGCAAATTCGCCACTGGCGCCCTGTGCTCTTCACAGATGAAAGCAGGTTCACACGCACATGTGACAGACGTGACAGAGTCTGGAGACACCGTGGAGAACGTTCTGCTGCCTGCAACATCCTCCAGCATGACCGGTTGGGCGTGGTCAGTCATGGTGTGGGGTGGCATTTTCTTTGGCGAGCACATGGAGGGCTGTGCGGCCCCCAGAGGTAGCCTGACTGCCATTAGGTACCGAGATGAGATCCTCAGACCCTTGTGAGAACATATGCTGGTGCGGTTGGCCCTGGGTTCCTCCTAATGCAAGAAATGCTAGACCTCATGTGGCTGGAGTGTGTCAGCAGTTCCTGCAAGAGGAAGGCATTGATGCTATGGACTGGCCCGCCCGTTCCCCAGACCTGAATCCAATTGAGCACATCTGGGACATCATGTCTCGCTCCATCCACCAACGCCACGTTGCACCACAGACTGTCCAGGAGTTGGCGGATGCTTATCCAGGTCTGGGAGGAGATCCCTCAGGAGACCATCCGCCACCTCATCAGGAGCATGCCCAGGCATTGTAGGGAGGTCATACAGCACGTGGAGGCCAGACAACCTACTGACCTCATTTTGATTTGTTTTAAGGACATTACATCAAAGTTGGATCACCTGTAGTGTGGTTTTCCACTTTAATTTTGAGTGTGACTCCAAATCCAGACCCCCATGGGTTGATAAATTTGATTTCCATTGATAATTTTTGTGTGATTTTGTTGTCAAGACAATTCAACTATGTAAAGAAAAAAGTATTTAATAAGAATATTTCATTCATTCAGATCTAGGATGTGTTATTTTAGTGTCCCCCTTTAGTCTGTTGGTGATGTGAAATTTATTGTCAATCAGTGTTGCTTCCTAAGTGGACAGAAGTGTGATTGACTTGGAGTTACATTGTGTTGTTTAAGTGTTACCTTTATTTTTTTGAGCAGTGTATATATCATGTGACACCTAGATTGCACACAGGTGGACTTTATTTAATTAATTATGTGACTTCTGAAGGTAATTGGTTGCACCAGATCTTATTTAGGGGCTTCATAGCAAAGGGGTGAATACATATGCACGCACCACTTTTTAATTTTTTTGAATTTCTTGAAACAAGTTATTTTCATTTCACTTCACCAATTTTGACTATTTTGTGTATGTCCATTACATGAAATCCAAATAAAAATCCATTTAAATTACAGGTTGTAATGCAACACAATAGGAAAAACACCAAGGGTGATTACTTTTGCAAGGAATTGTAGAAGCCTCTTGGACCTAGACTTGGCGCTCTGGTACTACTTGCTGTGCGGTAGCAGATCGAACAGTCTATGACTAGGGTGGCTGGAGTCTTTGACAATTTTTAGGGCCTTCCTCTGACACCGCCTGGTATAGAGGTCCTGGATGGCAGGAAGCTTGGCCCCGGTGATGTACTGGGCCGTACGCACTACCCTCTGTAGTGCCTTGCGGTCGAATGCCGAGCAGTTGCCATACCAGGCAGTGATGCAARCCGTCAGGATGCTCTCGATGGGGCAGCTGTAAAACCTTTTGAGGATCTGAGGACCAATGCCAAATCTTTTCAGTCTCCTGAGGGGGAATAGATTTTGTCGTGCCCTCTTCACGACTGTCTTGGTGTGCTTGGACCATGTTAGTCTGTTGGTGATGGAACTTGAAGCTCTCAACCTGCTCCACTACAGCCCCGTTGATGAGAATGGGGGAGTGCTTGGTCCTCCTTTTCCTGTTGTCCACAATAATTTCCTTTGTCTTGATCACGTGAGAGAGAGGTGGTTGTCCTTGCACCACACGGTCAGATCTCTGACCTCCTCCCTATAGGCTGTCTCATTGTTGTCGGTGATCAGACCTACCACTGTTGTGTCATCGGCAAACTTAATGATGGTGTTGGAGATGTCCCTGGCCCGTGCAGTCATGAGTGAACAGGGAGTACAGGAGGGGACTGAGCACGCACCCCTGAGGTGCCCCCGTGTTGAGGATCAGCGGATGTGTTGTTACCTACCCTTACCACCTGTGGTCGGCCTGTCAGGAAGTCCAGGATCCAGTTGCAGAGGGAGGTGTTTAGCCCCAGGATCCTTAGCTTAGTGATGAGCTTTGAGGGTACTATGGTGTTGAACGCTGAGCTGTAGTCAATGAATAGCATTCTCACGTAGGTGTTCCTTTTGTCCAGGTGTGAAAGGGTAGTGTGGAGTGCAATAGGGATTGCATCATCTGTGGATCTGTTTGTGTGGTATGCAAATTGGAGTGAGTCTATGGTTTCTAGGATAATGGTGTTGTGAGCCATGACCAGCCTTTCAAAGCACTTCATGGCTACAGACATTTAGGCAGGTTACCTTAGTGTCCTTGGTCACATGGACGTTGGTCTGCTTGAAACATGTTGGTATTACAGACTCAGACAGGGAGAGGTTGAAAATGTCAGTGAAGACACTTGCTAGTTGGTCAGCGCATGCTCGGAGTACATGTCCTGCTAATCCGTCTGGCCCTGCGGCCTTGTGAATGTTGACCTGTTTAAAGGTCTCACTCACATCGGCTACGGAGAGCATGATCACACAGTCATTCGGAACAGCTGATYCTCTCATGCATGTTTCAGTGTTACTTGCCTCGAAGRGAGCATATAATTATTTTGCTCATCTGGTAGGCTCGTGTCTCTGGCAGCTCTTGGCTGTGCTTCCCTTTGTTGTCTGTAATAGTTCGCAAGCCCTGCCACATCCGATGTGCGTCGGAGCCGGTGTAGTACGATTCGATCTTAGTCCTGTATTGATGCTTTGCCTGTTTGATGGTTCGTCGGAGGGCATAGCGGGATTTCTTATAAGCTTCCAGGTTATAGTCCCGCTCCTTGAAAGCGGCAGCTCTACCCTTTAGCTCAGTGCGAATGTTGCCTGTAATCCATGGCTTCTGGTTGGGGTATGTTATAGATTTTGAAAATGAGTGCTGTTTTTGTCTGAATACTGGTAATGTKTTTTTTATATTCTGTGGCATATAATAATTTATTTTAAGTTTACATTATTTGAAAAGTACCCAACAGCCAATGTGGTCAGTGTGATGAAACACAGGCTCTTTTTATGATTGTGGTAAAGAAAACATGTTGACAGTGTCAATGAGCCCGTAAGCTCAGCACTGCCATACTGATGTTAGGTAAGTGTTTATGTCTGCTTGAGAGAATCTGTAGATAGTCTTTAAATGGGACTCTGCTCCATAGAGGGGCGTTGCCGTGACAATAGCAGAGCCAGGCATTGTCTAAAGGCTCCCCGGCCTGGGGCCCCTGAATGAGACCTCTGAGGAATGTCAACTTTCCTGCTCATTCCCTGACGGCACTCTCCCACGACAAATCCCCTTCACGTTCTCTCTCTCTCGTTCTCTCACTCTCTCTCTCGTTCTCTCGCTCTCTCTCTCACTTCACCCTATTTTCTAACCACTGCTTTCTTACTCTGTCTCACTGTTTTAGAAGTGAGATCATTCTGGTTGGGTGGTATTTATTTTTMTATATTTAACTAGGCAWGAGGTTGTTGGTGGTAAATTATAGTTGGATTAGGACTGCTACAGTGAGGAAAGCTTATCTACTGTGGGCATTGGCATGAAGCCAGATGTGATTGGGATAATCATCTATTGCGCACCAACTGTTTGTGTTAACAAACAAAATAATGAGCCGATGCTGGAGGGCTGAACACTAGCCTGGCTGTGCCACCCTGGGTGTGGTGTGACAATGACAAGTGAACAACAACCACAAAGCCAGATGAAATCCCCAGCTCTGCTCTGTGCTAGGAGCTTGACTCAGCATGTCCAAACTTCCTCTCTTATCATTCTGTTGTGTTGCTCTGGTTTCACCTCAAAACAACATCCATGCAGAGGATAGGGTTTKTGTTGTTATTGGTGACATTTTAAAGAGGACTGACATCATTTAGCGTGTAGATGGAATTAGCACTCGGGTAGTATGGGGATGTCGAGTGTAATGGCAGTGATGCTGTGTAGGGACTTAGACAATGTTCTTTCATATATGGTTGCTTTTGTTTGAGTTTAATTTAGCAACATGTAAACCCCCTATAAGTGAAGGTCACACCTCTCATTCGGCCTTACTCCAGCGTGAATGTTAGATTTGTCATTTCCTGTTTGTGTTGTATGGGAGGCTCCAGGGYGCTTCAGCGATATGAAGTAGAACCCCACCCCCCTCTCAAGGTCATCAGTGGTAAACCAGACCACTCATCACTCTCACAACTGGAGAATGAGACTAGTCATAAGATGGAACCTGTTGGTCATCAATTACATTTACCAGTTCCATGTCATGAGTAGTAACCTTATGATATGTGTGGGGGGTGTACAGTCACCGGCCAGTTTATTAGGTATACCACCCGTTCACYAAAATAGTTTGCTMTTACAGACAGTGAGTCACGTGGCCGTGGCTATAAAACAGGCATCGAGACATTCCGTTACTGTTTGATTGAACGTTACAATGGGCATAACGAGTGGCCTAAGCGACTTTCAGCGTGGTATGATCTAGAGGTCGACCGATTATGATTTTTCAATGCCGATACCGGTTATCGGAGGACCAAAAAAAGCCGATACCGATTAATCGGCCGATTATTTGTAATTTATTATTTATTATTATTTTATTTTTTTGTAATAATGACAATTACAACAATACTGAATGAACACTTTTATTTTAACTTAATTTAATACATCAATAAAATCAATTTAGCCTCAAATAAATAATGAAACATGTTCAATTTGGTTTAAATAATGCAAAAACAAAGTGTTGGAGAAGAAAGTAAAAGTGCAATATGTGCCATGTAAGAAAGCTAACTTAAGTTCCTTGCTCAGAACATGAGATATGAAAGCTGGTGGTTCCTTTTAACATGAGTCTTCAATATTCCCAGGTAAGAAGTTTTAGGTTGTAGTTATTATAGGAATTATAGGACTATTTTTCTCTCTACGATTTGTATTTCATATACCTTTGACTATTGGATGTTCTTATAGGCACTTTAGTATTGCCAGTGTAACAGTATAGCTTCCATCCCTCTCCTCGCCGCTACCTGGGCTCGAACCAGGAACACATCGACAACAGCCACCCTCGAAGCAGCGTTACCCATGCAGAGCAAGGGGAACAACTACTCCAAGTCTCAGAGCGAGTGACGTTTGAAACGCTATTAGCGTTCACCCCGCTAACTAGCTAGCCATTTCACATCGGTTACACCAGCCTAATCTCGGGAATTAATAGGCTTGAAGTCATAAACAGCGCAATGCTTGAAGCATTGCGAAGAGCTGCTGGCAAAACGCACGAAAGTGCTGTTTGAATGAATGCTTACGAGCCTGCTGGTGCCTACCATTGCTCAGTCAGACTGCTCTATCAAATCATAGACTTAATTATAACATAATACACAGAAATACGATCCTTAGGTCATTAATATGGTCGAATCCGGAAACTATCATTTAGAAAACAAAACGTTTATTCTTTCAGTGAAATACGGAACCGTTCCGTATTTTATCTAACGAATGGCATCCCTAAGTCTAAATATTGCTGTTACATTGCACAACCTTCAATGTTATGTCATAATTGCGTAAAATTCTGGCAAARTAGTTCGCAATGAGCCAGGCGGCCCAAACTGTTGCATATACCCTGACTCTGCGTGCAATGAACGCAAGAGAAGTGACACAATTTCACCTGGTTAATATTGCCTGCTGACCTGGATTTATTTTAGCTAAATATGCAGGTTTAAAAATATATACTTCTGTATATTGATTTTAAGAAAAGCATTGATGTTTATGGTTGGAGCAACGACAGTCCTTTTTCGCGAATGCGCACCGCATCGATTACATGCAYCGCAGGACACGCTAGATAAACTAGTAATATCATCAACCATGTGTAGTTATAACTAGTGATTATGATTGATTGTTTTTTATAAGATAAGTTTAATGCTAGCTAGCAACTTACCTTGGCTTCTTACTGCATTCGCGTAACAGGCAGGCTCCTCGTGAGGCAGGTGGTTAGAGCGTTGGACTAGTTAACCGTAAGGTTGCAAGATTGAATCCCTGWGCTGACAAGGTAAAAATCTGTCGTTCTGCCCCTAAACAAGGCAGTTAACCCACCGTTCCTATGCCGTCATTGAAAATAAGAATGTGTTCTTAACAGACTTGCCTAGTTAAATAAAGGTGTAAAAAAAAAAATATATATATATTTTTAAATATTGGCAAAATCGGCGTCCAAAAATACCGATTTCCGATTGTTATGAAAACTTGAAATCGGCCCTAATTAATTCAGATTAATCGGTCGACCTCTAGTATGATCATCGGTGCCAAGGCGTGCCGGTTCCAGTATCTCAGAAACGGATGGCCTCGTGGGCTTTTCACGCATGAGTGTCTAGGGTTTCCTGWGAATTGTGCGAATTTAGCGGCAGTTCTTTGGTCGAAAACAGCTCGTTGATGAGGTTGAAGGAAAATGGTAAGAATCGTGCAAGCTAACAGGCGGGCCACAAACAGGCAAATAACGGTGCATTACAACAGTGGTGTGCAGAACGGAACATCTCAGAACATACAACTCATCGGTCCTGGTTAAAAACAAYAAGAAGCGGCTCCAGTGTGCACGAGATCACCAACACTGGACAATTGAGGAGTGGAAAAACATTCTCTGGTCATACGAATCCCAGTTCCTGTTGAGTCATGCTGATGGCAGTCAGGATTGGGGCCATAAGTAGTAGGAGTCCATGGCCCCATCCTGCCTGGTGTCAACGGTACAGGCTGGTGGTGTAATGGTATGGTGAATYTTTTCCTGGCACACGTTAGGTCCCCTGATACCAATTGAGCAACGTTTCCATGCCCCGAAAAATTCAGTCTGTTCTGGATGCAAATGGTGTCCGACGCGGTTCTCGATGGGTGTACCTAATAAACTGGCCACTGAGTGTATAATGTATTTAGCATGTGAACATTGTGCTAGGTTACATGTGGTCTTTGGCCTTTTGCTTAAATTCCTTCTTGTCCCTTTAATGGTTACTGTAATGTAGCCCATTCTGTGCCATAGTAAACTATTAACTGGCTGTTTTAAAACAGCCAGTTTTATGTTTCTGTATTTTTTGCAAGTCAATTCAAAGGTTAGTACCAACATCAGACCATAATCCTTGATCATAAAAATCTGCTTGACACTGCCTCTGTTGTGGAGGTAACATCACTGACATCACCAGCCCCTGACCCTGACTGAAGGAGGACTTCCTCTGAGTCCCGCATTTCAGAGTTCAGACAGCAACAGCACGTTTTCAGCTGTCTCCCACCTCAGTCTGTCACACTGCTGAGAACTAAAGCAGCCCTAACACAGCCGGTTTGAAGTGGCTCCCGTCCACTCTGCAGCGCGTGACTAGTCTCCGCTTCTCTGGATCCACGTGTGGGGCAGTAAAAACTGTTGATTGGTCTTTTGTCGCGGCTGAGCGGGGGGAAGGGAGGTGAGGCCCAGGAATGTTCCCAACACCACAGGGACAGGGCTGACTATGCTGGGAGGCTGCCAGGTGGCTCAGGCCCAGCTGTTTATGGGCTGTGGAAGCTATATCTGCTCAACCATTTGAAGAGCCTGTTTACATTCAAATCACTGAGGTGGCGTGACTGTTTGAGGGAAAGAGAGAGAATGCAGTTCAGTGGCAGATGGGGGGGTAAGAAGGAAGTGAGGAAGTTTGCCATTGGCCCGAGAAGCTTGAGCCCCAGGGGAGTTGTTATTGTATTGTTACAAACTACAGAAGGTCTTCTCTGTTGTCTACCTGCTCCCCAGTAACTCCTGCCCTGAGACTTAGGAGGAGGTATGTGTGCAGTGGGTCAGTCTGTTAGATGTCTGGCTGCAGAAGGATAGAMCCATGCAGGTTTAATAGTATCGATTACAGTGTGTTGTTGGCTATACGGTAGAGAGGGTGGAGGGCAGAAGGTAAGTCTCTGCTTTTCTAATCCTTGGTCTGTAGTGCTAGTACTGTAAAGCATGCTCAACCTTTGATTCTTGAAGTTAGCAGATAACTCTTATATGCTGTATGATAGGAGTTGTTTCAGTCACAGTTGGTCAGATGGATAGAAGTGTTTATTTGCTGAACCACGGATGGATGGCAGTTAGATCTAAGTGAGGTATTGAGGAATGAATGAGGCCTGATGCTGGGGCCACAGGGATTACAGGGTTGGAAAGCGAGAGAGAGGTGTAAACAGATTAATGCCAGATTAGTTCCCAGTGCTTGGATTAGCATTCTGACAACGTCTGAAGTTAACCGCAAGGGAGGAGTGTCAACCTCCAGTCCCTCAGGCCAGATGGAGACACTTCTACTGTAATTCTGCTCCCCAAGTATGTTCTCATACACTCTTCTCTAGTACTCTACTCAGTATGTGAGTGTTTTGGAACTGTGGCAGCTGGGAATTTAGATCTTATCATGTTTTGTCATTTTCTCAAATGTTAACCAAATGTTTCACATGAGGTGTTTTGAGTCTGTGTAATTGATGGGTCACTACTCTTGGGAAGAGGTACTGTGTTATGGTCCAAAGCAGGAGAATGCTTAACAAACTTACAGTACGTAGGAAATGTTTTCCACACCTCTAACCCAGACAGCAATGAGAAGTCTTCTTTTGCCTCAGTCAGAAGTGCAATGGTAATTGTGTCTTTTTAGGAGGTTGGTTTGCACAACACACACTGGAGATATTGTCTTATGACTTAGAAGGCAGTATTTTGGAGGGTCAGTGAAATGTCTGGGGAAGAATGCGAGGAATCGGATCACAGTTTCCCAAATCTGTCTGAGCTTGGAATTTAAATTAGTGGAGCATTTTTTTGATGGTCACAATTTAGAAGTAACCACAGGCTTGTTGAAGTTCGGGACAATGCTTTGCTTGTTCGGGTGACTGTCATCTTGTGTGTGTGTTTTTATCTGCAGTTATCTCTTTAAATCCAAACCCAGATCTCATCCTTTCCCATATTCTCTTTCTATTCCAGAGAGCGCTCTCAGAGATGGCAGCCTTCCCCAGGGTCTAAGGCAGCAATGTTGGTTAAAGTAAACAGTGTCAGTCGGATCCAGCCTGGAGGCCCATCTAGCCCGGACCTGCAGCTCCGCCACCACAACACACACGCACACAACAAGCCCAATGGCCACCAAGCCTTTACCCTCCACCCCGTCAGCAGCAAACCCCCGGGGGCTCACTCCTGCACCACCCAGGGCTACAAGACCGCACCCTCCGGCAAGATGGCCGCCGACGCCCGGCAGGCCCARCACTTGAGAAAGATCGGCAACGGCAGCTTCTGTCTGGTGTCCTCTGACCCTCCCCAAACTCCAGGCAGTCACAGGTCCCAGCCCAGCACCCCCAGGTCAGTGTCACCACAGTACGCCTCCACACCTCACCTCTACGACGACCTGGGAAAAGAGTGTCCCATCTATGATGAGCCTCCTGTGGACATGGAGGTGGAGGGGGCTCACCTCCATAATGGGCCTGGTGGTCTATCCTGTCTCACCCCCACACACAGCCTGCAAAAGCCCAGGCTCCTCCAGCACCCTGGCTCCTCTCACTCAGAATCCAGGCACAAGAGGAACCCTTCTGCCTCTGACTACAGCCCTGCTGGCCTGGAGTGCATCAAGCACATGGTTGTTGTGGACCCAAAACAGGGCCTCCTCTCCACCTCCCCCGGTCCCACCCGCACCCCCTCCCCCACACCACGATCAGACCCCCTCTTGGCCCAGCCCCAGTCCCAGCCCCGGGGGCAGCAGAGGGAGCCAGGGACCCTGGAGAAAAAGCAGACATGGCGAGCCCTGGAGGCCAGTGTGTTGAGGGCAGTGGAGGCTCGTCACAGCAGGCAGAGCAGCCAGGCCTCCCAGGACTTCCCCACACCTCCAGGTCCCCAGACCACCGCCACCTACCAGGACTCTGGCTACTCCACTGGCCCCTCTCCGAGCCTGAGGAGGAAGAGCCGGCGGAGGCTGGGGGCCGGAGGCCGGCCTGGCTCAGTAGGCAGTAGCGGAGAGCTGTGTGCCCTTAACGAGAGGCTGATGGCGGAGATGAGGGAGGTGGTGAGCCGCTCCAACACCATGAGGGAGATGAAGGCTGGAGGCCTGGGGGCAGAGATTAMCGAGAGGGGCGCAGTGCCCCGGACACGTTCCCCCGTGGACTCCCTGCAGTGGTATGGAGGAGGAGGAAGGTGTGCGTCACGAGAAGACGTCCKCRCCGCCAGCCTCTCGCTGAGCAGGGCGGGTAATCATGGCAACCCAGCCCTGCCACCCCTGGAGATGCCTGGTAGGCAGAAYAGGACCTATGAGAAGGTGGACACCTTGGAGAAGAGCATCACCAGTCAGGCCGGCCTCTCCTCACCAGACACCCCCGGACCRCCCTCAGAGGTAAGCATACACTCCAGTATTTGTCTCTGTCTGGCTGTGAGAGAGAGGAGAAATATGGGAAGACCTTGGAAGTCCACTCCTGATAAATGGATTAGTTCTGGTTTGTCTGCTTAGTTAAAACTCTGACTGGTGCCTGTTGTTGTGTGGTCTGTTTATGTGGAACAGTTTATTTTTCTTTGGATTCTGTTTTGTTTTGTCTGGAGGTGGTCACATTGCTGGTGCATTTCCAGGGCTACTTTTATTGCTAGATTACTTAGGATGTCTCTATGCCAAGTTAAATACATTAACAGAAGTATTTAAATTCATGGTTTTGTGTTTGTCTCCCATTTTCAGAGGTAAAAAAAATCTGAACAGAGTAAGGACAGATTAGGTCATTATGCGTATTCTAAAACTGGATAAAGGTACTAATGGTATTTTAACTAGGCAGAGTAATTCACACAGATGGGATGGACAGAAGTGATAACTTGCTTGCTGTCAGGAGGTTGAATTATTAGGCTAGTACAGGTGCACATGATTTGTGCAAAGCCTCAGCGCTATGAAACCTACCATTTTATAATCCCAAAACCCTTTCAACAATGCACTTACTTCACCCACCCCCTCCATATGTCTTTATGAAGTTCCAGGAATCTAATGAAACTATAGAGCTAATAAGTCTTGAGGTTCAGTTGACATTTAAATTAAGTCCTGAAATCAATAAGACTGGCGATAGAATCTGACTGAGAGAAACATAAGGTGCCGGGAAGATGCAACACTTTAAACATTCCAATCAGGAGCGTCAGGCTCAGAAGCCCCAGGCTCAGAAGCCCCACTGGACCAATATATGGCCCAGGCATGGTGCCTGTGAGCTTAGCGCTACCTGTCCCCCTCTGACTGTCCTAGACCTGGCCAACGCAGCAGGCCCCTGTCCCCCTGTGACAGCTCTCTGCCTGGGTATRAGGAGCCCGGGCCAAGCGTGGGAGAGCCAGGACATGGCTCCCCCTGYTCAGGAAGGAGGGCCACTGTGGCCCAGATGGCACAAGTTTGGCAGGGAGAGCTGAGTACGGGTGGGGTTCAGAGGCTGGTGCCATGAGGGGTTGGTACTGAAGCAATCGCATTTATACAAATATTGGAAACAAGCCCCTAATCCTGTCCTGAAATGTTCCACAGACCTGCTGTTATATCATGATACACACAGATTTGCTCGTACAGAATGCACACACACACTATTGGTTGTTGACTATACCTCATGTGAAGCTTTGGCTGCATTGGTCTATCCTTTCAGAAGCAGAACATGTACTTCTTATTTWATTTTTTTAAACAGTGAACCCAGTGGTTTAAAGCCAGCATGGAAATGTGATCTGTTTTCAATGTGTAATCTATACWACTCTGAATATTTGATACAGAAATCCGTTTTAGAGACTTGTTTTATTTAACTCTGCTGTTGAATTATCACCATGTCACGGTGCATCTGTAAGCTATCTGTGTATAAGAGAAGAGGAATTATAGAACGTATCATTCATACTGTAAATGTTCCTTTGCCTAGTTAAACTTGCCCGTGGTTCCATTTGATCTCAAACAGTGACCCATACCACTCATTTAACACCATTAAGACCATATGACCATAAAGAAGTGCCGCCAAACCCAAATCTGGAGATCTACACTATTTGATCAGGAACCCTAAATATAAGTTCCAGACTGTCTGGCACACTTTACTACTATATTACATCATAGTCAAATTAAAGAGATATGCTGAACGTTTTATGTTCAGATAGTACATTCCTGCTGTGAATTGGCCTGGGTTTCTTGTTGTTCCTGGATGTTTCTCTGACCAGAGCTGCATTACTGGTTTGGTTTTTGCTGTGAGGAGCAGTGACTGTGGACAGTGCTCCGTATAGGCAGAAATCCCAATTGGGATCAGACGAAGGATTTGGACATGTAGTCTTAAAGGAGCAGTGGGTCAGGCAGAACAGAGGTAGGGCCTCTCATGTCACTCTATGCTCCTCACCTGCTCCTGATGAAAAAGTCCATTTAGATATTGGGGAATTTTTGGTGGACGCGGCTTTAGAAAATGTATGTGCCGGTCCTGCAACAATTCGCCCTCGAGCCCTCGCATTGCAGAGCAAAGGTAAAGCAGCCTCGTCGACACTGAGGAGACTGCAGCTGTGGACATCCATACATACTGCTGCACTGACGCTTTCTCTTTCCCTCTCTCTTCCCTCTTTTCTCCTCTGTTTTCCCTCTCTCTCTCTCCCCTGAAGGTGGGAACCCTGGAACTGAAGGCTCAGTTGGACAGCAGGAAGAAAGGTATGGTGGACGGACGAACAGGCTCACTGGGCCCCCATCACCAACGCTCCGTCTCCCATGACAACATAGAGGGAGAAGGAAGAGGAGGAATAGGAGGCTCCTACCACCAGCTCTCTTACGCCACCCTGCGCAAGCCCCCGCCCCCAGACACCTCAGGCATGGCGGACTGGGCCAGCAAGCACCTGAACATGCACACCCAGGGCCTGTTCCGCCGCCGTGTCTCCATCGCCAACATGCTCTCCTGGAACCGCGGCTCCATCAAGAAGCCCATGCTGGTGACCAGCGACCGCGCTGTGAGGAAGGAGGCCTGTGAGATGTTCAAGCTGGTCCAGGCCTACATGGGAGACCGGCCCTCACGGCTGGACCGTCGCCACGCCGCCCTGCTCATCGTCACCAAGTGCTGGGGCATGCAGGGCCTGAGGGATGAGCTGTATGTGCAGCTGGTGAGGCAGACCACGGGCAACACCAGCCCTAGGAGCCTGGCTGCAGGCTGGGAGCTGATGGCTGTCAGCCTGGCCTTCTTCGCCCCCTCTCCCAAGTTCCGCTGCTACCTGGAGGGATACATCCAGAGGCACACGGATCCGAGCAGTGACAAGAAACGTGAGTCTCAGACTGAGCAACAGGGTGGGTCACCTTTCTCTCTTTGTTTCGTCACTGTCTGTGTGTCTGTCAGTATCAGCATGATGGGTATAGCTTGACGTGTGTGAGGATTTTGAAGTGTTTTTTCCCTCTTCTCTCCTGTTTGCTCTTCGAGGATGTTATTTGATTTTCTAAATAGCCTTTTAACCTCTGCCTTATTTCCTGGTTTCCAGTGGCTCAGTTCATACTAGACCAMCAGGACATGAAGCTGAAGAAGAACTCAAAGTCCAGAAAGAAACGGAAACAGAACACAGATGAAGAAGGTAGGTCTGAGATCACTTAGGCAGCATTATAAAGATTTATGTTTGGTATGGGATGAGTTTTCCTAAAGAGGACATCTGTTGGAGAGTGCTGAAGTGAGAGACCAATCATTTATTTATTATTTTCTCATGGGTAAGAAACCATTACATATCAAACATGGTTCATATCTCACTGCAGATTAAGAATTTGGGAGTGAAATAGAAATTTGCTATGATTTGTCACTTGACTACCATGCTAATATGCAGAACTTCCCTGGTAGATGTATTAAATGGTTTTCACAAAATACCAGTGGAGGTGGTAAGAGAGCTGAAGGATAAGAATTTCTATAGAGATACAATAGGGGGCCATGTTAGTGTTCCCCTCTGGCAGCCCCACATTGCGATTTAGGTAGCCTACTCACCGCACTGAGCCCAGTAGACAGGTTGCCTGACAACGGCACGAAAATGATGCGCGCGCATCGCAGGGGTAAAAAAGCTGTGTGTTATGATTCTAGATGGCAAGATAGCTGGCAACAATGACAAGAAGCTGTCATGTGGGGAATCGTAGGTGGCTCGTTTCAGTTTGTTGTATTGTTATTGATACCATGTCTTGTTTTCACTGGTGTCGTGTCTACTAAAATGGCTAAAATTCACTGGCTAGCTAACAACAACTTCAACAATGTTTGAGAGACAAGTGCTCATTCTGCAAATGCATTTATGTTTCCAATAAACATTCAAAGAGGAAATATAGTTTACATGTTGTCAACAATCTTTTGATTCTAAGTCAATCCTGTCTGTTTTGCCCCAAACCTGCACACTCATTAGTCTTGTTGCTATAGGGCAACAATATCAGCTGTGATGATGTCACCAGAGAGGAACCTACCCGTCTAGTGGCAGTGACCACACTGGTGAACCCACACACATTGTACATCAATGACTGTAACATCGACCTCTTGTACACCCTGGACAACATCAGTGACTCACAGGCCATGAGGAATGGCTACCGTTCATGGGAGTGACTCACTGTAGAGGTCTTGAGATAGAGGCGGGAATAATGACTTGAGGGAAAGGGCTATTGCATTGCTCACGACGTGGACCCACCAGCCAACCACAAGGGAAAGCCTCCTCACGAACAGCATAATGAGAGCTGCTGTCTGGATAGARGAGCTGAAATGAAGGGTGGTGTTGTGACCACGGCACGGAGCAGCTGTGAGCAGAGTGGTGGGAGGGAGTAAGTGTGTGGGAACTGGAGGCCTCTTGTCTGGGCTTGGAAGGGCTTTTCTTGGGTCTAGGCTGGTCTGAGGCGGGCCTTGCTTACTTGGGTTTAAAAACTTTGCTGAGGTAGCGTCACTAAACTGATACCTCGGGAGAATCTAACAGATATAGGCAGACCGTCTGAACCAAGAAGTTAACAGGTGTCATTATTACAGGATTTGCCTTCTGCTCTTAATCCTCTGAGGGGTGATTTCTCATGGGCTCTGGTTGCTTCGTTGTTGTTTTGCCTTATCAAAACAACATTTTCATTTGGACCACCGCTGGTGTTCAAACCTGCTCTCAGGCTGGGTAAAGAAAGTAGTCCAACTCTTGCTTTTCTTCCCCTAATGATTAGTTAATTCAGGGAATCTTGGGAAAAACAGTGTGTTTTCCCTGAGATCAATGGGAAATTATCGTTATGATCTCTGTAATTAGCTGTAATTAGTCAAACTGGGCCAGATTAACGATGGCGGTGTACATGCATGACAGTCAGTCACCTGTTTGCTATAAATCCAGGGTCTTTCAGTCTAGAGAACATTCCAGGAAGGATATTTTTCATTGCAGCACAAAATTCTCCATCTGGCCAGGGCTCAGCCACCTGAGAGTTCTCTGGGAAGGAAGGGAGATGGTTGGGATCCCATGGGTGTGATAGGGAGGCTCTGGGAAGGAAGTGGAGACCTGTTTTATGTGTACATTTTAGTTACCACAGTGACGACGGCCTGTAGTACGGAAATTATGCGATTCTCTTAGGAAGTGGCTCATAAATTTGGAGCATGATTGTTGAGTGCCTTGTTCCATTACTTTTCGAGGCAGAGTCATGATTATTTAATTCCTCAAATGTATCTTACTTCAGAAAATACACCCAAGTACAGGGAACGAGGCAGACCGATAGAGTTTGGGTCTGTAGGTAGGGGTACTGCTCCCTCCAGTGTACTAAGTGTCTGTCTGATGAATCAGCTGGGACAGGATGTGCTGGCTGGATGGCTCCATTCTCCCAGCTTTTCTTTCTATACCGGGACAGTTGAGACATGTATACTCTGATCCCCTTATGCCAGAATCACACAGCCAGCATATCTCCAATTACTGCCTCGGAAATATCTGACATCTATGGGAACAAATTGCGTGTCCATTTAGTGAGGAATTGTTCAACCCTTTTATCTGTTGTTTTGGTTGAAAACCAAGGTTCCTTAGAGGATTCAATCACTGAGCAGACGTATCTGAAGGTGTGACGTGCAGCTATAATAAGAGCTGTATTTCCCATGGTGTTGGGTTACTGAGTCGCATTCCTCAGTGTTACAGTGGCCCTGTCTTCCTTCTCTCTTCACAGGTCTGCCCATCAGCACGTATGCAAAGTTCTGCTATCGCAAACTACAGAAAGTGMCCATAACTGGAGGCAAAAAGGTGAGTTGAGAAGTGAGCATGGCAAAGGGGCAGGGAATGACAAGGGAAAATAGTATTTGTCATAAACCAAGGTATTTAAAAATGCCCAAATAGAGCATGCAGTCAAAACACAACCCCACCCTGAATGTCCCTATTTGTTTAATACTCAAAGGGTTCCTAACCAATACAGATGTTGATAAAGAGATTAATAATGCTAGAAAGATAAACATGGACATTAGTCAGAAACATATCATGGATAGATTCTTCGTCACAGGGCTTAACATACACACAAGACAGTCTATTTCAGATATAATCTTTGATGTTAACAGTCATAGACAAAGTATTACATGAACAGTGTAAAATATAGTCCTAGTAGTCACACTCTGAACCTCCCCTGCAGGGTCTTCGTAAGCCAACTCTGGAGGAGATTGACCACAGCAGACGGGCCATCGTGACCCCCTCCCTGTTTGGCAGCTCCTTGGACGAGGTGATGGAGCGCCAGAGTGAACTCTTCCCAGACAGGAAGCTACCCTGGGTACAGGTGCAGCTCTCCCAATACGTCCTGGCACTGGGAGGGGCCCAGACTGAGGGCATCTTCAGGTGAGACAGATGGYCAGGGTCAGCAAATCACCTCATTGGACTTGGGGTATTCATCAATGAGGTATGGGTTTGTGTTTAGCAGGGTCGGGGTCATAAAAGGAGATCTAGTGAGGATCTAGACAAATGTATYCCAGCCTTGGTGGGTGGTCTCCTGAAGCAGCACAGTTTAAAGCAAACATTCCCTGTGTACTCTACAGTAAAGAGATGGACAGCAGAGCAAACATTGCATACCACTGCTCAAGAGCCCCTGGAGACCAGCAATGTTTCATTTGATACTTTATAAAAATGTGTTTACATTTTTGTTTTTGCATGAGGCCATGGGCTTTCAATCACGTTGTTAGAGCTATTCTCATATCTGTGATTTGTGAGTATTTTTGTTTGGTCTGTATTTCTGTAGATTATTCTATTAGATTTGAATTTGTTTGGAGGAGTATTTATTCTCAACATAAACGTTATACCCCACCCACTACAATGTTTCATGGGCGATAAGGAGCTTTGGTCTATTTTTTTTTTCTCCTACTCCAGCTAATACAGAACATGCCTATTCACCATGGTTATTATCATGGTCAGTCCCTAAATCCAAACAAATTCCGCCAATTAACAACATGATACTCCCAGTGCCGTTTGAGTCATGATAACCGTTTCACCATGTTATAATGGGTTTTCAAGCTATGCCACTGAACATACCTGTAGATTGGTAATAGTGGGGGTTATAGTTCCCCCTAGTGGCCATGCAGTGCAACTGAATACTGAATTAGAACGCTTGTTCMGAAGGGTGCCTGGAGATATCGATGAAGTCAACGCATTGAAGCTCCAGGTCGACCAATGGCGGATCCCAGAAAACCTCTCAGACCCCAACGTACCTGGTGAGTTAGTCTGTACCTCTGCTATTATCTGTGCGAGTGTGTGTTAGTGTTAACACTGTCCCCGTCTCCTCTAGCCTCCCTGATGAAGRTGTGGTATCGTGAGTTGGAGGAGCCTCTCATCCCCATGGCCTTCTACAAGCAGTGTGTCAGTAACTATGACGACCCTGTGGCAGCCATTACTGTTGTACAGTGTCTGCCTGAGCTCAACAGACTGGTGCTGTGCTACTTTATCCACTTTCTGCAGGTAATAACCACGACACAGAACACCACAGCTAATACAATACAGTCATACTGACACAACTATTATCATATTCAACATTGGAGACATGGTCATTGGTCAGGAAGTTGAAATGGAACAAATCACTACAAACTCATTAATTTGTCCTTAGTCAATCTGTTTCAAGTTACATACTCTGCCTTCAGTCCCTAATGATTWTTCACCCTCTCTCCCACACTAATTATCCCCAGGTGTTTGCTCAGCCTGCTAATGTGTCTGTTACTAAGATGGATGTCAATAACCTTGCCATGGTGATGGCCCCCAACTGCCTCCGCTGCCAGTCTGATGACCCACGAATCATCTTTGAGAACACACGCAAGGAAATGTCTTTCCTGCGCATGCTCATCGTTCACCTGGACACCAGTTTCATTGAGGGCGTTGTGTAGACTGACTCCCTTGACACCACGTGCCCCAGTGTCACTGAGAGATTCACTCTGCTCTGCGAAGCCCMCCCCACTCCATTGACCTATCACAAAACAAACACACTGGAAATCATACTGTAACAATAGGCAGGGTCATAAGAAGATAAGCGAGAACCCAGATGTCTCACCACTGAGTACTGTACGTAACACTGTCACTTGACCCATCCTCTATCCTACTTTCTGACTGCAGAACAATACATCTGTGCCTACTTCATAGGTGACATTGTGTGTGTTATGTGATGGAAACACCACAATTATTGCACACAAAAAGACTACAAATTACTTTACATCATAGGGACCGCATTTTATCCAGTTCATTTTGCTGACTTTTTTAAAACTGCATGTAAAATCTGATTTTCCTCCTACATTTATAACTGAATGTGAAGTGCCATTGTTTCGTTGCTGGATATGGGCTGTGCAGGAGGAGTCTCATATGGTTTGTACAGGATGGACATTGTCATCAGGAAACAGACCCAGGGTCCCCTCATATCTATTTGGCCTCTTGTATGTATGTGTGTCTGTGTGTGTTTGAGTTCTAGAGACTCAGCCTCCAGTTCTTATTTACAAATGAGAAAAAAATTATAATTTAAAAATAAGCTTGCCTGTGATGTTTTTAGTAGTTCTATCAACAAGACTGCATCAGTCTCACTGCTATGTTGGTGATTTTATCTGAAAAAAACTGTTCCACCACAGCCATTTTGATATAGAGCCACAGTCTATAGTCCGACTACAGTCGAGCCACAGTCAGAGCGTACATTTCAAAGTACAAACTGGAAGCAATAAGACCATGTGTCTTGGAGCTTGTGTAAAATACCCGTTTTAGTGGTCTCCTCAACAGTGTGTGTTGTGCAATAACAACCCTCTGATTTTCAACTGCTGAGGGAGGATGTTATAAATGTATTCTGGTACATGTATGTACTGTGTGTATGGGAGATCTATTCGGKAGCAGGTAGCCTAGCAGTTAGAGCTTTGGGCCAGTAACCGGAAAGGTCGCTGGTTGGAATGCCTGAGCCGACTAGGTGAAAAATCTGTTGACGTGCCCTTGAGCAAGACACTTAATCCTAATTTGCTCCAGGGGTGCCGTACTACTATGGCTGACCCTGTAAAACACTTCACTGCATTTATCCAGTGTGTGGCATTTATCCAGTGTGTGACAAAAATACATTTTTTGTTGTTGCAATACACCAATATTGAAAGGGGCATAAACACATGTGTAAAGTAGTAGCACTATCACTTCTTTTCGCCATAGATATTTTGGCTCAGGTGTTCTGTTAAAACGGGTGTAGTGATAACTGCTCTCTGCTTCCCTCGCTAACTGAAAGTCTGATTTTCACATGCGTCCAAACTATGATGTAGATAAGACACTCCCTGGAAGCTTTCCTGTGTAAATAATGCTTGTAAATAGTAATAGTAACTGGCTGTATTTTCAAATGATCCATGATAAAGATGAACCTTCCTGATTTTGTAATTACTCCTAGTTTCCCTCCTGCAAGCTTGCCTTTGAAAATAGTACTGATTCAACCACTCATTGTTTGTGTGTGTTATGTGAACATACCCTCTGTTATTCTATGAAATGATTGTTCAAGAAAAATAAAGGTTTAATTGTAGACTGGTTATCAGACATTTACTGGATTAAGTGTATAAAAATGTATATGTTATTGGGGCTATTGCCTAATAGCATTCCCCTTTATTAATGTCTTGTCCAAATGTGTTGTACCGTCTGATTTTTCTGTTAGAGTATTGTAACGTAGGCCGACATGGTCCTCAGTTCTTTATGGTTGTCTTGTCATTGTCCTTATCGTCCTGGAAATTAAAACAAATATAGTGGATATTTTTGTACATAAGAATGTAATGCAGAAGTTGCAGTAAATTAACATTCTGATTTTTTTTAAATAAAGTGTTAAGTCTTCTAAATAAAGAAAATATAGCCTATTTCGGAGTAAAATCGAGCACTATTCAAGAAACAATACCCTGACGATGCAMCAGCAGCCAGCCAGCAATTAGCTATGTTAGTAATACGATGTAATATAGCCTAGCCTACTATTGATGTAAATTTGCCATTGGCTGTACATGCCGTATAGGCAGGCTTACGACTGTAAAAGTAATTTACTTATGTATAGCCTGCAAATAGCCTCTACCATGCATCTCTGGAACAGAAGGTACATTTAATACATGCGTAGTTGCGCGCCGGTAGTGCGAGTGCATCGAGAAAAAATTCAACTGCGTGCTCTCGAATCAGAAGCGGAGGCACCACACGAGAGGATTTTATCACACGCTGCACATCACCATTGGAAACCCAGTATCCAGAAATRAAGGTAACATTTGACATCAGTTTTCTGCAACATTTTAGTCATTAGTATTTGCGACAGAATAGAAAAAGGTTTTATGCATCAATAACACAAAACATTGTGTAATCTGAATGCGGCATGACGCTTCTGCTTCCTAAACAAATAACTTTTAAAGACTTGTAATGTAGATTTGTTTTGGCTTACGGATATCTTATACTGTTTGGTGTAAGGTAGACTCGTCATTGTTTCGGTGGCTTCAGGGAAGTTTAAAGTGCTCTATTTCCATGCCGTATTTACCGTAACAAAACGTGTGGCCAGGCGTAGAGGCCCGATCCTCTTATGAATGACAGTCTGAATGGCCTGTAAAATTTCTCAAGTCCGCCCCTATCAGACCGCTTAACCAATTAGCTTTATTCAAGTCACTGACAAACTACAGTGAAATATATTCAAGACTCCTTATAGAATATCGGAAGATAAACTGTCAGAAACGAATCCACAAAAGGCAGCTTTGAATTGTATAAAATCATATGCATCTTATTTACGCCTTACTTTGGAGTGGATGCTGGGTGACTGCTGACGTGCAAGCAGCGCTGCCAAATAATGGAGAGAGAAAAACATGGCAATTTACAGGATTAGGCTATATTTCAACATTTTATCGGCAATTAGCCTTCTATGGTTATGTTACATAGTTAATGTAAAGCCATGGACTATAGTAGGCCTATAGTTGAAGCCAAGGTCCAAGTTGAAAATGATTTTCACCCTTATCGAGTCTGGGATAAACAACTGACGTGTATTGCGCGTCATTGAGGTCGCTTCCGTGCGTTTTGAGCCTCTCCACCAGAAAGAATTATGCCCTATTCGTTCACAAATGCTTCGTCGGAGTATGTGTTTATGGAACCTACATAACGTAGATTCATGTTATCCATGTATGTTACATAAGCAACTGGCCTACATAACTAGCTTAATCTAATTTCAGAGACCATTTGCATTGCTATTGTCTCCCATTGTTTCAATATGTGGAATGTTCGCCTGACCAGAAWACACGTGGGTTGCCAAGTAGTGTGAAGATATCCGGCTACTATTGTTGCATTTAAATGGACTATGCTCAAAGTCTCTACCCAAAGGTGAGTTTTTCCTCCCGAAATTAGGCTAATGTATTGCAAAGATCTGTTTAGAATCGTGTGATTGTGTTTGACAATGCTATAGGATACAAAGTATTCAGGGCGCGAGACACAATGTAACGCTCTGCAATGGACCAGACAATGGACCATTTTGACTAGCATAGATTTTGTTTGAGCAGATTTAGTCATCAAAAGCAACATTTTTGTCAATTTGGCCGAATTGGAATCCAGTCATGAATCATCACACTATGATCACTCCAGTTGGACAAAAGGATACAGAATAGACAGTGTCGGAATTTCTAATCGTGCTGCCCAAGTCTTTGAAAGCTGTCTGGCTCTTGAACTCGTTATTAGGTACTGTCTGCAAAYATTCTCGAGACAGGGATTAGACAGTATTGCTATAAAATAGATGGAGTAAGGGTTACATACAGATGCTTCAAAGAGGAATGTTTGCGCTTTTGTGAGATCTGAGGATTGCGTTAAGCATATAACGTTATGTGTTTCTTTGCTAAGTGTTTTCGTTGGATAAACATTGGAGCCTGATAGCCTAAATGATGGAGCAGACATATTTGCTATCATAAACGAATGTCAAGCCATTTTAAGGGTGTCAATGGGGTTATGCCATTTTTGGATGAGCACCATATTTAAGGGCCTTTCACATCTCTCATTATGTAGTACGACTTTGCTTAAATTCTTATTAAACGTCTATGTGCTTATGACTACTTTATGGATGCCCTATAATGCCTTAAGTTGTTATTTCTTCGTTTTTATTTATTTKGATTATACACACTACAATGTTTACACCTATCTTTGGATGCAACAATCTAAGATTTTAGATATAGCTTAGAACTACATGGTGTCAACACACCTTTTAGACTTGGGGCTAAATTCCACTGTCTGCCTGCCAACATTGTTGCTCAGTCGTTGGTCTTTTGTAATCATTGTGGAATCCCCTCATGTGTCTACTGCTACAATACTAACTTCAGTAATTATAGTTTTTATTCCCCATGTGTCTACATACATACAGTAGTTATTGTTGGGTACACACAGTATTGTGTTCCTGTATTTATGGAATAATTCCCTTTTCTCTCAGCCATACAGACAAGCCTCATCCCTGTTCTCTCACCTCTTCCTGGCAGTCCACTCAGCAAAATGACTAAGACCCTTAGCGCCATTTTTTGTTTTCACTTTCCACCACTATGATTCATTATGTAACAAGTAAATGCTGATCAAAAGAAATTGAGAACTAACTAAATTCTCCACTGATTATGGAGTCAGACCTTTTTTGTATTTAAGCCAGTTCGCTCTAATCCAGTCTCTAGACCAGCACGAACTCACGTTCGTACTTGGRAGTTTTAAGAACTAGAAGAACTAGAAGTATATGTGTGTCTGGTCTTTAACCAAGTAGAACTGTGTGTCTGTCAGCAGGAGGTGGATGTGGGCAAGATGCCACCTAACAGAAGAGGGATAACTTTTGAGGTGGGAGCAACGCTAGAGGCCAGAGACACCCTCAAAAACTGGTGAGTCATGCTTCTGTTCCTCCATCACTCTCTCTCATTCTCAGTACAGTATGTCTTTATCTGCCTGCACTCTCTTTGTTGCTTTCCTCAGCTATTTTTCAGTCTTTGTCTTTCTCTCTGTCTTTCTGTTATCCAGTTCAGTTGCTTTGCTCCCATCTCAGTCACCCCTCATATGTCCCCTGCTCCTAGGTATCCGGCCAACATAGAGAAGATTGACTATAATGATGAGAAGATCCTGATCCACTACCGTCAGTGGAGCCACCGCTATGATGAGTGGTTTGACTGGACCAGCCCCTACCTGAGACCTGTAGAGAGGATCCAGCTGAGACGACAGGGACTGCTGGACGACGATCCTATCCCTGTAAGAGAGGGACTCTACTTACTTACTCTCCCAACTAGATCCCTACTGATTGCTCTGCTTAGCTTTACCTGGTCTTCTGTTTGCTCCGCCTACTTCTATTTGATGTCATTTGCTCAGGCTGATACTGGATCCATGTGTGACACTTCCTTTCATCTGTCTCMTCAGGGATTTCATGTAAATGACAAGGTCCTCGCCAGTTGGTCCGATTGCCGCTTCTACCCTGCCAAGGTCTTAGGAGTCAATAAAGATGGTGAGTGGTTTGGAAGTACACTCGTATGCATATTGAAGGGATTTGTGTGTTCTGTTCTGCAGAACAGTGTTCTGTACCATCACTCATTCATATATCTTTATGTACATATTCTTCATCCCTTTACACTTGTGTGTATAAGGTAGTTGTTGTGAAATTGTTAGGTTAGATTACTCGTTGGTTATTACGGCATTGTCGGAACTAGAAGCACAAGCATTTCGCTACACTCACATTAACATCTGCTAACCATGTGTATGTGACAAATAAATAATAAAATAATAGAGGACCACAATGGAAATAAGTCTCTTGACGTTTTTGTGTTTGTATCCTCAACAATTTTGTTATGTACAGTTGAAGTCGGAAGTTTACATACACTTAGGTTGGAGTCATTAAAACTCGTTTTTCAACCACTCCACAAATGTCTTATTAATAACTTATTATGGCTGGTGGCAGTATTGAGTAGCTTGGATGAATAAGGTGCCCAGAGTAAACTMCCTGCTACTCAGTCCCAGAAGCTAAGATGTGCATATTATTAGTATATTTGGATAGAAAACTCTGAAGTTTCTAAAACTGTTTGAATGATGTCTGTGAGTATAACAGAACTCATATGGCAGTCAAAAACCTGAGAAAAAATCCAACCAGGAAGTTGGAAATCTGAGGTTTGTAGTTTTTCAAATCATTGCCTATCYAATATACAGTGGGATATTGGTCATATTGCACTTCCTACGGCTTCCACTAGATGTCAACAGTCTTTAGAACCTTGTTTGATGCTTCTACTGTGAAGGAGGGGGGACTGAGSGCTCTTTGAGTCAGGGGTCTGGCAGAGTGCCGTGAGCTGACCATGTGCGTTCACGTGAGAGTTAGCTTGAGTTCCATTGCATTTCTGAAGACAAAGGAATTCTCCYGTTGAAACATTATTGAAGATTTATGATAAAAACATCCTAAAGATTGATTCTATACATCGTTTGACATGTTTCTACGAACTGTAACGGAACTTTTGGACATTGTCTGCTCGCGCCTCATGAATTTGGATTACTGGGCTAAACGCGCAAACAAAAAGGTATGTATTTGTTTGCGCGTTATGTATTTGGACATAAATTATGTACTTTACCGAACAAATCAAACATTTATTGTGGAACTGGGATTCCTGGGAGTGCATTCTGATGAAGATCATCAAAGGTAAGTGAATATTTATAACGCTATTTCTGACTTCTGTTGACTCCAACATGGTTTTGTTGTCTGAGCGCTGTACTCAGATTATTGCATGGTTTGCTTTTTCCGTAAAGTTTTTTTGAAATCTGACACGGTGGTTGCATTAAGGAGAAGTATATCTCTAAATCTGTGCATAACACTTGTATRTTATATTAAAGTTTAWGATGACTATTTCTGTAAATTGATGTGGCTCTGCAAAATCACTGGATGTTTTGAAGCAAAACATTACTGAACGTAARSCGCCAATGTAAACTGAGATTTTTGGATATAAATATGCACTTTATCGAACAAAACATACATGTATTGTGTAACATGAAGTCCTATGTGTGTCATCTGATGAAGATCATCAAAGGTTAGTGATTAATTTTATCTCTATTTCTGCTTTTTGTGACTCCTGTCTTTGGCTGGAAAAATGGCTGTGTTTTTCTGTGACTAGGTACTGACCTAACATAATCGTTTGGTGTGCTTTTGTCGTAAAGCCTTTTTGAAATCGGGCACTGTGGTGGGATTAACAACACGTTTATCTTTAAAATGGTGTGAAATACTTGTATGTTTGAGGAATTTTAATTATGAGATTTCTGTTTGAATTTGGCGCCCTGCGCTTTCACTGGCTGTTGTCAAATCGATCCCGTTAGCCGATCTCAGCCATAAGACGTTTTAACAAACTATAGTTTTGGCAAGTCAGTTAGAACATCTATTTTGTGCATGACACAAGTCATTTTTCCAACAATTGTTTACAGACAGATTATTTCACTTGTAATTCACTGTCTCACAATTCCAGTGGGTCAGAAGTTTATATACACTAAATTGACTGTGCCTTTAAACAGCCTGGAAAATTCCAGAAAATGATGTCATGGCTTTAGAAGCTTCTGATAGGCTAATTGACATAATTTGAGTTAATTGGAGGTGTACCTGTGGATGTATTTCAAGGCCTACCTTCAAACTCAGTGCCTCTTTGCTTGACATCATGGGAAAATCAAAAGAAATCAGCCAAGACCTCAGAAAAAATATTGTAGACCTCCACAAGTCTGGTTCATCCTTGGGAGCAATTTCCAAACGCCTGAAGGTACCACGTTAATCTGTACAAACAATAGTACGAAAGTATAAACACCATGGGACACACAGCCATCATACCGCTCAGGAAGGAGACGCATTCTGTCTCTAGAGATGAACGTACTTTGGTGCGAAAAGTGCAAATCAATCAAAGAACAGCAGCAAAGGACCTTGTGAACTGCTGGAGGAAATAGGTAACAAAGTATCTCTATCCACAGTAAAATGAGTCCTATATCGACATAACCTGAAAGGCTGCTTAGCAAGGAAGAAGCCACTGCTCCAAAACCGACATAAAAAAGCAGGCTACGGTGTGCAACTGCACATGGGGACAAAGATCGTACTTTTTGAGAAATGTCTTCTGGTCTGATGAAACAAAAATAGAACTGTTTGGCCATAATGACCATAGTTATGTTTGGAGGAAAAGGTGGAGGCTTGCAAGCCGAGAACACCATCCAACCGTGAAGCACGGGGGTGGCAGCATCATGTTTGTGGGTGCTTTGCAGCAGGAGGGACTGGTGCACTTCAAAATAGATGGATCATGAGGCAGGAAAATTATTTTGATATATTGAAGCAACATCTGAAGACATCAGTCAGGAAGTTAAAGCTTAGTCGCAAATGGGTCTTCCAAATGGACAATGACCCCAAGCATACTTCCAAAGTTGTGGAATGGCTTAAAGACAACAAAGTTAAGGTATTGGAGTGGCCATCACAAAGCCCTAACTCAATCCTATAGAAAATTTGTGGGCAGAACTGAAAAAGTGTGTGCGAGCAAGGAGGCCTACAAACCTGACTCAGTTACACCAGCTCTGTCAGGAGGAATGGGCCAAAATTCACCCAACTTATTGTGGAAAACTTGTGGAAGGCTACCCGAAATGTTTGACCCAAGTTAAATAATTTAAAGGCATTGCTACCAAATACTAATTGAGTGTATGTAAACTTCTGACCCACTGGGAATGTGATGAAAGAAATAAAAGCTGAAATAAATCATTCTCTTATTATTCTGACATTTCACATTCTTAAAATAAAGTGGTGATACTAACTGACCTAAGACAGGGAATTTTTTACTTGGATTAAATGTCAGGAATTGTGAAAGACTGAGTTGAAATGTATTTGGTTAATGTTTATGTAAACTTCTGACTTCAACTGTATATATACAGTACCAGTCAAAAGTTTGGAGATATATGTTGCCTGGTGTAACATTTTTAAGTTGTTAAATAAAATAAAGCATCAACCTGATCCATCTGATCTCCATTTGCCCTCAGCATCTTACACTGTGAAGTTTTATGATGGAGTCGTCCAGACAGTGAAGGGGATCCACGTGAAGCCTTTTGTCAGAGAGGTGAGCTCTTRGTTTCCTTCTCTCAGCAGGGACTGTCAATTGTTTCTACCTGCTCAAAGGGCACATACAGTGCCTTCAGAAAGTATTCACACCCCTTGACTTTTTCCACATTTTGTTMTGACAAAATGAGTTTAAAATTGATTAAATTGACATTTTGTGTCAATGGCCTACACACAATACCCCATAATGTCAAAGTGGAATTATGTTTTTAGAAATGTTTACAAATTAATAAATGAACAGTTGAAATGTCTTGAGTCAATAAGTATTCAACCCCTTTGTTATGGCAAGCCTAAATAAGTTCAAGAGTAAAAATGTGTTTAATAAGTTGCATGAACACACTGTGTGCAATAATAGTGTTTAACATTATTTTTTTATTGACTACCTCATCTCTGTACTACCACATCAAATTATCTGTAAGGTCCGTCAGTCGAGCAGTGAATTTCAAACACAGATTCAACCACAAAGATCAGGGAGGTGTCTGGTCACAAGGAAGGGCACCTATTGGTAGATGGGTAAAAAATAAAAAGTATTCCCTTTTGAGAATAGTGAAGTTATTCATTACACTTTGGATGGTGTATCAATACACTCAGTCACTACAGAGATACAGGCATCCTTCCAAACTCAGTTGCTGGAGATGAAGGAAATCGCTCAGGGATTTCCCCATGAGACCAATGGTGACTGAAACAGTTACAGAGTTTAATGGCTGTGATAGTAGGAAACTCAGGATGGATCCACAACATTGTAGTTACTCCACAATACTAACCTAATTGACAGACTGAAAAGAATGAAGCCTGTATAGAATAAAAATATTCCAAAACATGCATTCGGTTTGCAATAAGGCACTAAAGTAAAACTGCAAAAAATGTGGCAAAGAAGTGAACTTTGTCCTGAATACAAAGCGTTATGTCCAACACATCACTGAGAACCACTCTTCATATTTTCAAGCGTGGTGGTGGCTGCATCATGTTATGGGTATGCTTGTCATCTGCAAGAACTACAGAGTTTTTTAGGATAAAAAMAAACAGAATAGAGCTAAGCACAGYCAAAATCCTAGAGSAAAACCTGGTTCAGTCTGCTTTCCAWCAGACAATGGGAGACAAATTCACATATCAGCAGGACAATAACCTAAAACACAAGGCCAAATATACACTGGAGTTGTTTACGAAGATGACATTGAATGTTCCTGGGTGGCTTTGATACAGTTTTGACTTAAATCAGCTTGAAAATCTATGGCAAGACTTGAAAATGGCTGTCTAGTAATGATCAACAACCAACTTGACAGAGGTTGAAGAATTTTTAAAAGAACAATGTGCATATATTGTACAATCCAGGTGTGCAAAGCTCTTAGAGACTTACCCAAAAAGACTTCAGCTGTAATCGCTGCCAAAGGTGATTCTGACATGTATGGACTCGGGTGTACATACTTATGTAAATTAGATATTTCTGTATTTCYTATTCAATAAATGTGCAAAAATGTATAAAAACATGTTTTCACTTTGTCATTATGGTGTATTGTGTGTAGATGGGTGAGAWTTTTTWTTTWWATTCAGGCTGTAACACAACAAAATGTGGAATAAGTCAAGGGGTATGAATACTTTCTTTAGGCACTGTCTCTGTTCATATTGTGTTGACTTGCCATGCAAAGGGTCACATTTCTGTGGGTCATACTTTGCATTATTTTCATCTCTTTTCATCCCCCTCTCTTCCTGGAAATAGAGAGGAGGAGGGAAGACTCGGTCTGCTGAGAGGAACGGAGTCAGGAAGCACCAGAATGGCAGAGACAGGAGGCCTCAGGAAAACAGCCCCAAGAATAAAAGGGCCAGACGCAGTACCTCTGACCTGGAGGGAGACAGTGAGACCGAGGATAATAATGATGTTGATGAATGGGACAAGAGGGAGGAACAGGAGAAGACCAAGAGGAAGGATGGTGAGGTGGATGTCACCAAAGAGAGTCCACCCGCGATTAAGCAGGAGGAGCATACAGAGCAGCATGCAGGACAGAACGACCTCCGGGATCACATGACAGCCACTGTGGGCCCGAACGGAGTGAAGGTGGAAGAAGACCGAGGACAGAGTGAGGAGAGGTCTACTCATAATTTAAATGGAGGGATAAAAAAAGAGGTGGAAATGAAAACTGAGTACACAGTCCTGAGCTCACCAAATGAACCTAAGCTATCCACTGAGCCACCCAATCAGATGTCAACACTGACAGGGCCAGTGTCTATCCCATTACCCTCAGCTTTGTCCACCAATGACGGAGTGGAGCAGAAGGCAGCGAGCCAACCGGATAGCTCAAAATCTGCACCACTGGACCTCCCAGTGAAACGTAAGACAACCCTCTTCAGAAAATCACTATACAAAAGGACTTATTCCCAAATAATGGAAYCTGTCACTGCAGTTATATTTCAAGGTTCTGTCCACATTTCAAGTCGTCAAAATAGTATAGGTTTGAATATATTTATGAGAATTCTGAAAGAGTGAAGTGTTTTTAATTTGTTGTTGAACGTCGGCAGTCAGTGATTGTCAGTTTTATATGGTCTCTTTGTCTTTTGTTCCAGCAATAAGGAAGCAGGGTTTTCACAACCCCAATAGATTCAGCAGAGAGCCATGTGAGTTCTCCCCCTGCACTGTGTTAGATCAGTTTACATGTTTCTTTCCACTACTAGCTGTTTGTCCTTACATGTCTCCATTGTGTTTTCAGTGTACAGAGTGATCAAAAACCAGCCTCCCCCAGTCCTGTCCATCAACTTGGACCACAACCCGTTTAAATGCAGCGCTGTGGGTTGCACCAAGTCGTTCCGCAAGGCCAAACTGCTTCACTACCACATGAAGTACTACCACGGAGAGGACCAGCAGCTAGAGGACGACCTCAGCCCCACCAGGAGCGTCCAGACCCAGGCCTCAGAGAAGCACCCCTCCCCTACCACTCTGGAGAGTCCTAAGAGGAGACGCACCTTCTCTGCCTCAATGCGTAAGTGTAAACAAATGGCTGTAGATAGATTTACCCAAAGTTTTAGTCATAATAATGTTTTTTCTATGCATGGCAGACTCCACTGTGCACAGTCCTATCAGAACTCCCCCGTCTCCACGTAGTGAGGCAAAAACAATGAGCAGACGCACGTCAGTGCCACCTGCTGTCAGCACAGAGCCAACACAGAGCCAGCAGCAGAGGGCACTGCTGAGGGAGAAGAGCAAAGAGAACCAGCTGGACAGGAATGGCCAGAGACCGGTGGCGACAGAGACGTTTATGAGCAGTGGCATGGACTTAGGTGTGTATAAAATGGAGACATGGAAAGATCTAAAGAGAGGGCTTAAATAGGTCAATAATGTTCACTTTCTCTAAATGTGACACAACAGGAATATTGTGAAATTTGACATGCTCTAGTGTTTGTAACACGTTCAGGATCTAAAGCACTCTCTTAACTCTTGGTTCACTCTGTGTCACTCCAGGATTGGTGAAAGAACGAGACCGGCTGAAGGATAAGAAACAGACCGACTTCCTTCACGTTAAACTGAAGAAAAAGAAGAAGAAAAAGAAGGCCAAGTCTGGTAAGAAGGGGACTCTAGTCACCCTACTGTTCTGAATGGGGCTTGTGTCCTGTTGATCAGCTGCATGTGCAACGCTTCATTCAGGCCGTGGGAAGGCCCCTGAGCACAGAGCCATCCTGCATTCCTCTTGGTGTGGTAGGTGTAGGTCTGTGTTGGATTATCACTAAAACTACCTGTCCTCACTACTGGCCTATACCGCTTCATCAGTCAAATAGCCACTGCTCATTTCATTTGCATCAGCAGTCTTGTGCTTTTACCTCCTTTTTCACTGACTTTTAATGATTTGCACATCTTTGGCTCATGTTTGTTTCATATAATAACACATTAGGCTAGGAAGGCCTTTATTATGGATTTAATAATCATCTCACTAATCTGTGAAAAGTCTAATGCTGACCACAGGCCACTGTGACAGCACTTCTCTAACCAAGTTTGAACCGCTATTGGTCTATTGACCTATTTTAAATTCACTGTGAGTGTGGATAACACTTGTTATAACACCTTTTAGGYGGATAGTTTATTCACTATGCACAATTAGACTATATTTACATTGTTTTGGCCAGTTCACCTCTCAGAAATACTCAAGTAGAGGTATTTCCATTTATGGTTTCTTTGTTATAAGGAAATATTTCCCTACCAATAATAGTATCTTTAGCTGTAAACATCAGAATTCTGTTTTATATAGTGTCTGTTTGTCCCCCCCAATAGAGTTATCTCTTGTTTGTCCTCATCAGCAAGTCCAAAGTTGACATTTTGTTCTGCGTCTGCTTCCCCCTCCCTCCCCTTTATTAACAGAGTACACAGGTAGTGAGGAGAATATTGACATCTCAATATTCGATCTCCAGTCCAAATTGAATTTGCCACTCAAATTCCCCCTCTCACACAATCACAAGCCTGAGTCATACCACTGCAGGCCCGGATACAACCAGTCAGAGCAGATACACGTGGATGGTGGGTATCAGTGTGTGTATGTTATGTGTGTGTGTGTCGCTCTCTCCCTTTTGCCATTATTCTTTGCCTGGTTTCAATCCAAGTCATTTGTCCTTGGCTTCGACCTGTATCTTTTCAATTCTGTATTAAACCGATGTTGCTCATTATTTTCCACACTTTCTGGCGTAAAAAGCAAACAAACTGTTGTCACAGTTGAGGACTGATTCTATGGTTTATTGATAGAATCAAGGGCCTTTTTTTTGCTGCTATGGCTTGCTTTATACTCGTTATTGTGCAACATACGGTTTGTTATAAGTCCAACCKACAGAGCTATGCATAAGGGATATACAGGTAACTGCCAAATGAAAGGAGACACCAACAAAGTGTCTTACTAGGACGTTGTGCCACCACAAGATTCCAGAACAGCATATATGTGCCGTGGCATAGAYACACACACACACACATCCTTTAAACCCCTATGCTCCTTTGAGAKCKCTCTTAAAGTCAKTGGGATCTCTTCTAGCCATGGTAGCCAAAATAATGGGCAACTGGGTATTTTTATACATGACCCTAAGCATGATTGGATGGTTAATTGCTTAATTAACTCAGGAACCACACCTGTGTAGAAGCACCTGCTTTCAATATACTTTGTATCCCTCATTTACTCAAGTGTTTCCTTTATTTTGGTACTTAAATGTACGTTAAAATACTGTGGATGAAATTAGCTATAGTTTCCTCCTATATTTRCTACCATTATTGCTGGTGTTACAATATTCTCTTCATCAAACACGTCATTTGGATGTAAATTATATTATCTTCTGGGGACTCACATTGAGAAATATACTGTTTGGTATGAAACTAGCTCATGGAAGAAATATAGATGTCTGTAGTATTGTAATGTTTCTAAAAGAGATGAGAGTCATCTTGACCAGGATTGTTTGTATTAGTTAACCTTTTCCATCCCTTGATTTCCCCTCTAGATGAGGATAGCATCAGTGATTGGTCAACTGACAGCTGTGGGTGGAGTGATGAGCAGGGGGCGGAGCTGGACGTCACTACTCCACCCCTGAATCTGGGCTCTGTTGCCTTGGAGACGGGCGCTCAGGAGATTGTGCGTTGCGTCTGTGAGGTGGAAGAGGAAAACGACTTCATGATACAGGTGAGCTACCTTGGGGTTTTACCTGGCTCTAGCCCAAACCTCCCTCCAATACACATCAGTGAGACTGCGAGACTAGTGGATTCCTACCAACTATATATTTAAATCAATCACATTTGTCAAATGGCACCTAATCTCTCGGAGACAGATTCTGCGTGTAAACCCAAGAATCTGTCSCGACAGGATGGAATGCGTAGGTTAACGAGCAGCAGTAGTTCAGGTGTTATGATAGTGATGGTTTGACGATACTGATGGTGTGCCGGGACTTTTACCGTTGTGACTAGATGGAGTTAGGACTACAGTTGGGTTAGGCCTCAGGCCTACTAGATGGAGTTAGGCCTCATGTTGGGACTACACTTATTGACAATTGGAGCATTTTCACTAAGCCTAACCCTTTTCCTACCCTTAACCTCATTCACATAACCTGCTACGTTAATTCTCCCAACTTGCCGTGTTAGTTCTAACCTGCTATGTAAACAAACCATCAGCCTTGACAAACTATCAGTGTCACCACATCAGTGTTTGGGTTTTCATCCCTGATTATTTGGYCGTATCAGGGTTGGGGAAAGGCAGTCCTTAAACGATAGTTCTGGAGTTAACCCGAGATTAAATAGCACCTTACTGAAGGCCAAGCCCATCTCTGATTCTCTGAAGCAAGCTCAGGCCAACCATTGGCCAAAACTTTGATTTGCATGATTAAGTAGTTGATAGTAACTCTGCTCCCTGGCCTTGTCTCTCGTCTCCCCCAGTGTGAGGAGTGTCTGTGCTGGCAGCATGGCACCTGCATGGGCCTCCTGGAGGAGAACGTCCCAGACAAATACGCCTGCTACGTCTGCCGAGACCCACAAGGTGAGAGCCAGAAACACACAACTGGGATTGCTAGTAAATCCATCGCAGGTTTCTCCACAGGCGTTTAAAAGAGGCTCACACTAAACTAAATAAGCCAGTACATTTAACTGTAATTTTTCTGGATGTGTCTTATGATATCATGTGAGCCTTCATGATCTTTGTTCCAGGTCAGAGGCAGAGCCTTCGGTACTGGTATGACCGTGATTGGCTGAGCAGCGGTCACATGTACGGTCTGTCCTTCCTGGAMGAAAACTACTCCCACCAGAATGCAAAGAAGATTGCAGCAACACACCAGCTACTAGGAGACGTCCACCGTGTGGTGGAGGTGCTCAATGGCCTGCAGCTCAAGATGAGCATCCTACAGTAAGTAGAGGAATAGAATGGGAAAAACTATCTATACACTAATATGAATGAATATCTTATATCCTTATAAAATGGAGTCTGTATGGAGTCTGAATGCCCCTGTGTGGCCCTGTAGTACCCAAACCCACCCAGACTTGCGGCTGTGGTGCCAGCCCTGGAAGCGGGCAGAGAGGCCCTGGAGGAGAGACGGCTCGGGGACGGGCACCGACGCAGCACCGTCTCCAGCGCCAACAGACGAGGGCTCAGAGAGGGACCACAAGAGTCTTGCGCGTGGGGGAGCAGAAGCTCTGATGTCAGCCGCCATGGAGAAGCTRAGTCGAGCCTCCTCTTCCACCTTCTCGCCCTACCAGTCGTTCCAGGACTCGTACATCATGAGTGAGCACTGCTACCAGAAGCCGCGGGCGTACTACCCTGCGGTGGAGCAGAGGCTGGTGGTGGAGACCACACGGAGGGGCTCTGAGCTGGAGGACAGCCTGAGGAGTACTGAGGACCTGCTGGAGAGAGAGCAGCGCTATGGAGGCATGCTAGAGACAGCCAGGCCCAAAGCCCACACACACCTGAACACTCACACCAAGGTTAGTGCTGTTTCAGCCCACACACACACTCCGTTCTATTTCAGCCAGTGATGTAATGGTTAAACAATAGGTGGGTTTACAACTGTGATCGCCGGTTCTTGTTAAAAAACTAAAGCTTCCTATACTCTCTATCCATACATCCTGCATGCACAATACTATAGAGTGGTAGTCAACCTTATGACTGAAGCATCCTCTTTCCCATGTGTCCAGGGTTCAGATGTTGGTCGCTGGGGCCAGGCCGAGGTGAAGATGGAGGGAGGGGACGGAGACGGCAGTAGCCAGCAGCACCAGTGGCAGATCAACCTGCTGGATCACATAGATGCCGTACAGGAAGAGGTCACTCACAGGATGGACTTCATCGAGAGGGAGCTGGATGGTGAGGCATGCCCTTTGTTTTCTGTCAGCAAGTAAAGCGTTTTGTGATGCCACTGATTGTATATGTACAATGGGGAAAAGGAGAGAATTTCAAGCAAACAACTCAAGACATTGGCCTCTTACCTGTCACAAAGGTGTAGCCACAATCAATACATCTACTGTATATTATAGGTTCCTCTGAGCTATGCATTTTACATGAGTGATTGACAGTGTTGTCTGTTCCATCTTTCCTCCTCAGTGTTGGAGAGTTGGCTGGACTACACAGGGGAGCTGGAGCCCCCAGAGCCTCTGGCCCGCCTGCCTCAGCTTAAACACAGCATGAAGCTGCTGCTAACGGAGCTGGCCAAGGTGCAGCAGATTGCCCTGTGCTGCTCCACATGAGGGCGCCAGTGAGCAGTGTGACATCCATATTCACAGACCAACACAGCACTCCCAAGAGACAATGCAGTGGAGAGCAACACTCACTGGTCTATCTATGGCATTTGGGGGTTGGACTGAGGAGAAATGACCAGATAATTTAATGCAAATGCACTTTCAGTATACTGRAGACTAGTGGGAGCATTTCATGGCATGGGGTAAAATGCTTGAGGATGACAGTTGGTGTTCCTCTGTAAGGCCTCTAGTCTGTACAGGGAAAAGCCCACATAATGGAAATGTGCTGTATCATGGTCATTGCAGTAGGTATTGGATGGAGTCAATACAAGAGAGAACAAACGGGGACAGTTTATGATCGGATGGGTTTTGTTGGTGCAAACCTGCATCATATTAATGCCTTGGTCTGAGGTTTTGTTTGAAGCTTGCTGTCATGTACTCCACAAATGGATGACCTGTACTATGTATTCAAAGACCTCACCTGAACTTCTGATAGACACACTGTCAATATTCATAATGACAGCTGTTGGAAACACTGTCCTTGGAGCCATATTTTGCAACTCTTTTTCCTTTCTCAATATTGTAAAGTACTTAGTCATTGATAATCTCGCATAATTATTAAGCTTATGTTTGCTGATCATGTGGATTGTTTTACAGAGCACAACCTTAATAAGGTTATAAATAGGGTGTGACAATACAAACTATATTCTTATATAATGGCACTGTATAGATAAGATTCATCTTTCAGATTTTACGTAGTGAATTTTTACTTTGTCTGTATTATAGACACTGGAGGGACAGTACACAGTTTGATGACGAGTGACGTTTCTGGATTTTTGTTTTCATATTTAAATGTGGTTTCTTTCCAAAGCTAATGTCACTGTTGTATTTTGTTGATTCTGTGTATCTTCTCTTCTATCCTATTCACTCTCGTCTCGCGATATCGTCGCTCGAGTTCCTGCCCTACTACTTTGCAGATGCATACCAGATCTTAGAACGCCTGCAATAGGTGTAACATTTTAGCTAACCACCTCATATGATATAGCAATCTAGTGCCCGACTGCAGTCTGACGTGGCACACAGCCATTGGTAAATGCAATGCAACGCCTGCCCTGCACATCTAGTCGGGCAGGAACTCGACCTTCAACTTTGCTTCACTTGTAGCCTTTGACTTTTGGCTTACTGCAAATGTTTGTGGAGATGTCTGCTACAACCTCAGCATTTTGTGTTCTGTTCTCAGTGGAAGACTTGTAACAGATCCACGATTTTCCTTTTCTTGTATTTTACCTGTACTGTTTATTTGCAATATTTTGTATTTCTTGTGTAAATACATCTGAATGTTTCCTGGGATGACTTTGTATTGATGGTTAATTTTAAACATAGTCCTCCAAAGAGCCATACTGTACTAGTGGGTCAACCAGGTTAAGAACCAAACAAGATGTTGAAAAATGCAACAGATATGCTGGTACATAAATACACTACTATATCTCATTGATATACAGTGCATTCAGAAAGTATTCAGACCCCTTGACRTTTTCCATATTTTGTTACGTTATAGCCTTATTCTAAAATTGATTTTTTTTAAATGTTTCAATGACAAAGCGAAAAAGGGTTCTTATTTTTTTTTTTTCATGTATTAAAAATTAAAAAACATATCTGCATCCTGTTTCCATTGATCATCCTTGAGATGTTTCTACAACTTGGAGTCCACCTGTGGTAAATTCAATTGATTGAACTTGATTTGGAAAYGCATACACCTGTCTATATAAGGTTCCACAGTTGACAGTGCATTTCAGAGCAAAAACCAAGCCATGAGGTCAAAGGAATTGAGGATTGAAACTGAATTCTAAGCGCATAATCTCCGAGAAATGGGTCAATTCAGTGATGGGACTGGTAGTGTACACTACAGTTTTTAGACAGAATCTTCTCAGTTAAACCTCTTGGGGGCGTTCAAATTAATTGGTACCTGCCTCCTCGTAGGCTATTGGTTGGCTGCTTCGTTCGCTTCTCCTCTGTGTCTAGGACGCAATGTGTAGTTCCGCCCTGAGAGTGACATCGAAATACTCGTTGGAATAGGAACGCAACCAGGCAAAGAACAAGAACGTGCAGTTTATAACACCGGTATTTCACCAAAAGTCCAGAGGATTTGACGCATATCGAACGGATACGTATTCAACCCAAGCGGTAAGTATAGAGCTTGACATTTTCTAATACTGCTATGCCAACAGCAGATGTGGCCATTGGTGTGGATAGTCCACCAGTTCGCGGTGTATTCTTGATATAATATCCCATATTCATCTTCCAGACAGTTCTAATGTAGGCCTAGGTGAGATCTGTGAGTAACCTAAATTAAACGTCACAATAGTGTCCAATGTAATCCACGATTCTGCGCGCGTTGAAACAAATGTAACAAGATGAGGTTAACTTGATAAGTGTCAAATTCTGCATATGAACTGTATTGTTACTCTATAACTCAACTAGCCTATTCACTTTCATTGTTGCCTCTAACACGATTTGTTGCTGCGACAGTAGCCTCTGTAGGATATAATTTCCTGTTGAATAACTTACTTTTGAGTCACAGGTTAGGCACTTCATACTGTATGTCAATGGCCCGCCCATATCTATGTCTCAACATCGAACGATTAGAAAGGCTGCTGTATGCAGTTGCTGAATATTTTGTCACGATCCTCGAGATAGAGCAATATAAAAACTGCATGCCCTGTTTKACTCTCACGTCTAGAACCGTTCATTGTAACATCAACGTTACAAAACATGATCTTGCTCGTAGCCTACTGAATTATATGGTTGCTTAATTAAGTAGACAAGACTTGGCAAATCCACGCTGTTACGCTGATGTAGTTGGCAACCAGTGGCGTGGAGAAATTAGGCTGCATATCATTATTCTGGCACCACATGACATTGTCAGCAGTCACCTGGATAGGGTCTATGAGACCAGCCTGGGATAGGTGAAGGTCACACAGGTGTAGCTGTACTGTAGGTCATTGGATTCAGGCGTGTAATCATTAGTACCCAGGGGTGTCAAACTCATTCCTTGGATGGCCTGGTGTCTGATGTTTTTTCCCTTTCTTTTCAATTAAGCCCTAGACAACCAGGTGAGGGGAGTTCCTTACTAATTACTGACCTTAATTCATCAATCAAGTARAAGGGAGGAGAAAAKCCCCCCAGACACTCGGCCCTCCATGGTATGAGTTTGACACATGTGTGCTGCATTTCAAACTCATAAAAGACACACCCTCGTCATATGACCTTGGGAGAATCCCCATCACCATCTTGGACGTCGGTCCAAACAAGGGTAGTTTGCAACGTAAGCCCCCGTTTTTGCGAGTGTACAATTATGTTCACTTCGGGGCCTGAAACGCCCCATAAATTACATTTGCGATAATTGTACATCCACTAAGAAAAGTCAGCCGAAACTTACAACCTCAACGTAAATATGGACAAGTCAACATACAAGTGTAAGTAAAAAGGGTAGAAATTGTGCTACTAATGCACATGACGGCACAAACAAGTCTCGTAAATTAATGTTTGGTTAACTTTTGGAAATTGTAGAAATAAAAAAACTCTTCCTTCAGAAGCTCCAGCTATGCAGGCTAACGTTAGTTATTTAATTAATTTGCTAGCTATGATACAGTAGGTTTATATTAATAATGATATAGTTAATATAAGTAGACATGCAATCATAATTGACATAGCGCATATGAAACACCCACAATCATCGCGGGATGCACGAGTGATGAATTTCCGGGAAAGGGCGGTCCATGTAAAAATCATTCCTTCCTCCCTTGCCCTGCAAGTTTCATGACGTCTGAKGCGTATACACGTCATCAGAAGTGTCCACTTAATTTGAGGGCTGAGGGGATAGGGTATGTCTTAAGTGTTTGGAATTCAGCCGTGGTCCAAACAGTTGCAMTTTGCAACAGAAATTAGTGTTTCTATTGGACAAATTCATGTAGGTCACTCTTTGTTTTCTTTTGCTTGGTTCTGTTTGGMTTCTAGTGAATACACCCCAGGTGTTTGAATTCAGTTGGTGGGAGGGAGGGACTATTACTTGAATGACCTCAACAATGCCACATAATCAGAGGCGGGCATAAACAGTGACATTCTTTCCAGTTGTTTTCATTCACAACAGTGCTCCCATTACATGACCACTACAGGCTTTTGGTCAGTTTATTATGGTCTGAAGAGGCTTTAGTTTGAGACACCGAAATTATACTTTAGACCAGAGATCATCAACTAAATTCCACCGCAGGCTGATATTTTTTTTCTTGAGTGGATGGTTGGTCGGAATCACGCGTCTCTTTATTATGCATCGGAATACTTGGGGCAGATTACCAAAATTAAAATCACTTGTTTTTACAGTCTTTTATGTCCAACAATGAAAATAAAATAATAACATTTTGCTCAGAAAACTTGGGGTCCAAATAAAACCACCCACGGGCTGCCAGTTGGGGAACCCTGATTTAGATGTTATCATAATAGCCTTAGCCTTCTAATGGGAGGGCGCTGCAGTCCACCATAGTTAATTATCACGGTAGAACGTGATGCTTAACAGGTGACTGCTGACAGTGTCATGTGGTGCCAGAAGAATGATATGTAGTGTAATCTCTCCACACCATTCACATCCCAACGTCCTTTRTCCAACAAAGCTGATACGTGCTCAACTTTGGGGCAAGACAGGCGGAGTTGGCTTTCAATCAGAACAACTCACGGCTTTTAGCCTTTGTTGCATACGCATCAATATTGTACGCGTGATGTTGTCAACTAACCTGTCTTTACATCCATCTACCAAAGAGAATATTCAAATTTATACTTAGGATGCCACGTCCTTTCTCCATTCTCCATTKATGTGGACGCTACCATGATTACAGATAATCATGAAGGAACCATGAATAACGATGAGTGAGAAAGTTATAGAGGCACAAAGATCGTACCCCCAAGACATGCTAACATCTCACCAATAACAGGGGAGGTTAGCATTTTTTTGAAGGGGTATGATATTTGTGCCTCGATTTTATTCACGATTCATTTAGGATTATCCGTAATCAAGATAGCATCTACATTCCTGTTGACGTGTTCAGAAACTTATTATATTGTAATGACCTGACTAGATCATAAATGAACAATTGTCCAGACAGAGGCTTGAGTTTGCGAATTGACGGTTTATTAAACCAACTTTACACAGGCTACTGTTTGGGCCGTAGCACACGCCAAATAGATGACAGATAACCCACAAGCCAATCGTGACCTTCTCTTGTGAAGCCCAGACGTAAGAGAGAGAGAACAAAGGCTGAACCTGGTCTTAACTTCCAATGCTCCACCCCCCTGCCCAACCCCCCTCCACGCCACTCCGCCAACCACCAGGATGCCCGGCATCAGAACATTCCAGGCATTCCCGTGATTGGCAGATAGCAGGTTGATTGACATGTCAGACCCCGCGAACACCGGGTACTGGTCAGTACAACACAACCACCTCCTAGCCTAACACATAACACACAGCTGTCTGTGCGGGTCGCTACAATATTCTTTAATGCAATAAAAGTAAAAATTTGTTAACAAAATTCCCCCAGCCATAAGATACTTTTTTCAATAGGCGCTAAAGCAGTTAGCATCTATGAATGGGTTAGTCCAGACTCAGACTGTTTTAACGTTCTTGGTTTGACCACCAGATATACTTTTTTCCTCATCAATCTACACACAATACCTCATAATGACAAAGCGAAAAAAGGTTTTTACATATTTTTTTTAAATCCCTTATTTACTTAAGTATTCAGACCCTTTGCTATGTGACTCGAAATTGAGCTCTGGTGAATTATGTTTACATTGTTCATCCTTGAGATGTTTCTACAATTTGATTGGAGTTCACCTGTGGTAATTTCAATTGATTGGACATGATTTGGAAAGGCACACACCTGTCTATATAGGTCCCACAGTTGACAGTGCATGTCAGAGCAAAAACCAAGCCATGAGGTCAATGGATTTGTCCATAGAGCTCAGAAACAATATTGTGTCAAGGCACAGATCTGGGGAAGGGTAGAAAAAATGTCTGCAGCATTGAAGGTCCCCAAGAACACAGTGGCCTCCATCATTCTTAAATGGAAGAAGTTTGGAACCACCAAGACTCTTCCTAGAGCTGGCAGCCAAACTGAGCAATCGGTGGAGAAGAGCCTTGGTCAGGGATGTGACCAAGAACCCGATGGTCACTCTGACAAAGTTTAAGAGTTCCTCTGTGGAGATGGGAGYACCTTCCAGAAGGACAACCATCTCTGCAGCAATCCACCAATCAGGCTTTTATGGTAGAGTGGACAGACGGAAGCTATTCCTCAGTAAAAGGCATATAACAGTTAGCTTGGAGTATGCCAAAAGGCACCTAAAGGACTCTCAGACATGGGAAACAAGATTCTCTGGTCTGATGAAACCAAGATTGAACTCTTTGGCCTGAATGCCAGGCATCAAGTCTGGAGGAAACCTGGCATCATTCTTACGATGAAGCATGGTAGTGGCAGCATCATGCTGTAGGTATGTTTTTCAGCGGGAGGGACTGGGAAACTAGTCAGGATCGAGGGAAAGATGAATGGAGCAAAGTACAGAGATCCTTGATGAAAACCTGCTCAGGACCTCAGACTGGGTCGAAGGTTCACCTTTCAACAGGACAATGACCCTAAGCACACAGCCAAGACAACGCAGGATTGGCTTCGGGACAAGTCTCTGAATGTCCTTGACTGGCCCAGCCAGTGCCCGGATTTTAACCTGATCGAACATTTCTGGTGAGTCCTGAAAATAGCAGTGCAGCGATGCTCCCCATCCAACCTGACAGAGCTTGAGAGGATCTGCAGAAAAGAATGGGAGAAACTCCCCAAATACCGGTGTGCCAGACTTGTAGCGTCATACCCAAGAGTCGAGGATGTAATTGCTGCCAAAGGTGCTTCAAGTACTGAGTAAAGGGTCTGAATATTTATGTAAATGTGATATTTTATTTTCTATTAATTTCTAAAATCTGTTTTTGCTTTGTCATTATGGGGTATTGTGTGTAGATTGATGAGGGGGGGAGACAATTTAATCCATTTTAAAGTAAGCCTGTAACTTAACAAAATGTGGAAAACGTCAAGAGGTCGGAATACTTTCCAAATGTACTGTATGAAAATACCCTCAAATAAAAGGTGACATTTTGTACTGCCGCTTCATATGAAACATTTGATCTCATATCCAAAATTCTGGAGTGTAGAGCTAAATTAAAAGTTTTAGCGTCATTGTCAAAATAAATACATAGGGGAGTGTAGTACACCTGAGACTATATTGTACATGGAGTTACAGTTAAACACCATACACACTTAGTGATTCCTTTACCCAAGTGAGGACTCTGGTGATGTGAGACTTGTAATGGAGTTAGAGAGATGAATGTCAGGGAATACTGGCCACAGGGGATATGAGTGATTTAATTAAGCTGCGCTGCTAGTCAGCCAGTGTTTTGGGTTCCCTCTATCACCTCAGCTTCCCTGTCTGTCATGGCTGGGGGGCAAAATAACGCCCTGGGAACCATGGCAAAGAGAGAAGTAGTGTGTCTTGACGTTTTCAAACCTCCGTGTTTCCTCCACATCCATCTCATCCTCACACGGAACCCAAACCGGCTGCACGCCTGCGCCATCGTGCATAAATGTATTTTGTCCCCCCACACCAAACGCGATCACGACACGCAGGTTAAAATATCAAAACAAACTCTGAACTAATTGCATTAATTTGGGGACAGGTCGAAAGGCATTAAACCTTCATGGCAATTTAGCTAGATCGCTTTCACTTGCTAGCTAATTTGTCCTATTTAGCTAGCTTGCTGTTGCTAGCTAATTTGTTCTGGGATATAAACATTGAGTTGTGCATTTCAGGTAAAATAACAAGGTCTTCTACTCCGCCAATTACTCCACACATAAAACAGTCAACCAAATCATTTCTAGTCATCTKTCTTCCTTCCACCCACATGGGTATAACCAATGAGGAGATGGCATGTGGGTACCTGCTTCTAGGAGGAGATGGAAGAGGCAGGACTTGCAGCGCGATCTGCGTCACATATACAACTGACTTCTATTTTAGCCCTTGGCAACGCAGACGCTCGTTGGCGCGCAATAATTGAATAACATAGATTTCTAAATTTATTTTGCAACGCACGCAACGCAAGCGGTGTGGTCAGCCTGTCAGGCTGCTAAAATTCTTATCCATTAGATTCTCATATTAAGTGTACGGTTGTAGTAGTGACGTCTTCTAGCCTGGAGTATCAGACAACTTCACTGTTTGTGGTTCTTTTCTCACTCACTGGTTAGTATAGTTATGTGCTACCTCTCTCTATACACATCACTATTTTTTGTTTTTGTATGGCACAGTTTCACCTATTTGCCCTCAAGTGAAGTGATGGGTCTTTAGTTGCTGTAGTTGAATAGTGTGGATGTAATTTAAGCTTTGKTTGTCCCAGCAGTCCTTAGCAGTACCTGCTTTGCACAGCAGGTTCTTTTAAGTGGACCTATCAGAGGAAAGAGATGATGCACTGGCTCCTGTCCTGTGCCTATAGTTCTTGTAAAGGGGATTTTTAGTTGAACAAAAGAGAAGAGCAGTCGCGGATATAGTCAATCATAAATCATTTTGGTTTAATTACAAGTTGCAACAGGGATACCCTTCCAGCACATAAGTAGAGAAAAACTCTAACTTGGCCTTTGCCGAGAAAGGCCCTGATATTCTAATTACACAGAACCAAGAAGTCAAAACAACTTTGTCATCTGCTCCATAATCACAGTGTTCCACAGAATACAACAATCAATGTCCTTGGTACTTGAACCTCCAGTCTGGCGTCAGTCCCTATCTACAGATGAGTTTAACATAAAGCATCGAGTCTAGTGACCATCAACCAGTGACACATGAGTGTCAGAAATAGAACACTTGAAATCATGTGAATTACATAGAGAAAACATAAGTATGCTAATCATTGTGTTAATTACTCTTAACTGAATATTAACTTGATTCATCTTAAATATTCCCCATTACTGTCCCCAGTTTTGGTCATTTGACATACCCATCAGAAGTGGCATGCCAAATGGCCAATTCTGACATTTGGATACAGGGATTTCCATCAAAGGACCCATGAACACCAACGTGAAGTACATAGGAGCATATCAAATTGTGTGTCAAATGAAAGCTAAGAGGCTACATTTTTCGGACATGAAGGCATAGATCCATTTTTCTAAAATGTTCCATCATAAGAATTAGGCATAATTAATTTGGATAAACAGATGGAAAAGGGGTCTTAGAAACCTTTTAAGACTTTTTCTGGTAGATGTTATCAGAAATACATCAAAACCCATTAATGTCGACTATTTCAGCCACACCCGTTGCTGGCAGGTATATAAAATCGAGCACAGAGCCATGCAATATCCATAGACAAACATTGGCAGTAGAATGGCCTTACTGAAAAGCTCAGTGACTTTCAACGTTTTACCGTCATAGGATGCCACCTTTACAACAAGTCAGTTCGTCAAATTTCTGCCATGCTACAGCTGCCCATGTCAACTGTAAGTGCTGTTATTGTGAAGTGGAAACGTCTAGGAGCAACAATAGCTCAGCCGCGAAGTGGTAGGCCACATAAGCTCTCAGAACGGGACTGCTGAGTGCTGGTTTGGCAGATGCCAGGAGAATGCTACCTGCCCGAATGCATAGTGACAACTGTCAAATTTGGTGGAGGAGGAATAATGGTCAGGGGCTGTTTTTCATGGTTCAGGGAAGGRCRCTTAGTTCCAGGGAAGGGAAATCTTAACCCTACAGCATACACTGACATTGTAGACAATTCTGTGCTTCCAACAGTTTGGGGAAAGACCTTTCCTGTTTCAGCATGACAATGCCCCTGTACACAGATTGAGGTTCATATAGAAATGGTTTGTTGAGATTGGTGTGGAAGATCTTGACTGGCCTGCTGACTGTTGAGCCCTGACCTCAACCCCATTGAACACATTTGAGATGAATTTGAACGCCAACTGCGAGCCAGYCCTAATCGCCCAACATCAGTGCCCGACCMCACTAATGCTCTTGTGGTTGAATGAAAGCAGGTCCCCGCAGCAATGTTCCAACATCTAGTGGAAAGCCTTCACAAAAGAGTGGAGGCTGTTATAGCAGGAAAGGGGGGACCAACTCCATATAAATGCCCATGATTTTGGAATGAGAAGTTTGACGAGCAGGAGTCCACATACATGTTTTCTTTGTGTTTCTGTCGTCTGGTGGTCGAACCAAGAGTGTTAAAACAGTCTGAGTCTGTACTAACCCATTCATAGAGGCTAACTGCTTTAGCGCCTATTGACAATAGTATCTTCTGGCTGGGGGAGTTTTGTTAAGATCCCCAACACTCTGAACGTCAAAACTCATCACTTGCGGTACTGTTCTGGAAACWTAAAGTACGTATCTTTCCTATCAGTGAGAAATAATAATACTTTAACAAAACTAAAGGTTAAATTACTACACACCTTTTTTTAMGGTTATTGTTCACACCTGGCCATATCGCCATGTTACATCACTGGTTTATGTGCTATTTACACATTTAACATTTACATTTAAGTCATTTAGCAGACGCTCTTATCCAGAGCGACTTACAATTGGTGCATTCACCTTATGATATCCAGTGGAACAACCACTTTACAATAGTGCATCTAACTCTTTTAAGGGGGGGGGGGGTTAGAAGGATTACTTTATCCTATCCTAGTATCCTTAAAGAGGTGGGGTTTCAGGTGTCTCCGGAAGGTGGTGATTGACTCCGCTGACCTGGCGTCGTGAGGGAGTTTTTCACCATTGGGGTGCCAGAGCAGCGAACAGTTTTGACTGGGCTGAGCGGAACTGTACTTCCTCAGAGGTAGGGAGGCGAGCAGGCCAGAGGTGATGAACGCAGTGCCCTGTTTTGGGTGTAGGGCCTGATCAGAGCCTGAAGGTACGGAGGTGCCGTTCCCTCACAGCTCCGTAGGCAAGCACCATGGTCTTGTAGCGGATGCGAGCTTCAACTGGAAGCCATGGAGAGAGCGGAGGAGCGGGTGACGTGAGAGAACTTGGAAAGTTGAACACCAGACGGGCTGCGGCGTTCTGGATGAGTTGTAGGGTTTAATGGCACAGGCAGGGAGCCCAGCCAACAGCGAGTTGCAGTAATCCAGACGGGAGATGAAAAGTGCTGGATTAGACCTGCGCCGCTTCCTGCGTGAGGCAGGGTCGTACTCTGCGAATGTTGTGGAGCATGAACCTACAGGAACGGGTCACCGCCTTGATGTTAGTTGAGAACGACAGGGTGTTGTCCAGGATCACGCCAAGGTTCTTAGCACTCTGGGAGGAGGACACAATGGAGTTGTCAACCGTGATGACAGTTACACCTGTGTAACTGGGGAGGAAGTGTACAGTCGTGGCCAAAAGTTTGAGAATGACACATATTAATTTTCACAAAGTCTGCTGCCTCAATGTCTTTAGATATTTTTGTCAGATGTTACTATGGAATACTGAAGTATAATTACAAGCATTTCATAAGTGTCAAAGGCTTTTATTGACAATTACATGAAGTTGATGCAAAGAGTCAATATTTGCAGTGTTGACCTTCTTTTTCAAGACCTCTGCAATCCGCCCTGGCATGCTGTCAATTAACTTCTGGGCCACATCCTGACTGATGGCAGGCATCCTTGCATAATCAATGCTTGGAGTTTGTCAGAATTTGTGGGTTTTTGTTTTGTCCATCCGCCTCTTGAGGATTGACCTCAAGTTCTCAATGGGATTAAGGTCTTTAGGAGACAGTCCTGGTGCTTGCTGGACGTTCTTGGGCGCCCTGAAACCTTCTTCACAACAATTGAACCGCTCTCCTTGAATTTCTTGATGATCCGATAAATGGTTGATTTAGGTGCAATCTTACTGGCAGCAATATCCTTGCCTGTGAAGCCCTTTTTGTTCAAAGCAATGATGATGGCACGTGTTTACTTGCAGGTAACCAAGGTTGACAGAGGAAGAACAATGATTCCAAGCACCACCCTCCTTTAGTAGCTTCCAGTCTGTTATTTGAACTCAATCAGCATGACAGAGTGATCTCCAGCCTTGTCCTCGTCAACACTCATACCTGTGTTAACGAGAAAATCACTGACATGATGTCAGATGGTCCTTTTGTGGCGGGGCTGAAATGCAGTGGAAATGTTTTTGGGGGATTAKGTTCATTTGCATGGCAAAGAGGGACTTTGCAATTAATCTGATCACTCTTCATAACATTCTGGAGTATATGCAAATTTCCATCATACAAACTGAGGCAGCAGACTTTGAAAATTTATATTTTTGTCATTCTCAACTTTTGGCCACGACTGTAGTTCCTCAACTGGAGGCACCCATAGCTGTATGGATTTGTGCTAAGCTGCTACCGTAAGTGTATATTTTTTATTTGAAGAATTATTTCTCGCTGACATGAAAGATAAGGGGCATATCAGCATGTGTTTTGAAAACCATTCAGCAAGCGGCGATTATTCACGTTTCTAAGCGTCGGAATTGTAGTTCACACGCAGCCAACTGTGGGTGAAGCTAACCGCTTCGAGAGCTAAGTCTGGACAACCCCTCTCTCTCTCTCTCTCTCTTTCCAGTTAATGTCACCTCTCTCAGCTCTTACTGACACCTGCCCCCTCTCTTTCCATTTACTGTAACCAGCATCCTCATCCACTGAGCACCCACCGACACTGGACGTCCATGGTCATTGAAAAGTAGTTGACATTTGGTCAGTCCACCCTGGCCTTGATGTTAACGTCCACAGACGGATCGGACTGGACCAAATCTGAACCTATCAGTGATGTACATGTATGTTTCACAAGTTTAGATAGCACAATACAYTAAAGAAAAGTAGAATACTSTATATTGTACTGTACTTAACTATACTCTACTTTATTGTAGTGAACTGTACCCTACTCTGCTGTGCAGTATTGTACTGCACTGCACTGTACTCTACTGTGCTCTGCTGTGCTGCAATGTGATGTCCTGACTTGTGAAACATGAGGAGAATGACATTCATATTCATAATATTTATGCATTTCTTTGTAGTACAGATCAGGGACCCAATTCGGTTACCGGGTGTAAATCAGCTTCACTTACTCTTGTTAAATAACCAAAATATATWTTTTTCAAACTGAAGGTGTCATGTCATAGCTGACACCCCATACTTTCTGCAGACATCATTGAATCTTAAAACTGCAATATMAAACTTTTTGGGCGACCCAACAAAGTTCACATAGGAATGTGAGTTATAGATCTGTCATTCTCATTGAAAACAAGTCTTAAGAAGTGGTAGAGCTGTTCTATGTGCGCTATTTCTATGCTTCCCGGTTTTACATTCTGTTTTTGTGTCTTTTTACTTTCTGTTTTGTACACCAGCTGAAAATACAATATCTTTGGTTATGGAACATATACAGTACCAGTCAAAAGTTTAGTCACACCTCCTCATTCCAGGGTTTTTCTTTATTTTTACTATTTTCTACATTGTAGAATAATAGGGAAGACATCAAAACTATGAAATAACACATATGGAATCATGTAGCAACCAAAAAGTGTTAAACAAATATATTTTACATTTGAGATTCTTCAATGTAGCCACCTTTTGCCTTGATGAAAGCTTGACACACTCTTGGCATTCTCTCAACCAGCTTCATGAGGTAGTCACCTGGAATGCGCCTTGTTAAAAGTTAATTTGTGGAATTTCTTTCCTTAATGTGATTGAGCCCAAAAAATATATATAATTGTTTAACACTTTTATTTTTTGGTTACTACATGATTCCATATGTGTTATTTCATAGATGTGATGTCTTCACTATTATTCTACAATGTAGAAAATAGTAAAAACTAAAGAAAAACCCTTTAATGAGTAGGTGTGTCCAAACCTTTGACTGGTATTGTATATTTCACAGCGGTTTAGATGGAACAATGATTCTCAGACCATACTGTACTTGCTTGTTTGTTCACATAAACTGAAATTAGGCAAACTATTCGAATTTTTGCAATTGGGGCGGCAGGTGGTTAGAGCCTAGTGGTTAGAGCGTTTGACTAGTAACCGAAAGATCAATCCCTGAGCTGACAAGGTAAAAATCTGTCGTTCTGCCCCTGAACAAGGCAGTTAACCCACTGTTCCTAGGCTGTCATTGAAAATAAGAATTTGTTCTTAATTGACTTGCCTAGTTAAATAAAGGTACAATTTTTTTTAAGGCAATGGCAGAGCGATTTCTGCTTGGTGTACCTTTATTTTGGATCAGATATTTACGTTTTTAGAAAATGTGGTCACATAAACCTGAGATATTTTACCGTGATTCTGTTACCAAAGTTTGCATCTGCACAGTTCTTCCACAAAATTTKGTTTTTGTACATTTTTCAGTGGAAACTGTTAAAAGCAGTCGTTGAGCATGGAGTTGTATGGTTTGTTAAACTTTTGAAGTACATGGTTTTTGTTTTAAGGGGAAAAAACATACGCATACTATATGTCCCTAAATCAATATTCTGTTAAGCCTCTATTGTATTAGCCAAGTCAACAAACATCAAAGACAAATATACATGAGTATAGACTGGTGGGTCGTGACCAACTTTGGGACAAGACAGACTGGGTTGGCTTTCAATCGAAACAACTCACAACTTTTAGCCTTTTGCGTTGCACGCGCATCAATACCGTGATGTTGTCAACTAACCTGTTTTTACATCCATTTAACAAAGGGAGTATTCAAGATTTAAATTCAGGATGCCGTTCACATCCCACCACCCTTTCTCCATTTTGGAATGTGTTTTAGTAACTTTGTTCTACTGTTCCAAAAGATTACCGAAATCCAGTGGTCATCTTTGGATACCAGAGGAAGACGATCTCTTGGAGAGAAACCATAGAAGCTCCTCAGAGTACAAACAATTGACTCACCTCCAGGGAGCTGATTCTGAAGGTTTGCTCAATGAACATGGCTGAAAACCTTAGCATCCCATCCTTGTCGCCAAACTGTAAAGGGGATTTTCCGTTGAACAAAAGGGAGGGGCGGTCTCYGATATAGTCGATCATCAATAATTTTGGTTTAATTACAAGGTGCAACAGGGAGACTTTTTCTTTGTTTCTGTGCTGGAGGTGTCTCCCTGTTGCAACTTGTAATTAAACCGAAATGGTTTATGATTGACAATATCTGCGACTGCTGTTCTCTTTTGATCACTTGAAAATCCCCTTTACACTTATTCAAAACCTGGGCCTATACTTAAATGGTCAGTTTTACTACATTGTAATAACAATAATACTAGTTAGGCCTATACTCCACTACTGTACTCTAGCCTAACACACAATACAGAGGTGATGTATCTAGTCTGTGCTGGACACAGTATCTAGTCTGTGCTGGACACAGTAAACCTATCTGAACCTCTGTACAGTCTCATCCATAGTCATATGAAGCTCTGGGGTATCCTTTCCTCACAAAGCTAATCTCTTGGATCACATCTCTGGGAGCTCTCTCTCTCTCTCTCTCCTTTATCAGCAGCAGCAGCAGCAGCAGCAGGTGAGAGAGAGGGAGAGGGAGCACAGGTGGCCGGCTTGTTGATCCAGGAAGATGGATAGAGTCCAAGCCAGCCCTCTGGATGCCCTGTGCTGTCCTTCACTGCTGCTGGGGTTCATATTCACAGTCGCACACATACAGACACACACATGCACGCACGACATGTACACACACATATAATACATAATACTCACACGCACCTCTGCTGCAGTGAACTATTAGGAGATGCCAGACTAGGGCCATTGTGGTGACTGTATTACTYCCACACCGACAGTCACAAGTCATGAAGGCAGTCAAATTCCACGGTAATTAGGCTACTCCAAGCTCGATGCTGCTGCTGGTAGGCTACTAATGACCAAACTTGCTAACTGCCTGGTACTCTGCACTCTATTGTGCCTCTAATCACTCTGACATCAATGCAAATGTAATCGAAAATKTAATCAAACACTTCGTGAGAGCCCATGAGCTCATGTTGCGCAACATTTCTATAGGCTATGCAATTACGCAAGAAAACKGAGTGATGGCCTCTACTAAAAAGAGAGGAGGATCCCATCAGCTTTCAATAGGCTTGGCCTACTATATTTATTTCTCAACTTTTCATTGCTTATATTTACAACAGGAGTATAGCCTACCTGGCTGGCATGAAAATGAACCATGCAAAAAGCGTCCTCCGTTCGCAATTTAAGTGCATAGATGACATATCTTTTCCCGCTGCATAATGGTCCATTCTAAATCAAAACAAATTTCACACATATATATTATTTAGTATATGTAAAGACAAGATTAAATCAAGAATAGTCTGATGGGTGACAATACCGAATCGTTTCTAGTCATCTCTCCTCATTCCAGGCTTTTTCTTCTCTTGACTTTATATTGCGATTGGCAACTTTCATGAATTAGGTGCATTACCGGCACTGACCTCGTTTGTCTTTCAGTCACCCACGTGGATATAACCAATGAGGAGATGGAACGTGGGTACCTGCTTCTATAAACCAATGAGGAGATGGGAGAGGCAGGACTTGCAGCGCGATCTGTGTCAGAAATAGAACTGACTTCTGTTTTAGCCCTTGGCAACGCAGACGCTCGTTGGCGCGTGCAATAAMTGAATAACATAGATTTCTAAATGTATTTTGCAACGCGAGCGGTGTAGTCAGCCTGTAAGCAGATCTCATGCTTTTAAAGCGACTTTTTAAAAAAAAATCATCATTAGAGTCACATCATGCAACCTTATAATGTATTAAAAAATCAAAACATATAGCCTAACGTTTGTAGAACTACTAAAGTTACATTAATAACTCTAAATTAAGCATATAGTTATACCTATTTTTTTGTTAACCGCTCAACACAGAATAGTGTGCGCACTCGTTTGGAGATAATATCCATTACATTTTTTTCAGCTTTGTTCAATTGTATTCTTCATACTATAAAATAATGCCATGGACTTCTAAGCAAATCTTGCCTGCTAAACGAACTGGTGTAGCTACAGCCATTTGGCATAGGCAGATCAGGACCTAACATTAGGACAACTCGGAGTATGCGGTTCTATTCTTCTAAAATAGACTATTTTCTTCATGTCATGCTTCTTTAGATCTGTCTAAAATAAATAATGYATTTATTGTGAAGGTGTAGGATATATTACATGGATTTATTAGACTTTTTAAAATGTACACGTTCCAAACGTCTTCATGTGTTGAAGCCAGGAGATGTTAAATGTGTTTATGTTAATTAACGGTCAATTACCGTGAGACAGTTATTTGCTTGACAATCACCAGCTGACAACATTTTGTGACAGCTACAGCCCTACACCAAACCAGATACGTTCCTCAGTCGACTTCTGGGTATCTACGCTGTTGGATATTCTCAACAAGGTGTTAAGGTGTCTGGGAGAGTGTCCAGTGACTGCATTTACTGTATATTTCTGACCGATTTAAGATCTATYGACTGGACACTAATGGATAGATGTATAGTCCTCATTATTTGTCATCTTCACGGAAAGACTGATCTTCTGTTGTCTTTGTTTTTTTTCTACTTCATCTTTTATATTTTTTTAAATATATTTTTACGTTTACTTGTTCATAAGTGTTTTGTCCGTCTGTTATTGTGATACTTTTGCCTGTGTATCTCAGCTTTTGTGGGTTACATCTAGAGATTTCTCATGTTCTGTAGCTCAAGCACCACTTGGGAGGCCTTTGCTGATCTGTGCTCCGTTCAACAAAACACTTCATCAACCGATCGATGATTGTGGTCAGGCTCCTCCCGTACATAAATATCCACTACAGTCAGCCTTCTAGAGAAGGGAATCAAACGATGGAAGGTTATAGACAGGGTTAAGAGTATAAGGATTTTGTCCTTGGCTTCTTTTAACAGGCCCAGAAAATGTAATACCTTACCAGTTGTAATTGCAGAGAAGAAATATGACGCCCCAGTGAATTGAACTCCTCCTAGGGCTGTTTCTGTGAGTGCAGTTAAACTGAGAACGAGAGGAACATAACAAACTATCATCAAACACTAATTTACTAAGTGAATGGCACTCAGTGAGATTGGGCCTGTGCTTGAGCAGCAGCTCCCCAGTGAGTCGTGACCCTGCTGTCTGTGGAATGTATGTAGACCACAGGATAGATCTGGGCATTTCCATGTAAAAGGACCCATGAGCACTGACATGTGAAGTTCATAGGAGCATGTCAAATGAAAGCTAAGAGTATATTTTATTTAGAAATTAAGGCATATATACATTTTTCAACCATTTAACATCCTAAAAATGTTGATTTTAAGGAGATGCTTTGATTTCTGGTCCAAACTTGGAAAAGGAGTCTTCGTCAACATCAACCAAGAAAAAGTTTTAAGGTATCAGAAATGCATCAAAAACAATAATGTTGAAGTAAAGACCCCTGCCAACTAATATCAACACTCATATTTAGTTTTGGAGATATTATTTGCCTTCTATAAGATTAAGAAACATTGCATTGTGCCTTGTAATTCCGTTACCAAAAACCCATATATATTATCTAATTTCTCTACCTCATAAGGGGGAGGATAATGAAAGTTCACATAAGTAACAAGTAAATCTAGATCTACCAATTAGTACTAGCATTTTTACTGATATCAAGTTTGTTTATGAATTATTATCCTGAATAAAACTATAAACGCAACATGTAAAGTGTTGATCCCCTGTTTCATGAGATGAAATWAAAGATCCCAGAAGTGTTCCATATGCACACATTTGTTTACATCCCTGTWAGTGAGCATTTCTCCTTTGCCAAGATAATCCATCCACCTGACAGGTGTGGTATATCAGGAAGCTGGTTAAACAGCATGATCATTACACAGGTGCACCTTGTGTATATGACGTRGTGTGGGKAAGAGGTTTGCRACTGTTAGGAACAGYGTGCCCATGGTGGGGTTATAGTATAGGCAGGCGTAAGCTACGYACAACGAACACAATAGCATTTTATCAATGGCAATTTGAATGCYCAGAGATACCYTGATGAGATCCTGAGGCCCATTATCGTGCCATTCATCCGCTGCCATCACCTCATGTTTTAGCATGATACTGCGCAGCCCCATGTCGCATGGATCTGTACACAATTTCTGGAAACTGAAAATGTATGTTCTTCCGTGGCCTGCATACTCASCAGACGTGTCACCCGTTGAGCGTGTTTGGGATGCTCTGGATCAATATCCAGCAACTCCGCACAGCCATTGAAGAAGAGTGGAACAACACTCCACAGGTCACAATCAACAGCCTGATCAWCTCTATGCGAAGGAGATGTCGCGCTGCATGAGGCAAATGTGGTCACACCAGATACTCACTGGTTTTCTGATCCACACCCCTACTTTTGTTTTTTAAAGGTATCTGACCAACCCATGCATATCTGTATTCACAGTCATGTGAAATCCATAGATTAGAGCCTAATGACTATATTTAAATTTCCTTTTTATATGAACTGTAACTCAGGAGAATCTTTGAAATTGTTGCCTGTTGCATTTATATTTTTGTTCGGTGATAAATCGGTAATGGAATTACCAAAACATCAGTAATGGAATTGGCTATAATGGGAAATCATAGTAGTTACAAACCACAGGTGGGCATACTGTTGTGTGCAGCTGATAACTGTTTTTTTCTTTCTCTTTCTTTCTGTCTTCTGGTGATCAAAGCAAGAGTGTGAAAACAGTCTGGATGACCCCTTCCTCTCTCTCTCGCTCCCTCTCTCTGCTCCTCTCTCACTCTTTCCAGTTACTGTCAACTGTCCAAGCTCTTTGTGACTGACACCTGCCATGACACCTACCACTTACCCTCTTTATTTTGCTTTAAAAATATATATATATTTTCTACTTTTACCCCTTTTGTGATACTGTAATTGGGGGCCTCACTTACCCTCTTTCTATTTACTGTAACAAGCATCCTCTCCCACTGAGCACTGACRGACACCAACGTCCATGGATGGTGAAAAGTAGTTGAAATTTGTTCAATCCACACTGGCTGGACCAATCTTAACCAATCATAGACCTCTGTTTCAAGTTTGGACGCCACTGTACATTACTGTACTACAGTAGAGTTCAGCACAGTATAAAACAGAAAAGTAGAGTACAGTGCACTGAACTGAACTCTGCTGTGCTGTACTGGGATGTCCAAACTTGTGAAACATACACTTCTGTGATTGTTTCAGATTTGATCTGATCTGGACCAACCAAATGTGGTCTTTTCTGGGGGCGGAGTTCATTACAATAATAACCAATGTGTATAGTAATACCCAAATATGCAAAAGAAGGATATTGCATATTTCTACATTTTGTGTATCTATTAAGGATACATTGACATGAGAACTATATTCAAATCCCAAATTATGCATTTCTGTATAGTACAGATCAGGGAGCCCTGATATAATTATGTTACTGGATGTAAATCCACTTCACCTACTGTAGTTCAATAACCAAAATATTTCATAAATGACAGCCCKATCTTTCTGCAGACATCTTTTAATCTTAATTCAGAGCAGATTCTTAAGAGTTTGGGGAAAACGTGGTCACATAAAAAAATTGATGGGAGATTTAACTGTAATTCTGTGACCAAACGTTGAATCTGCACAGTTCTTCCAGTAAATGTGTTTTTGTGAAATGTTCTGTGTAAAATGTTCAAAGTAGTCCTTGTGCATAGAGTTATATGGTTTGTTGAACTTTGAAATCAATGGTTTTTGTTTGGCATACATTTTAAGTAAAAAGTCTGAGTCAAGGCGTAATGCCGTTGCCATGGAATTGCCTATTTGTGGGTAGTGTATGTACAGAAAAGATCTGTGCTCAAGAAGGCATTCTTATCTCACATAGTTTTTTTTTTGTCCCTGTTACTGTACTTTGTCTTAAATTATCTAGACCTTAGACTTTTGGAGATATTTGAATGGTCAGCTTTCAGGGTTTTGCCTCAACAATACTGAGGACAGTTTACACTGTTGAACCCAACTGTGGTTGCTAAATTGTTTGGGTTGGTCTGATGAGCGGTTTTATGTATATTATCATGAAAAGGTCATTTGGTCGTCATGGCGTCACCAGTAGGGCTGCATGGAGGGGGGTGACCAGGAGAGGAGAGATGGTGCAAGTGCTGTTCTGGAAGGGTCGACCTCTGTCTGTCTCAGATTGAGTTGTCATGATCTGTCACAGTGACAGTCAGCCATGGCCGTGTGATGGCTCTATCAGGAGAAAGGCTAAACCCTATTTGGTTAGACCAACAGGCTGCTTACCACAGATCCATATATTTCTACAGACTGACCTAGACCCAACCCACCTACCTGCGATCCGCATGGAGATACTCTCATATGCCTGTYTTGAATAAAGAATACCACTTTGCATTTGTTTCTATTTAATAATCTCGCAGAGAGAATGGGTGTGTGACAGTGTCTTGGTTATCTCTGAGTGTGAGCCTTGCTGTTTTAGTTGTCACACTAACATGTACTGATGATCTTGTGGTTCTGTCATCCATCTTTGGGCCAGTGTTCTGCCCTGTAGTGTAGACACACCAGACCACTGGGTCCTGTAAACCTGTTATTTGGAGTAAGGTTCACCGTGGCACAACTCTGACATGAACCCCGCCTCACCTGCTTTCTCATGCTCTCTCTCTCTCTACCCTTCTCTTTACCTCTGGCTCTCCCTCCTCCCTGTGTCCTGCCTCTCCACTCCTGTCTGAACAAGTAAGCAGTGCTAGGAATCCCCCACAGACCGTCCCTACCAGCTCCTTGGCGGGGTAGCCTGCGAACAGGGTGGAGTGGGGCGTTCAAGCACATACAGTCAAGATTCTATTAGCAGCACTTCGAACAGACACGTCAGCCGGCCCATTCAGCTTTATTTATAGCAGGAGTAGCAGCACTGGTAGTGTCCTGGACAATGTTATAGATTGTAGCAGATTTATTGGGAGTCATTCATCTGTTGTCATTCCGCTCAGTAGTATATTTTTTTTAAGTTGCCCCTGTGTGTTTTGTGAGGGCTGTGTTGGGTCGTATTGATTTACCAATAATGATAATGCATGCCAGTTGCCATTGTCAGAATGGAAGGGCAGCGTCTCCGTTCCCTGTTTTTTGAATCTGTTTAATAATCCTTTGGGACGTCAGATACGCCTCCAGATTGTTTACCTGGCAGTCCTTTTGTTCTATTTCAATCTGTGGGTATAACGTCATGAGAACAATACATACAAGTAGAGCATTTTCCACCGCTAGTGTTGAGTCAGAGGTTCTGTGCCATCTTCATGCTCTATAATCAACCCCCCCCCCCTTGATGTAACAGGGGTATCATTGCTTTTCTGGCCTCAGAGAAAGCATTAGACACTGCAGAATCAAATCACATCACTCTATAAGTGATATGCATGCAGTGTAGTGCTCAGTCCACCACATGACTTATACATGAACACCAAAATAGACGTTCTTGAGTCGGGAGAGGCTGAGGATGTAGGCTACACACTGAGAACATGGAAAGACTTACTCATGGGCAATTCCATGCTAATGGAATTATGCTCTCACTTTTTCACTTTAATATGTATACCAAACAAAAACCATAGATTTCATAGAACTCTATGCATAATGACTCCTTTTAACAATCTCCACTGAATATTTTATGAAAACACATTTACAGGAAGAACTGTGCTTCTGTTTGGTAACAGAGTAAAAGGGAGATTTTACCGTAGTACTTCTGTTACCAGAAATGTTTTATTTATTTATTCATTACTGGGTCAATTGTTCACAGTGGTCATTGTGGATAGAGTTGTATGGTTTGTTGGTTTTGAAATACATTTTAAAGTGAAAAATCTGAGTCTCAGCATGATTCTGTTATCGTGGAATTGCCCTCATACAATCGGCTCTCAAAGACACTCAGGATCTACATGTCATGATGCTGTATTTATGGTTTAGACATATACTTCCTTTGATTTAATGTTTAAATGGAGTTTTCCAGTTGCTATTTTCAGTGGAAAAAAAGAGTGCAAAGTAAGACTGCTGGACAGGTTTTTTAAATTTTTTAAAGTGTAGTAAAACTAGCATCCCTTAGAATTTGTGACGTAATGATTTGTGCGCATGCATGTTGGGGGGGGGTGTGTGTATTGGAAACCTGCTGATGATGCCAACTGATATGAGGTCTTAAATCAATATGAGAAATGCCTTTTTTAATCTCATAAGTACATTAGCAGATAAAGTGCCCCCACAAGGAATGATGCAATTCTTTAAAAGCCCTCTAAGAATAATGAGATGTCTTGCAGCGGATGTTCCGAAAGAGAGAGTCTAGAGCGTGCGTGTGCACCTGTGTTTTGTTCGAATACGACAGGGTTGCCCAGTCCTTAGTGACTTTAGAGAGGGGGATGAGGCTCCCCTTTTGGCAGACAAATAAGCGCAGTGACTGCTGTGTGCCAGTGAGGGCTCTGATAATGAACTGAGCCATGACCTGCTCTGACACTCTCTCACACACACACACACACACACACACACACACACACACACACCGGTGACTGTGTTTTGAGTTATTGTTGGAAGGAGGGTCATGAAATTAAATCTCTGAGAGTGTCTGTGTGGTTGTGTTTTCCAATATGAAAGTGACAGGTTTAGACATTGAAGTCATTATAAATGAACAATGTATTGTGTATTTGGCTGTTAATCCTTCAAAGATCCAGAGAAGTGCTTGGCATTGTGTGGGCTCAGTTCCAGATTATTCCTAACACTAACCCAGGCAGCTACTTTTGGTCAGGGAATTAGAGGGAAAATCTCTTCATTTCACAGAATTATACTCTGGGGTGGATTATGCCTTTCTTGCATTAACACTCCCATTTGTCTTTTGTCACTAGCACTAACTTGGCTGATAGCTGCTTTATTGAGGAAAGGTTTTAAGGATGACTGTGGGCTGGGTGGTAGCCCAGTGGTTAAGAGGTTGGTTCATTAACCAAAAGGTTCCTGGTTTGAATCCCCGAGCCGATTATTCAAAAATCTGTCGACGTGCCCTAGAGCAAGGAATTTAACCATAATTGCTCCTGTAAGTCGCTCTGGATAAGAGTGTCTGTTAAGATATAAAGATAAAATATGCGCAGTTGTCTCATCTAGCCACCTTAACATGAATGCACCAACTTTAAGTTATACCCAGACTAAGCGCTCTAAACAGTGTGGAGGAAAGCACTGATGTGGAGCAGCCAGGGCAGATGTTTTTAGTGAGATGTTCCTGGTTTGAACACAGGCCAGTTAGTTGTACCTTTTCAGAAGGTGGCCATGACAGGACCATTGAGTCACATAAAAGAAAGCAGGGGTCTGGTATCAATTGTTGGCTGGGAGGGCAGCGTGCGCATCCCAGGAATTTGGCTTGGCTTGTTTTCCTCCTGAGTTTTTTTTTATGCCTGACTACCAATCCAAAACACCTTCCAAACACACATAGGATTCTCTGTTCTTTAATTGGAACTGTCATTAAAGTTATTTGGCCCAAAATGAAACGGGACAGCCAGAAAACAGACAGTCCCTCTATTTCAGCTTGTTGTCAGGGCCCTGCTCTCGCATTAGATCRTTCAGCCATAGGGGACCTTAAGCTAGGTCAAATCAGAGTCACCATGGTAACATACAGGCAGGTTAGTTAACTCAGGGTCACCATTGTSACAATACGGTAGGTCAAATTAGGGTCACCATGGTGGTGTCTAGGTAGGTTACCCTAGGCCTAGGGTTTCCATGGCGATGTCTAGGTAGGTAGAAATAAGGTCACCATGGCAACATGTAGGGGAATAATTCAGGGTCACCATGATGTCGTTTTAAGGAAGGCTACCTCAGAGTCAGCATCATGACTAGGTTCTCAGAAAAATGTGATCCATCATTGGAGCCTCTCCCAGACTGCACTGCTCTTCAAGGTGAGATGGAGATAGATAGATGGGGAGGAGGCAGGGGGAGGAGTGTGAATGCGTCCTCTCCATCGATCATTCAGCACCGGCTGCTGACAAGGCGGCTACAGGACTCCCTTTTGTTTTGCGCTGGCGTGTGTGTCTCAGCACTAGGCTAAAGCTAATAACACATCTGACCCCCAGCTAGCCCAGGTCAGAGGGCAGGGCATCAATGGTGGGTTCTCCTTTAGACCAGTGGAGTTTCAGTCACACAGGATGGAAGATGGGGAACAGAGGAATACAGTCAAACATTTTAAAATAGGACTATTTTAACTCTTAAATTCCTATTAAGTAGTATATTGCTAGGACTTTAGTAGTATATTGCTTGGTAGCTGGGGTGAAGACCTGAGCTTTCTTCAGTTTAGTGGCTGTGGTTTTTCTCAGACATGATCTCCAGTGATGTTTTTCCTAGCGCTCGGTCCCAAGTCACTGTTGCAGTGGTGGGCTGTTGAACATTGATAGGAGGAGGCACTGGGTGCAGCGTACTGAGAGCTAAAATTGACCACGAGAACAGCTACTGTGTCTGTGTGTGTCCACGCATCTCCTTAACCTTTTCATAAACGAGACCGTTGATAGCCATACTGTATTCAGAATATCCATAATCCACTACCAGTCAGGTCTTCCAGACAGTTATGCACCTCATTGTACTGTTTTAGCTGTTTCCGCCATTCCCCCTTCCTCCATATTTATCAATGCACTTGGCATGTTCTTAGAATCGTCTGATGTCAGAGGCATTTAACCAGATGTGACCATCTCTCTAATGGACTCCCAGTCAAATATGTGTCCACAGAGAGCAAACACATGCCTTGTCTATCCATCTGTCCTCTAGGCGATCTCTTCTTAACTCTCATTGCCTGAATAATCTCTGAATGACTATCTGAAGTGTGTTACATGGCACAGTGGATGAATGTGACCACAGGGAAGGAGTTAGATGATTTAGTGTCTCTCTCCAGACCTATACTGCCCCGATCTGTTCCTCCCATTATAGTCTATCTCTTCGCCTTGTCTCTTTGGCTCTCATTTGTCCCAAGGGGCTCCTAGCTTAGAATAAACATCGCCGGCTTTGTCTCTATGGCAACCGCAGCACACTGCGTACAGTAGAATGTGAATCTGTTGGAGACGGAGGTGTCTAGACGTGACCTGGTGTTCTTATAGTTAACGTGGGACTGGGTCGGGCCATAGAAAATATACAGTACAATAAAATACAATACCACTTCCTATTGTGGGATAGCTTTTAGGGATTTACTCCCCCCCCCCCCCAAATGAGAGAGGGGAATTCCACGATAACTGAATTATGTCAAATGTATGCCAAACAAAGTTTAACAAACCATACAACTCTCTGCACAATGACTACTTCGAACAATTTTACACAGTAAAAAAAATACATTTACTGGAAAAACTGTGCAAATGCAAAGTTTGGTAACAGAATTACAGTAAAATATCCCTGTTATTCTGTTACCAAACTTTGTATCTGCACAGTTCTTCCTGTAAATGTGTTTTTATCAAATATTCAGTGGAAATTGTTCAAAGTAGTCATTGTGCATGGAGMTCTGTGGTTTGTTAAATGTTTAAATGAATGTTTTTTGTTTATTATACATTTTTATAGTGAAAAATCTGGGTCTCAGTGTAATTCCATTTACCATGGAATTTCCAAGAGCAATTGAGGTTTGTTTGTCAGGTAACCCAGTACGGGTCAAAGGAGTTGAGGTGGGAAATGAACCTGTTTGTCTGTCATTTGGGTATAAGCCTGACCCTGCCCCCTGGGGGCTGCGTTAGCCGATTAGAAGTCTATGATTACAGTTGGCCTTTGCTACCGGCCCACTTTCTGTGTCAGCGCTGAGGAAGTGTTGGATTGATCCGGTCAGTCTGGTCAAGCATGCAGAATATTTCTTTTTCTTTTTTCTAGCTTCTTGTCAAAATATTATTTAGTTCCTTTGAGCCGGATTTGTCAACAGGATTGCTGGGCATATTTTCACCCTGCTAAGTACCGTCGACGCTTGATGTGCAGGCATAAGCTACCGTTTTGATTACTTTTATATGATGGAACGTCCAGTCTGTTTCAGGAAGACAGTGAAGTCTTGCCACAGGGATATATTATGTTATGTATATTATATTTCACTCATCAGACGGAGGCTATTTACACTGGTCATGCACTATATCAGGTCTAAGAACAGCCTAATGGTTCCTGCTGACTCAAACTGGGATGACGTAATCTGTGGAGTGGAGCTGTTCTGGTTGGTTGAGTTCCAGGCAGTCCAAGCAAATCACCAACCCACCCTGAAGGTGAAATGCTACCTCAGCTCAAGGTTGTCAGAGGCGGGCCCTGACACAGGAAGTGATTGTAGTACTGGAACTCCCATTGGCTGTTGTCAATCCAATACCCATTGCCTTTTCTTTTGAAGACCAGCCTTCACTGTATTTGTACTGTACATTTTTAGAGCAATTTTTCTGTTAATTGAGCTTGTTAATATGAGTATATAAAAAATATAGGTGAGAGTTAGTTACAATATGGGCTCAGTTTTATTTTATTCTGTTGTTAGAAGCATTGACCTAAGAGAAGGCCTCTAGATGATATCTCCTGTTATCCGTAACATGATCTTGTCTTTCAGAGAGCCAGGTAACAGAACACCATTAAGGTCCTCACCTTGAGCAGGCGGCGATGGGGTAAAAGGGGCTGGCAATGGTGGGGGTGATTGCGTGCCGCCCGGGCAGTGAAATGATTTGCCAGGACAAACTGAGGCCTCAAGGGGAAAACAAATGAGGGACTTGTGTGGTATCCCTGCTTGCCTTTCTTCCTGCCTGTCTGGTCCCTGGGTGTAAACTATGAAAYGATAGAATAACCTTTTACACAGACAGTCAGAATTCTCTTGAACCCCTCAGCTCCATCATCCTCATCCTCGTCACGGCGACACAGCTCAGGTCTGTTCGGGAGAGTCCCAGGGGAGGAATGACAGGGCACGACACACCTCTCTCATCCCACATAAACAGATCAATCAGCCTGTTGTGTAGTTACTAACTGCTCCCATGTTAACTAATAGCGAGAAGCTGACATGAATCTGAACATTTTATCGACGCAGCAGGGGTCTCTCAGATCTTCTTTGTGTTTGCATTGACACATACCATCATACAAAGACTATTATTTGCATGTGCTATAATTGTGCAGCTCTAGTTTCTGAAGATGTGCTATGTATGCCATGTGTAGCTCGCAGAGAGGGAGACAAGAAATTCACCTGTCTGTCTCTCTCTGTCTCCTCTCTCTCTGTCTGTCTCTCTCTCTGTGTGGTGTAGTGACAAGACAGGAAGATGGATGAGCTACAGGACGTGCAGTTGACTGAGATCAAGCCCCTGCTGACCAATAAGGTGAGAGGATGAGATGACCACTTGAATGGGAGATTTATACATACACAGACAGATGTGCAGAATGTTGCCTATACATGACACACAGAGACTTATTCAGTATTTGTCTCCAGTGTGAACAGTGCCTCTCTCCCCACTCCAGAACGCTGTTCATCAAAGTGAATTATTTATCATCTCAGCTTCACTGTAGTGAGGGAAGAGTCAATAGAAGAACAAAAAGCAAGCGATGGAGTTAGGCTCAAGAGAGCGAAACAGAGGATGGAGGGAGAGGAGGGAAAGATGAAAGGGGAAGCTAGCATCAACTCTGCTCTTTTTTTGTGAGCTTGAAAGATTCAGGTGCGAGGGGAAACCTCCAGCAGATCAAAGCTTCCTTCCCACGGTTCCTCAAGGACCTCCGTCTACACTGCAGCATCAGGGAGGGCATGAGCTCCCAGCCTGCCTTGGAGAAGGAAGTCAGCCCATCTGTGTAGATTGACCGCTATTAAACCCAGAGGGGACTATTCTGTTCCAGACAGTTCCAGTGCGACCTGGAATMTTCCTTTAGGAGCACCAGTACGCCTAGAAAAATGACAGATTCTAGCTTTATTACCCCAAATATTTTGCATTGTGCTCCTAAATTTCTTTGTGTKCATCTGTTTTTTTTAAACTCAGGCACATACGTGCTCCTTGTAAAACAAAGGTCAGCGTAGAGCCCTGTAGACTCTCTGCTTCACAGGAAATAAGTTGATGTATAGGTTGAGGCAGAGGGTGCTGCGCCATGCATCATGGGCTGAACAGGCCATTTATCACCTGACAGTGGTGCTGGTGAAGTGGGCTGGCTGTGGAAAGAGAGGAAGAGGAGAAGTGCGGGGGTTCACTCCCGTCATTATCTGTCCACGTTAAGCAGACCGCCTGCCTTCCCTCCTTTGGGACAACAACTCCCATTGTTAGGGTAGAGACAAGACCATCTTGTCAATGTATACAGTATCTCGGCTGTGGACCGGTTGAAGGAAGGCAGAATCATGAGCTCATTTGAATGAATGGGTTTATGGCTGACCTCTCACTCCATCTAGTGGCCAGGCCACCTCATTAAGAACCAAGCAGACACTCACAGGAGCCTGCAGGATAGACGTGAGGACATACAGACGGTAATGAGATTATAGGTGAGGGAGATAGATGGGATAGCATATTTCGTCTGTCAATCAGCCAGTGCCTGTATACTGAAACTCCCATAGCCGTGTTTTCTAAAATACTGTAGGGCTCCCGAGTGGGGCAGCGGTCTAAGGCACTGCATCTCAGTGCTAGAGGCGTCACTACAGACCCTGGTTCGATTCCAGGCTGTATCACGATTGGGAGTCCCATAGGGCAGTGCACAATTGGCCCAGCGTGGTTAGGGTTTGGCCGGGGTAGGGCGTCATTGTAAATAAGAATTTGTTCTTAACCAACTTGCCTAGTTAAATATCATGTTTTCTAACATCCAACACCTCATTAACATACCTTTCTTACCTCTTTTCTCTCAGAATTCCCATAACTTCCAGGACTTTGACTGCCAGGTGAGTGTCTCCAGTTCTATAAGAAACGGATGCTGTTTTGTACTGCTCTATGTCAGTGATTTGATTCAGGCCAGGAGAGCTTTGAAAGGGCTCTCCTCTCAATTCCTGTTAATTGAGCCAAACAGAGGGAAGGTGTTCTGCTCAGGTAACAAGTTGTGGTTTGGGGACATGGCCTCCTTCTGATCCTCCTGCATTTAGTTTGCCCTGGATTTAACTGGAGTTCCTTTCTCACAATGAAAAGTCTGCAGGTGGAATGGTGATGCAGAGTTTGTGGTAGTATACGTTTAAYCACAGATCTTGGATCAGATTCCCCTACCTACAATCCTAACAATCACCATGAGAGGGGGGGAGACATCTGACCCTGTATCATTGGCTAAGGGCAGCATCTATCTACTGATGCTAATTTCACAAGCCAAGTGGTGGAAAACATGTTTCTTTTGAGACTGGCTCAGCTTTATTTGTTGGTGTGTACGCAGCAAACACAAACAGCAGCATTAGTAGTGACCTTTGGGTCACCCTCCCACTGGCCTTAAGCTCAGAGTTATGCCCCCGCTCCTCAGCTCCTGTGCTGTGTGTGAGTCTGCTGATGGGGGAGTTGAGGCCGAGCCATGGAGAGCGCGGGACAGCCTGGCATTCATAGTGGGCCTCCAGCCATACAAGGCTCAGTGAGGTGTACTACGAATCACGTTTGAGGAATTAGTGAGGTTACTTTGGTCAACTATTAGTTCATCTCGGGTTAACCGGTACAACAAAAGTGGCTCACCTTTTAGCCAGGTACATTTCTATGGCAACGTATCCTTCAGAACTAAATCAAATCAAATCAAATTTATTTATATAGCCCTTCGTACATCAGCTGATATCTCAAAGTGCTGTACAGAAACCCAGCCTAAAACCCCAAACAGCAAGCAATGCAGGTGTAGAAGCACGGTGGCTAGGAAAAACTCCCTAGAAAGGCCAAAACCTAGGAAGAAACCTAGAGAGGTTCCAGGCTATGAGGGGTAGTCCTCTTCTGGCTGTGCCGGGTGGAGATTATAATAGAACATGGCCAAGATGTTCAAATGTTCATAAATGACCAGCATGGTCAAATAATAATAATCACAGTAGTTATCGAGGGTGCAGCAAGTCAGCACCTAAGGAGTAAATGTCAGTTGGCTTTTTTAGCACGTCCGGTGAACAGGTCAGGGTTCCATAGCCACAGGCAGAACAGTTGAAACTGGAGCAGCAGCAAGGCCAGGTGGACTGGGGACAGCAAGGAGTCATCATGCCAGGTAGTCCTGACMCATGGTCCTAGGGCTCAGGTCTTCCGAGAGAGAGAAAGAAAGAGAGAAGGAGATAATTAGAGAGAGCATACTTAAATTCACACAGGACACCGGATAAGACAGGAGAAGTCCTCCAGATATAACAAACTGACCCTAGCCCCCCGACACATTAACTACTGCAGCATAAATACTGGAGGCTGAGACAGGAGGGGTCAGGAGACACTGTGGCCCCAGCCGATGATACCCCCGGACAGGGCCAAACAGGAAGGATATAACCCCACCCACTTTGCCAAAGCACAGCCCCCACACCACTAGAGGGAAATCTTCAAACACCAACTTACCATCCTGAGACAAGGCTGAGTATAGCCCACAAAGATCTCCGCCACGGCACAACCCAAGGGGGGGTGCCAACCCAGACAGGAAGATCACGTCAGTGAGTCAACCCACTCAAGTGACGCACCCGTCCTAGGGACGGCATGAAAGAGCACCAGTAAGCCAGTGACTCAGCCCCTGTAATAGGGTTAGAGGCAGAGAATCCCAGTGGAGAGAGGGGAACCGGCCAGGCAGAGACAGCAAGGGCGGTTCGTTGCTCCAGAGCCTTTCCGTTCACCTTCACACTCCTGGGCCAGACTACACTCAATCATATGACCTACTGAAGAGATGAGTCTTCAATAAAGACTTAAAGGTTGAGATCGAGTCTGCGTCTCTCACATGGGTAGGCATGTTTTATTCCATAAAAATTGAGATCTATAGGAGAAAGCCCTGCCTCCAGCTGTTTGCTTAGAAATTCTAGGGACAATTAAGAGGCCTGCGTCTTGTGACCGTCTTCTAACCTGTGACCGTCTTGTAACCTGCTCCGGGGCAGGCTAACTCCATGTATCTTTAGCCGGGAGTTGAGGACCAATTAAATCAGATTCCCTCCCTCTCGCAAAGATTGTGCCTTCGTCCCCTTGGACTAGCCATGGGCGATATGAACATGCAGTTACAAGCCTAACTCGAGCAGGTTCAAGTAAGGGGCGGGTGCATGATCAATATCTACCTTTTGTAATATGGATATAGCCTGAGCTGGAATGTGAAGCTGGCTAGCTTTATAAAAACCTGAGTAGATCTAGCTTGCTTCGTAGTGTTGCCGGCTTGGTTGTTTAGCAACAAAACCGATGCATGTGCAACTATGGTGAAAACCAGATGGGGTTGGCTTTGTTGACAAAATGTAAACTATATTTTGTCTCCAATGTTTATTGAAAATATAAATCAATTTGCACAGTGAGGACTTGTTGTCTCTCAAATACATTGTTACAGTTGTTGGTTAGCTAGCTATAGCAAATGTTTGTCAAAACACCTCAAAACAAGACATGGTTTCAAGAACAAGATGAAACTAACTGAAACTAGCCACTTACTGTTCCCCCACATGGCAGTTTCTTGTCATTTTTGCTCACTATTTGGCCATCCAGAATAACAACAACACGCTGACTTCTGCACCATGGAAGCATGCACATCGTTTTCAGCTATCCCATCTATACCATCTATACCATTCTGGTTAAACTGTGATAGGCTTGAGATGGGGTTCATCATGGGGTGGTTGTGGTTACGGGAGACATTTTGGTTCTGGAGTTGTATCTGTCAGTTGCTCTGGTATGGTTCTCTATCAATGTACAATTGAACAAGTGACGTTTTATTTCATGATTAAGGTTTTATTTTGATGCTTTGAACTTGTGCAGATTCTGGTGTGTTAAGTTGTTGTAAGGCCATGTTCTGTGGACAAACCTTTTATGGGATAATACTGAGTCGTGACTCGTTAAACCACACCAGCCTGAGGCCCTGAGGATCAAGACAACAGCCAATGAATGCCTTTCGTTCTCCATTACACAGCGAATCACTGCCATGTAACACTGAGTGGGAAGAAGAAGAAGAGGTGGAGTGGTTTCTGTGATATTGTATGATTCTTTCATATTGTATGATATTGTGTGATGTCTAAATACATTTCAAACATGCAAATAGAACTCCCAGACAGGATAATTATTAGTGATCGATACAGTTACATATCGGGATATTATTATTTTGACAATGTATTGTTTTGACCTGCGTTAGTTGGCTGTATTTTCACCAAAACGCCAGTATTCTTCCTTCATAGCTTGTGCTCCATCTTCTTTTTAAATAGGGAGCCAATTTGTTTTCAGCACTTTAATGTCCATGACTGATCAGACATCTGGTCAATGTTTGGAATATTGAATTGCACTAAAATCATAGTATCGAATCGCGATACATATAGAATAAATTTCATTGCAATACATATCGTATCGGCACCTAAGTATCATGATAATATCGTATCATGAGGTCCCTGGTAATTCCCAGACTTAGTTATTATTAGCATACATACATACAGTCAGAAATGGATCTGAATTATTTTGGTATGTATCTGCTGAAAGTGGACAGTGGTCTGTGTAAACACAGTACAAAATACGTACAGATGATGGTTTGCTTTTCAACTGTTTGGATGCTGCCTCTCAGGCTGTAAAGGGTTAACTAACACTGGCTCTCTCAGCCTCCTGCAGTCTTGCCTGTTCCCTGTATCATCTCCTGGTGCATTCGGAAAGTATTCAGACCCCTTGACTTTTTCCACGTTTTGTTACGTTACAGCCTTATTCTAACATATATATATTTTTAAATGTATCATCAATCTACACACAATACCTCATAATGACAAATCGAAAACAGATTTTTAGACGTTTTTGCAAATGTATAAAAAAAATATTCAAAAAAATCCTTATTTACATAAGTATTCAGACCCTTTGCTATGAGACTCAAAATTGAGCTCGGGTGCATCCTGTTTCCATTGATCACCCTTGAGATGTTTCTACAACTTGATTGGAGTCCACCTGTGGTAAATTCAACTGGTTGGACATGATTTGGAAAGGCACACACCTGTCTATATAAGGTTCCACAGTTGACAGTGCATGACAGAGCAAAAACCAAGCCATGAGGTCAAAAGGAATTGTCTGTAGAGCTCCGAGACGACAGGGTTGTGTCGAGGCACAGATCTGGGGAAGTGTACCAAAAAATGTCTGCAGCATTGAAGGTCCCCAAGAACAGTGGCCTCCATCATTCTTAAATGGGAGAAGTTTGGAACCACCAAGACTCTTCCTAGAGATGGCCACCAGACCAAACAGAGCAATTGGGGGAGAAAGAACTTGGTCAGAGAGGTGACCAAGAACCKAATGGTCACTCTGACAGAGCTCCAGAGTTCCTCTGTGGAGATGGGAGAACCTTCCAGAAGGACAACCATCTCTTCAGCAATCCACCAATCAGGCTTTTATGATAGAGTGGCCAGATGGAAGCCATTTCTCAGTAAAAGGCACATGACACCCCGCTTGAAGTTTGCCAAAAGGCACATAAAGGACACTCAGACCATGAGAAACAAGATTCTCTGGTCTGATGAAACCAAGGTGGAACTCTTTGGCCAGAATGCCAAGCATTCATTTTTGGAGGAAACCTTGCACCATCCCTACGGTGAAGTGGGGATGTTTTTTTGTGGGGATGTTTTTCAGTGGCAGYGACCTGGTGGCTAGTCAGGATCGAGGGAAAGTTTAACAGAGCAAAGTACAGAGGTCTTTGATGAAATCCTGCTCCAGAGCACTCAGGATCTTAGACTCGGGTGAAGGTTCACCTTCCAACAGGACAATAACCCTAAGCACACAGCCAAGACAATGCAGGACTGGCCCAACCAGAACTCGATCGAACATCTCTGAAGAGACCCTCAAATATCTGTGCAGGGATGCTCCCCATCCAACCTGACAGAGCTTGAGAGGATCTGCAGAGAAGAATTGGAGAAACTCCCCAAATACAGGTGTGCCAAGATGGTAGCGGCATACCCAAGAAGACTCGAGGCTGTAATCGCTGCAAAAGGTGCTTCAACAAAGTTCTGAGTAAAGGGTCTGAATACTTATGTAAATGTGATATTTGCAACAATTGTTTTATTTCTTTTTACTTTTTTTGCTTTGTCATTATATGATATTGTATGTAATTTGATCCCTCCCCCCAATTTAATCAATMTTAGTATAAGGCTGTAACAAAATGTGAAAGTCAAGGGGTCTGAATACTTTCCAAATGCACTGTATCTACTGCATGTAGGAGAGTAAGCATGCTCAGTGGAGCAGGGCTGGTGCATGCTCTCCTTCTCCAGGTGGTCCTGTCTGTGCACCCATTCACCCTTCATGCATGCACTCAGCCACACACATTGGCCTTGTCACTCACACACACACACACACACACACACATTCAGACATACAGTATTGTCTTCACTTTTGCCACATCCAACAGACAACCCGCAGTGTTTTACATCTAGCCAGCGTCATTATTACAGAAGCTCCCATTAGTCGGTCCACTGCAGCACTGCTGTGACGTCATCACCCAGAGACTGTGTGTGTGTGTGGATGGGAGGGGGAGACTGGGCCAAACGGTGTGGTATCAGTCTTCATTCTCCACAGGGATGCTGCCCATGTCTTACATCAGAGGGAGGTATCCACTAGATGTGTCACCCTCCCTCCCTTCACACATGTACACTGTTGCAGGAATTCTGAACAAAATGATGGAGCTAGAAATGGCTATGCTTTCAAAATGGAAACGTGTGAAGTGATGCTAAATGAGTGCAATCCCAGGAGACCTGCTCTGGCAGCTGCAGTGATACGAAGGCGCGAGTAATGGGATGCTTAGCTCTGTTCAACATCACAATTTATTTCTCCTTGCAAAGATAATGGTGTAGGCCTAATCCATTTCAGATGTATTGTTRTCCTATGTACAGTAAATATACTGAACAAAAATATAAACGCAACATGTGACAACTTCAAAGATTTTACTGAGTTACAGTTCATAGAAGGAAATTAGTCAATTGAAAAAAATGCATTAGGCCCTAATCTATGGATTTCACATGACTGAGAATACTGGTCACACAACTTTTTTTTAAGGTAGGATCGTAGATCAGACAACCAGTCAGTATCTGACGTGACCACCATTTGCCTCATGCAGCGTGACATCTCCTCTGCATAGAGTTGATCCGGCTGTTGATTGTGACCTGTGGAATGTTGTCCCACTCCTCTTCAATGGCTGTGCGAAGTTGCTGGATATAGGCGGGAACTGGAACACGCTGTCGTACATGTGTTCCAGCTGTCGTACACCTCAATGGTTGACATGTCTGGTGGGTATGCAGGCCATGGTAGATCTGGGACATTTCCAACTTCCAGGAATTGTGTACAGAAAGCCTTGTGACATGGGGCTGTGCATTATCGTGCTGAAACATGAGGTGATGGCGGCAGATGAATGGCACGACAATGGGCCTCGGGATCTTGTCACGATTCTCTGTGCATTCAAATTGCCATCGATAAAATGCAATTGTGTTCGTTGTCTGTAGCTTATGCCTGCCTATACCATAACCCCACTGCCACCATGGGGCACTCTGTTCACAACGTTGACATCAGCAAACCGCTTGCTCGGACGACGCCATACACATGGTCTGCGGTTGTGAGGCCGGTTGGACGCACTACCAAATTRTCTAAAATMACATTGGAAAGGGGGGATACCAAGTCAGTTGTACAACTGAATTCCTTCAACTGAAATGTGTCTTCCTCATTTAACCCAACTCCTCTGAATCAGAGAGGTGCCGGGAGCTGCCTTAATCAACATCCACGGCACCCGGAGAACACTGCCTTGCTCAGGGGCAGAACGACAGATTTTTACCTTGTTAGCTCGGGATTTGATCCAGCAACTTTTCGGTTACTGGCCCAACGCTCTAACCACTAGGCTACCCACCACCCCTCAGAGGCAGCTTATGGTGGAGAAGTGTACACACTTTACATGTTGCATTTATTTTTGTTCAGTGTAGACTAGAATGAATGTAAAGAACCTGACAATAACTTTGGCTTGACCTTGGCCTCCTCCAGGAAATGCACTGTCCTCCCTCTTCCCCTTCAGTGGGTGAAATGTCTCGGTATAGCGTCAAACTTGGATTGCAAGTCATTGCTGTGGCCCCTTGTGTTTTGCTGATCTTATTTAGCCCAGGAGAGGGCGCTGTAAGCCTGTCTGATGGTACAGAGCAGAGGAGCTGATCTTTAGCGTGATGTGCCAGTACACAGGTTTGGGTGGGTTACTTTCTAAATTGTAATCCGTTACTAGTTACCTGCCCAAAATTGTATTCAGTAATTTTGGGATTACCCGAAATCAGTAACGTAATCTGATTACATTCGGTTACTTTTAGATTACTTTCCCCTTAAGAGGCATTAGAAGACAAAAAATATATGTTACCAACTGAACAACATCTATAGCAGGATAAATCCATGTTAAAGTTTACATAGCTGGCATTACCTTATGGGTTGGTTATGTAGGCTTCTTCTAACCCATCGCTTTCTACTACATATAATAATACGATTCAATTAGACTTTGGTTTTAATGTAAAGATATATCAGAATTCCAGTCATTCCAATAAATGTTATACCCCTTGATCTTCAAGAATAGGACTTGGAAATATGGAAGTATAGATTAACCAACATTTTTTCCTGAGCATAACCCCAAACCMAAGGGTTTATTAGCCAGCCCTACTCTGTTGTTTATTATTTTGTTGTCATGGAGGACTGATTGGGCTCATTGKTTGGAGTATAAAATAAATGCTGCGCTCATGGAATGGCATGCTTTGAGCACTACTGAAAAGTGSTATTTACARGTGAAAAATGAATGCCATATGCTGCATTTGCTATAGGCCTATTGTTGACCTTTTTGTTGTTGACACTGTGATATCTTGATAATATGCAGCTGTTTAAAGGGCAAATCCACAGATGAAACAATAACAAAACGGTTGCCCCGCCTCTGTTTTGGTAAAAAGCTGAGGGATGGGCCTGGAAAAATGTAACCACTCTCAGATTAATAGACAGAGCTATGGATGGAAGGACTGAGCAACCATGATATCAACATTATTATTTTAACCATGTTATGAGGCGAAACAGTGTTTGTTTACATTTACAATGTTTACAAACATTGGAGAAAAACAAGTTTATATTTTGGGATCTCATGGAGTGTGACAGTTGAACTGAGTTCATGAGGCATTTCTAAGTTATATTCTTCAAGAATCAATGGATATACATTTATAAATCCAAAAATGGATGTAGCAACTACAGATTGCCCCTTAAGTCTATCAAAAGTGAGATGTGAGCAATAAAAGCCCCACTTTTCTCTTTTTATCCATATCACCGTAGACTACAACACTGCTGTCCTCCTTACCTTCAAGGGTTTATTCAAGTTGGATAATCTTTGGATGCCGACAGCAGTCGCACCATTGGAAGACACAGCTTGGACTGTAGCCTACAAAAGCCTATTCCGGCTCTTTACCCGGGGTCCATCAAATGCATTTGGTGTGTCATCATAGTGGTTGGTCTCTGACCTGTGCTCAGACTCGCTCAGGTGGAACAAACTTAAACTTGCGCCTTTTTTCAATGCTGATTTGAATGTCATTGAGAAAACAGAAGTGTCAAATATTTTGTTTTGTTAACATCCCTTCTGAATTTAAAAGTAATCCTCAATAATCATCTAGTTTTTCAAAGGTATCTGTAATCTGATTACAATATTCAAGCTGGTAACGGATTACAGTTACCGTTTTTATTTGTGATTAGTTACTCCCCAACCCTGCGTGTACAATACAGAAGGCTTGTCTATGTTATATTTAAAAAGGGCTGATATTAAAATGAAATTCTGATGTTGGTAGATGTGGTGAAAACAGTGCAGACGAAATACATCAGTGTCCCCTGTGACTATTTCTGTCCTCTACTTTCTCCTCTGAGTGTCCGTCCATCTGTCTGTCTCCTTGGAGGMTTTTTTTGGTGCTGAGGCGGCAGTYTCTGTATGACTCACAGGGAGGGAGGTGGCAGTATGGCTGTGTCACTCTCACTGTGGTGCCTGAGAGACTTCAAAACAGTCACGCTGAGTCTCTGTGATTGCATTCTATAAAACACTGTGGAATTGGACAAAAGAAGACCGTAGTAAGAAATGTATGCCTGAATAAAAATGGTGGTGTTTATCAGTAAAAAGATGTGTGCATCGCTCCTGTGTGCATGAGAGAGCAGATATTGATATCCAAGTGGGGTCATTTATTCCAGAGATGCACGCATCATCATCATCATCATTAGACCGGTCAACGTGTGTTTGTACAGTATGTATGTGTGGGTATGTGACACCCCCCTGTGGGGCAGTAGTGGGAATCATTCATGTAGAAACGCTAGGTAGTGCGTTCCACCCAGCTCGCCTAGCGCTCCCTGTAGGTAGGTGGAGTTCACACTGTAGGACCAATAGAACACACAGTGAGTGTGCTGCTCCGCCCACTCTACACATTCTATGTACATTCCGTTGGTCCCCTGATGGAAACATCGCCCACCGAGCCAGCTGCTTCCTGCAGGTAATAGAGAAGAGAACATGACGAATCAATAGGCTATCAAGCTCAATAAGTAAACACATACTGTTCACACACACAAACACACACTCACGGTAGTGATATAGAGCAATTTGGATTGTTATTACAGTGTAACAGCCATTTTGTTCATCTCTCTTCAACGCAAGGTGCTCATTTGCAGCCCATCATAGTGACGGTGCGTTGGATTACCTTGGGGTCACAGCAGGTCGATTGATTGCAGGGTCGTTAGTGAATAAAATCAATATACTGAATGTCTTAGTTACTGGAAAATCTGCTGTTACAAAACCATGTTGGTGCATTGGAAGACTGAGCTCATATTGATATTCAATGCAGACCTTCTTCCCTCACTGTCTAGTCTGACACTCTGCGACAAGAAAATGGATTTCGTCATCATGTATTAGCCTGGTTGCTCACTGATGACAGGTGTAGTGTTTAATCCAATTCCAGCCCATAAACTGACATCTCAAGGTGATGCTCTGATAATTCAGCAGGATCAGACAGTGACTTTAGAGCGCAGCTGCTGAGCTGATGCAGAATACACTGGAAGGAAGGGGTCAGTAGTCAACGTCAGCATCCCTTCCCTTTTARAGCACCCCCTCTCTCTCTGTGACGTCAGAGTGCTGCATGTCTCCACCCCAGCACCCTCTCRACTCTCCATCCATCCCCCGCCCCCTTTCCTCTGTTCTCTAGCCCAACCCCTTTCTGCCCACCTGACCTGCTGAAATCCAATTAGAATTACCGGGACAAAGCCTTGGCTGCACAGACGCGCTGTGCTTACCAAGCACAAACTGCAGTCTCACTCTCTCCTTCTCCCACTCTCTTTTCCTCTCTTCCCTCCTCTCTGTCCCTCTGCATCTTTTCCATCCCTCTCTTTCAAAATATTCACTCTTTCTCTCACTCCATTTTATCTTTGTCTGTCTTTCGCTCTCTCCCTTCCCTCTTGCTGGTCTAACTTGTGCAGCGAGTCTCTATCTCTTCTCTCGCTCTCTCTTGCTCTCTCGCTCTCCCCCCTGTGCTGCCTCCCTCTCTCCCTCCCTCCTAGCAGCACACAGTCCTCTCCTGCGTGGGAAACATGACAGCCATTCTGGACCTGGACCAGATCMCATGCTCTGGGAATGCAGTGGTGAGTGGGTCTAACTGACACACCTCGCTGGGTTTAGATTCAGGGTGCTGAGCCCCTGGCTCTCTGGGAGGGGCTGGACTGGGCAGGACTCCCTGGCTGGTTGGCAGCACACCTGCCTGTCTGCCTCCCAAGACAGACGGCTAAGCAGCTGAGACGTTTCAGTGTGCAGAGAGGCGTTTGCGTGGGCGGACGTTTGTCTGCAGGAGAACACTAGATTGTTCTTGTTTGCGTGCACTTACTGTCGAGACTGTGTGTGTGTATTCGTGTGCGGGGAAGTGCGTGTGTGTGTGTGTGTGTGTGTGTTGTCAACATAGACGTCATGAATGTGTTCTTGTGTGTTGGTACATTTTAATGTGATGGCATGAAATATGCATGCGTATAAGTGTTCAGGAGTCTCAGCATACAGGATGGTATGCGGGAGGGTAGGCGGGAGGGTATGCGTATGTACCTGTCTGTGTGTGCACGTCTCTGGATGTACTGCATTTCTGTGTCTGTGTTTGCCAGATCGTGAAGAGAAAATAGCTGTTTTCTCTGTACATATCAGTGGTGTCTGAGACCAGCTAGACAGGCCTTGTGATCCCTGTGTGTGAACTGCAACAGTCTGACAGGGACCAGGAACGGATCTTTCACCCACATTACAACGACAGATCTGTTGAAGTCTGAAATATATCCCACAAGGACCTTTTAGCCTGAATGTTGTTTTCAACCCCAAGACATAGACAGTGTGTGTGTGTGTGTGTGTGTGTGAGAAGGAAGCTGTTAGCAGTGAGGCTGACGTTTCTGTCCCATAATGCTGCTCTGTGTGGTGATTGATGCTGTCACAYGCCAGGGGGAGGAMAAGCATAAAGGGGGTAGTGGGAGTAGACAGGCAAAGGAGATGGATGGCAGAAAGAAGTGAAGCATGACACATTGCTCTCCCTTTTCACCTCTTTGAATTCCCCTATTTATCTACATCACATTACTCTCCTCCTCTCCCTCACCCTCTCTATCCTCTCCTCCTCCTCCCTCACCCTCTTTAACCTCTCACCCTCTCTATCCTTTCCTCCTCCTCCTAACCCTCTCTATCTCCTCCTCTCCTCCCTCCCCTCTTTATCCTCTCCTCCTCCCCTCTCTATCTTCTCCTCCATCACCCTCTCTATCCTCTCCTCTTCCTCCCTCCTCTCATCGTCTCCTTCTCCTCCATCACCCTCTCTAATTGTCTCCTTCTCCTCCCATCACTCTCTCTATCCTCTCCTCCTCCTCCATCAACCCTCTATCCTCTCATCCTCCCTCCCTCACCCTCTCTATCCCTTCCTCCTCCTCCCTCCACCCTCTCTATCCTCTCCTCCTCCTCCCTCATCCCTCTCTATCCTCCCTCACTCCTCTCCCCTCTATCCGCTCCTCTTTCTCATCCTGTTCTCTGTGTGACTTTGTTTCCATCTTTGGCAATTCCTCTGGTGTCTCTGCAGGGTACCTCTCTGCCCTTAGCCGTCCATTTGTTATAGATCGTTATCAGCCGTCTTTGACGATACACAAATCCAAWCCCCACATTAACATTCTCCTCCACATTCTATGAAGTTTGTCTAAAKCCCCATTAAAGAAGCACAGTTTCACTTTGGTAAAGGGTAAAAGGGGTGCAGCCATTGCAGTGCTCACTACTCTCCCCCCTCCCTCTCCAGGCCAGCAGCCCCGCCCCAGTTCTGTTTGCGTCTGAGGCTCAACTGCGGTGTGTGCGTGTGTGTGTGTGTAAAGAGAGAAAGATTAAGGAAACAGACCGCATGCGTGGCTTACTCCTAGATCAATACAACCCAAAGACAAGGATCTAAGCTAGATGACTGGATCTGGGGCCTTGTTCAGATCATGGTGTTTATGATAAACCATATTCTTCCTCTATGCCAAGAAAGCCACTCCCTTGTGTTTGTTTTTCATCAGTGGGTCTCCTGTCCTCTGTCATCCTTTTATCCATCTTTAATCACTCTTTCATGCTCTACTTATCTTCTCTCTTCTGTTCTATCATTCTGTCTCTTCTTCTTCTCACTCATCAGCAGCCTCCGATTGTGTGTTTGTGCTCCATTTATTTGAACAATCGTTTTTATCTCACTCACTGTGTCCTTGTTGCTGTCCTTCTCTCAACCTGAAACACTCCTTTTGCAGCAACACAGAAAGGGAGTGTTTCATTGTTAATAACAACAGGTCGTGCAGCAACACAGAA
>NC_036851.1:15605745-15610135 GCF_002910315.2 Salvelinus sp. IW2-2015 | reverse complement strand
CCCTCTCTATCCTCTTACTCCTCCTCCTCACCCTATCTCATCCTCTCATCCCCTCCTCCCTCACCCTTCTTACTCCTCCTCCTCCTCCTCCCTCACCCTCTCCTCCTACTCTCCACCCTTCCTACCTCTTATCCTCTGCCTCCTCCTACCCTCCCCTCTAATCCTTCTCTCTCCTCCCTCACCCTCACCCCCTCATCCCTCCCCTTGTCTCTCTTTCCCTTCTGTTACTTTGTTTCCATCTTGGCAATTCCTCTGGTGTCTCTGCAGGACCTCTCTCCCCTTACCCTCATTTGTTATAGATCGTTATCAGCCGTCTTTGACGAACACAAAATCCAAACCCACATTAACATTCTCCTCCACATTCTATGGAAGTTTTGTCTAAAACCCCATTAAAAGAAGCACAGTTTCACTTTGGTAAAGGGTAAAAGGGTGCAGCCATTGCAGTCTCACTACTCTCCCCCCTCCCTCTCCAGGCCAGCAGCCCCGCCCCAGTTCTGTTTGCGCTGACTCAACTGCGTGTTGTTGTGTGTTGTGTGTGTGCAGTGTGGTGACTGTGTGTGTAAAAGAGAAAAGATTAAGGAAACAGACCGCATGCGTGCTTACTCCTAGATCAATACAACCCAAACAAGGATCTAAGCTAGAATGACTGTTGCCTTGTTCAGATCATATGGTTTATGATAAACCATATTCTTCCTCTATGCCAAGAAAGCCACTCCCTTGGTTTTGTTTTCATCAGTGGTCTCCTGTCCTCGTGTCATCCTTTTATCCATCTTTAATCACTCTTTCATGCTCTACTTATCTTCTCTCTCTGCTTATCATCGTCTCTTCTTCTCTCACTCACAGCAGCCTCCGATTGTTGTGTTTGGCTCCTATTATTTGAACAATCGTTTTTATCTCACTCACTGTTCCTTGTTGCTTCCTTCTCTCAACCTGAAACACTCCTTTTGCAGCAACACAGAAAGGAGTGTTCATTGTTAATAACAACAGTCGTTCAGCAACACAAAAGGGAGTGTTCATTGTAATAACAACAGGTCGTGCAGCAACACAGAAGGGAGTGTTCATTTTTTAATTAACAACAGGTCGTTTGCAGCAACACAGAAGGGAGTGTTTCATTTAATAACAACAGTCTGTCTGACAACATACAGAAAGGGAGTTTCATTTTAAACAACAGGTCGTGCAGCACACAGAAGGGAGTGTTTCATTGTTAATAACAACAGGTCGTGCAGCAACCGAAAGGGAAGGTGTTTCATTGTTAATAACAAACAGTGCGTGCAGCAACACAGAAGGGAGTGTTTCATTGTTTAATAATTCAACATTTGTGCTGCCTTCATCCTTTGACCATCGTGTCATTTCTGTGAGCTTCAAATACGTTCTTTGAATGCAGAGCTGTTTAACGGGGTCTCTTCTTTTTCATAAGACTTTGATATGAACAACATATAATAGTAAAGACGGTAACCTGAGGAAAAGCCTTTTCCATTGATCTCTGTTGCATGTGTCGCCATGTTTCTGTTCTGTGTTTGTCTTTGTCTCCACTCTGTGGGCGCCTGGCTGTTAATTAATGCATGTACTTGCCTCCGTGCATTTAAATGAAGTCTTAATTTGACTATAGTGAATTTTAAAGCATTGAAAATGGCTGGTATGTTTGATTGAGATCTTAGACAGGGATACCGCTGCCTTGTCCTTGACCGGTAGGTTTAACCTTCACTTCCTCCAGAGCAACTTTGAAATCCACCATTCTCATTTRTTAAATGTTCAAATGGTTCCTGCTGCAGTGTTCCCAGCCCTGCCTCTGAGCAGAGGAGGCTCCTTTCACTCTCTTAATTATTGCATGACCAGTGCGCCCTGAGACTAGGCAAGCTCTGTGACCACCACGACCTCATGCTCCTATACACACTCGCTCACACTCACACACTAACATGCTCAGATACCCAGTCCCAAGTCATGCCGACCTTGCGACCTTGCGTATGGTGTGTGACGTCAGCAGATACTGCTGTCACGGATTTAGAGAGGTACAGGATCGGTCTTTAGGAAGTGTGGAGGCACACCAGGGAATGACGCTGTTATTTCCTTGGTGTATTGCATCACTTCCTGTTTCAAGTCATGATATGTGATGAAGCTCAGAAAGATGGCAGTTTATTGCTGTCATATTTTTGGGCCTAATTTGCCCTGGTCAGGCAGATTATTATCTGACTCGGTTACACTGAAAACCTTCATGCACAGACTTGGAATCCTAAAAATCATTCAGCATTTTATAGATGGCTCTAGTCTCTGCCTCTGTGTAATTTTAGGGTTCAGTCTCTTGTTAAGAAAGGAAGCTATTTAGTGCAGAGAGAGTCATGGAGAAAAATGAAGGCAGTTTGAGTCTGAATTTGAATAGAAGAGGGCTAGTCCTCCCTGCAGTGGCAGCTTTCAATGGAGGCGATGACTCTGGATTTTTGCACAGTAATACTTTGGGGTGGAGTGCATTTTAAAATCTCCAAGAGAACCATCTGATCCTCTGCCCAGTGCACACTCTCTGCTCCTCCTCGTCCCATCTGAGGGCTCTGGATAGGAGACAGGAAGCTGTATAGTCTGTATGCATTCAATCATAAGGACTCACTCATGATTGGATTGTCAATTTGTTTGGCTTTTTATGTCATTCTCATATCTGAGGAATGATGTAGTAAACTGTAATTAGAATGTTAATCCTTAAATGTCCACATCCAACCCACTCCAGATCCCCCTACACAGCCCCTGAGGCACTTGGTGTAGATTGAAAAAGATTAGATAAGACAAAACAATACTGTGAAAATGTCCAAGGGCCTAGGAGTCAGTTTGGAATTGGGCATATGTTGGTCTGGCCACCNTGACCTGTCTGTTCTCCTCTCTGATTGGCTGCAGGAGCATGATATTGAGACTCAGCATGGCGTGCTCCATGTGACCATGAGGGGCGTTCCCAAGGGCAACCGGCCAGTAATCCTCACCTACCATGACATCGGACTCAATCGTGAGTGTGCAGATTAACCGTAATACTATTATCTAAGACTATGTGTTTATAAACATGTAACTTATCTTCTATAAGTATTACTTGTAAGTTTGTGCCATGGATTTGTGTTTTATTTATGATAGGTTTGTGCCATTCTTGTGTATCTTATTTCTAGGTTTACTCAAGCAATAAGGCACGTGGGGGTGTGGTATATGGCCAATATACCACGGCTAAGAGCTGTTCTTAGGCATGACGCATCAGGGAATGCCTAAACACAGCCCTTAGCCGTGGTATATTGGCAAATATCACAAACCCCAGAGGTGCCTTATTGCTATTATAAACTGGTTACCAACGTAATTAAAGATGTAAAAATAAATGTTTTGTCGTACCCATGGTATATGGTCTGATGTACCACGGCTATCAGCCAATCAGCATTCAGGGCTCGAACCACCCAGTTTCTATTTCTTCATATCTAATGAATGGGTTTGCATTACTATCCTTTTGGTCCCCTCTCTGTGCAGATAAGTCGTGCTTCAACACGCTGTTTAACTTTGAGGACATGCAAGAGATCACGCAGCACTTTGCTGTGGTCCACGTGGACGCCCCCGGACAGCAGGAGGCGGCAGCACCCTTCCCCACCGGGTACCAGTACCCGACCATGGACGAACTGTCTGAGATGCTGCCCTCGGTTATGACTCAGCTCAAGTGAGTGACATGGACATTGATCAGTTAGCTCGTTCAGGTTGTGATGGATAAACCAGTGGAAGTTGGTGTTGCTGATGGTGTGATGTATTTCCTGATGTCCACAGGGTGAACAGTGTGATTGGGATTGGCGTGGGAGCAGGAGCCTACATCCTATCCCGGTTTGCAGTAAGTCTACTTAACACTTGACAACAGCTCTCTCATCCAGTGTCTATTTTCTTTTTCCGAAATCACTTGTCTCTCTCAGTTCATCTCTGTGTGGACTATTACAGCTTCCTCTACAGTCTGAACATCCAACTCACACAGCAGCATTTCACCAGTCCTCTTGTCTATTATAAACCGTGCCATTCTGAGGGGGGTGAATCACCTTGTTATTCACTCGCCATCTCTCTTGTGCTCTTTTTCTTTCTGAGCTCAATGCCTGGCTTATTTTAGCTCTGCTGRATTCTCTAGAAGAGAGGAGAAAGAATGAGTGGAGCGAGAGAGCACGAGGAGGAYGCCAGGGTGGAAATAGTCTGGAGGATTTAGTGTTTGATGTTCCTCTGGGGGTCTGCTCAACATTTATTTTCAAATTACATTAGTTAGGGGTTGGAGTGAAACGGAAACAAGGTAGCTAGATTGGTAACAACTGTTGTTGCATTTGATGTTAACCTTTCATTGCTACCCATCCCGGATCCGGGAGCATCCTCATCAAAAAAGCTGACTAGCATAGCCTAGCCTAAC
>NC_036851.1:15535374-15599535 GCF_002910315.2 Salvelinus sp. IW2-2015 | reverse complement strand
GACGCTGAGCCAATTGTGCGCCACCCGATGGGACTCCCGATCACAGCTGGTTGTGATACAGCCCGGGATCGAACCAGGGTCTTTAGTGACGCCTCTAGCACTGAGATGTAGCTAGAGCGCTGTGCCACTCGGGAGCCCCCCAGTCCTCTTGAGACACGGTAATCTCCTTTTATGCACTCTGGACATGTTTTGGTAGTACCCAACTCACTAACGACCATCAGGTCGAAAATCACATCAGACACTTATCATCAAAACAGTATCATGCTTTTAAAACTCACCTTACTGATCAATTTGAAGAAAGAAGTTCAACAGCAGGTTGAAACTAAGTGGAAAACATGGTCGTTGTGGATGTTGTTTCAAAGCCTTATGCAACTAAATTGACAGTGCTTTCTAAGGTGATTCATTCAAATATTAAAGCTTATGCATGCATACACATAGGCTAATGAGCCCAAGCCTGAAAAAAAAAAAACGAGCCATTATACAATACATAGCGTATCGCATATTACCCATGGCAGAAAAACATAAATGGTCTATCCTCTACTCCAAAATTAAACTAATTTCAGTAATCGCCTTTGAGTGTAGACTGTATTATTATTCATACTGGATGGACTGGTTACYTTATGRTGCGCTCCAAAATGTCTATACACTAGTCTGAGAGAGAACGTATAGCCCTAGTCGATGCTGTTGGTTCATTGATTTGTGCAGGGCGGCTTACAGTTAGTCTACAATTATAGTGAATTTGTATTTGATTTTGAATAGCCTAGTAATAGGGATTTTTTATTTATTTTTCATAATTAATTGGGTGAAATATGTTTCGTTGCGAAAACATGTTATTGTTGATTTTCCCAAACAGATTTCACTTGGTTTTCGAAGCACTTGGTAGGTGCAGGAACAGGGTTGGAGAGCCCATGGCATTCAGAGTTTAGGCGGAATATCACCTGTCGCGCAGTGAGAGCGTTCTTCTCAAACAGTAGTTGATGCGTGGAGTGAAATAAGTGTATTTCTCAGCTGCTCATATTAAGCACAGCTCCGCTATAAAAGAGAAGTAGCATATCCGGAATCYTTGAAAACAGACCTCCGGGAAAGCGCACGACCTTCATTCGCTATTTGAGTGCATACAGATTACACATTTTCCCCCCACCCTGGTTCCTGCCCATTGGGCCATTCTAAATCTAAACTAATTTTRCATATTGGTAAAGACTKAAATGAGAATKGTCTGATGGGTGAAAATATGATCACTTGATGGGAGAACAGCTGTACAGCCTGAGGCAAGGAACAGAGGGCAAGCTTTTTTTGCGACATTCTCAAATCATCAATAGCCTATAGTCGCATCATGCAGCCCATACATGTTTTGATTTCTAAGACATTCTAAGGTTTGTATCACTCATAACTAAAGTTGCCACATAGCTCTAAATCTAGCATATAGGGCCTGTTTCAAATGATCACTTTTACGCTCAACAAAGCAACTTCGCTGTAGAATGGGAAAAATATACTTTCTATTTTAAGTTAAATTATATACTTCTTACTATAAAATCATACAATYTAAAATAATGGGATGGGACTTATAAGCATATCTTGTAAGCTAAATGAACAAGCCTACAGTCTATGGCATCAAATCAAATACACATATTTAGCAGGGTGTAGCAAAATGCTTGTGTTCCTAGCTCCAACAGTGCAGTAGTATCTAACAATGCACAACAATACACACAAATCTAAAGTAAAAGAATGAAATTAAGAAATGTTTAAATATTAGGATGAGCAATGTTGGAGTGGCATTGACTAAAATACAGTAGAATAGAATACAGTATATACTGTACATATGAAATAAGTAAAGCAGTATGTAAACATTATTAAAGTGACTAGTGTTCCATTTATTAAAGTGACCAGTGATTCCATGTCTATGTATATAGAGCAGCAGCCTCTAAGGAGCAGGGTTGAGAAACCGGGTGGTAGCCAGCTAGTGATGGCTATTTAACAGTCTGATGGCCTTGAGATATAAGCTGTTTTCCAGTCTCCGGTCCCAGCTTTGATGCACCTGTACTGACCTCGCCTTCTGGATGGTAGTGGGGTGAACAGGCAGTGGCTCGGGTGGTTGTTGTCCTTGATMATKTTTTTGGCCTTCCTGTGACATCGGGTGCTGAAGGTGTCCTGGAGGGCAGACAGTGTGCCCCCGGTGGTGCGTTGTGCAGACCGTACCACCCTCTGGAGAGCCCTGCGGTTGCGGGGCACAGCCTGACAGGATGCTCTCAATTGTGTGTCTGCCAAATTTCTTCAGCCTCCTGAGGTTGAAGAGGCGCTGTTGCGCCTTCTTCACCACACTGTCTGTGTGGGTGGACCATTTCAGATTGTCAGTGATGTGTATGCCGAGGAACTTGAAGCTTTCCACCTTCTCCACTGCGGTCCCATCGGTGTGGATAGGAGCGTGCTTCATTTTGTTGACATTGATGGAGAGGTTATTTTCCTGGGACCACGTCGCCAGGGCCCTCACCTCAGCACTGTAGGCTGCCTCGTCATTGTTGGTAATCAGGTCTACTACTGTTGTGTCATCTGCAAACTTATGATTGAGTTGGAGGCCTGTGTTGCCTCGCACTCATGGGTGAACCTGGAGTACAGGAGGGGGTTGAGCACGCACCGTTGTGGGGTCCCAAGTGTTGAGGATCAGCGAAGTGGAGATGTTTTTTCCTACCTTCATCACCTGGGGGGCGGCCCGTCAGAAAGTCCAGGACCCAATTGCACATGGCGGGGTTGAGACCCAGGGCCTCAAGCTTAATGATGAGCTTGGAGGGTACTATGGTGTTGAAGGCTGAGCTYTWGTCAATGAACAGCATTCTTACATAGGTATTCCTCTTGTCCAGATGGAATAGGCCAATGTGCAGTGCGATGGCGATTGCATTGTCTGTGGGTCTATTGGGGCAGTATGCAATTTMAAGTGGGTCTAGGGTGTCAGTAGAGCTGATGTGATCCTTAACTATCCTCTGAAAGCACTTCATGATGACAAGTGAGTGCTACTGGGCGATAGTCACTGAGTTCAGTTACCTTTGCTTTCTTGGGTACAGTAACAAAGTTAAATCAAATCAAACTTTAGTTGTCACATGCGCCAAATACAACAGGTGTGGACCTTACCATGAAATGCTTACTTACAAGCCCTTAACCAACAGTGTAGTTCAAGAAAGAGTTAAGAAAATATTTACCAAATAAACCAAAGTAAAAAATTATTAAAAGTAATGCAATAACAATAATGAGGCTATATACAGGGGGTACCGGTACCGAGTCAATGTGCGGGGGTACAGGTTAGTCGAGGTAGTTTGTACATGTAGGTAGGGGTGAAGTGACTATGCATCAATAACAAACAGCGAGTAGCAGCAGTGTAAAACACAAATGTGGGGTGGTGTCAATTTGATTAATTGTTCAGCAGTATTATGGCTTGGGGGTAGAAGCTGTTAAGGAGCCTTTTGGTCCCACACTTGCCGTGCGGTGGCAGAGAGAACAGTCTATGACTTGGGTGACTGGATCTTTAACAATTTTTTGACACCGCCTAATATATAGGTCCTGGATGGCAGGATGCTTGGCCCGTGTAATGTACTAGGCCGTACGCACTACCCTCTGTAGCGCCTTACGGTCGGATGCTGAGCAGTTGCCATATCAGGCGGGGATGCAACCGGCCAGGATGCTCTCAATGGTGCAGCTGTAAAACTTTTTGAGGATCTGGCGACCCATGCCAAATCTTTTCAGTCTCCTGAGGGGGAAAAGGTGTTATTGTGCCCTGTTCACAACTGTCTTGGTGTGTTTGGACCATGATAGTTTGTTGGTGATGTGGACACCAAGGAACTTGAAACTCTCGACCCGCTCCACTACAGCCCCYTCAATGTTAATGCCTGTTCGGCCCGCCTTTTCCTGTAGTCCACGATCAGCTCCTTTGTCTTACTCACATTGAGTGAGAAGTTGTTGTCCTGGCACCACACTGCCAGMTCTCTGACCTCCTCCCTATAAGCTGTCTCATCATTGTCGGTGATCAGGCCTACCATTGTTGTGTCGTCAGCAAACTTAATGATGGTGTTGGAGCCATGCAGCCGTGGGTGAACAGGTAGTACYGGAGGGGACTAAGCACACACCCCTGAGGGGCCCTAGTGTTGAGGATCAGCGTGGCGGATGTGTTGTTGCCAACCCTTACCACCTGGGGAAGAAGGAGAAGGATGTGTTTAGTCCCAGGGTACTTAGCTTAGTGATGCACTTTATGGGCACTATGGTGTTGAATGCTGAGCTGTTGTCAATGAATAGCATTCTCACATAGGTGTTCCTTTTGTCCAGGTGGGAAAGGGCAGTGTGGAGTGCGATTGAGATTGCGTCATCTGAGCCATGACCAGCCTTTCAAAGCACTTCATGGCTACCGACATGAGTGTTACGGGGCGGTAATCATTTAGGCAGGTTACCTTCGCTTCCTTGGGCACAAGGARTATGGTGGTCTGCTTGAAACATGTCAGAATTACAGACTCGGTCAGGGAGAGGTTGAAAATGTCAGTGCCAGTTGGACCTCMCATGCTTTGAGTACACATCCTGGTAATCCGTCTGGCCCCGCAGCTTTGTGAATGTTTGACCTGTTTAAAGGTCTTGCTCATATCTTGCTACCATGAGCGTTATCACACAGTCGTCCAGAATAGCTGGTGCTCTCATGCATGCTTCATTMTTGCTTGACTCCAAGCGAGCATAAGAGGCATTRAGCTAGTCTGGTAGCCTCGTGTCACTGGGCAGCTCGCGGCTGGGTTTCCCTTTGTAGTCCGTAATAGTTTTCAAGCCCTGCCACATCCGACGAGCATCAGAGCCGGTGTAGTAGGATTCAATCTTAATCCTGTATTGACGCTTTGCCTGTTTTATGGCTCGTGAGGCATAGCGGGATTTCTTATAAGCGTCGGATTAGTGTCCTCCTTCTTGAAAGTGGCAGCTCTAGCCTTTAGCTCAATGCGGAAGTTGCCAGTAATCCATGGCTTTGGTTGGGATATGTACAGTTGAAGTCGGAAGTTTACACCTCAGCCAAATACATTTAAAACTCAGTTTTTCACAATTCCTGACATTTAATCCTAGTAAAAATTCCCTGTTTTAGGTCAGTTAGGATCACCACTTATTTTAAGAATGTGAAATAATAGTAGAGAGTGATTTATTTCAGCTTTAATTTCTTTCATCACATTCCCAGTGGGTCAGAAGTTTACATACACTCAATTAGTATTGGTAGCATTGCCTTTAAATTGTTTAACTTGGGTCAAACGTTTCAGGTTTCTTCCACAAGCTTCCCACAATAAGTTGGGTGAATTGTGGCCCATTCTACCTGACAAAGCTGGTGTAACTGAGTCAGGTTTGTAGGCCTCCTTGCTCCCACACGCTTTTTCAGTTCTGCCCACAAATTCTCTATAGGATTGAGGTCAGGGCTTTTTAATGGCCACTCCAATACCTTGACTTTGTTGTCCTTAAGCTATATGCCACAACTTTGGAAGTACGCTTGGGGGTCATGTCCATTTGGAGGACCCATTTGCGACCAAGCTTTTACTCCTTGACTGATGTCTTGAGATGTTGCTTCAATATATACACATAATTTTCCAGCCGCATTGTGCCATCTATTTTGATAAGTGCACCAGTCCCTCCTGCAGCAAAGAAACCCCACAACATGATGCTGCCACCCCCGTGCTTCACGGTTGAATGGTGTTCTTCAGCTTGCAAGCCTCCGCCTTTTTCCTCCAAACATAACTATGGTCATTATGGCCAAACAGTTCTATTTTATTTCATCAGACCAGAGGACATTTCTCCAAAAAGTGCGATCTTTGTCCCCATGTGCAGTTGCAAACCGTAGTCTGGCTTTTTTATGCCGGTTTTGAGCAGTGGCTTCTCCTTGCTGAGCAGCCTTTCAGGTATGTCAATATAGGACTCGTTTTACTGTGATAGAGATACTTTTGTACCTGTTTCCTTCAGCATCTTCACAAGGTCCTTTGCTGTTGTTCTGGGATTGATTTGCACTTTTCGCACCAAAGTACGTTCCTCTCTAGGAGACAGAACGCGTCTCCTTCCTGAGCGGTATGACGGCTGCGTGGTCCCATGGTGTTTATACTTGCGTACTATTGTTTGTACAGATGAACGTGGTACCTTCAGGCGTTTGGAAATTGCTCCCAAGGATGAACCAGACTTGTTGAGGTCTACAATTTRTTTTCTGAGGTCTTGGCTGATTTCTTTTGATTTTTCAATGATGTCAAGCAAAGAGGCACTGAGTTTGAAGGTAGGCCTCGAAATACATCCACAGGTACACCTCCAATTGACTCAAATAATGTCAATTAGCCTATCAGAAGCTTCTAACGCCAAGACATCATTTTCTGGAATTTTCCAAGCTGTTTAAAGGCACTTATTGATGAAGCCGATGACTTAGGTGGTATACTCCCCAATGCCATAGGATGAATCCCGGAACATATTCCAGTCTGTGCTAGCAACAGTCCTGTAGCGTAGCATCCGCGTCATCTAACTACTTCCGTATTGAGCGAGTCACTGGTACTTCRTGCTTTAGTMTCTGCTTGTAAGCAAGAATCAGGAGGATAGAATTATGGTCACATTTGTATGCATCTCTGTGTGTAGAGTAAAGGTGGTCTAGAGTTMTTTTTTTTACCCKCTCTGGTTGCACATGTGACATGAAATTAGGTAAAACGGATTTAAGTTTGCCTCCATTAAAATCCCCGGCCACTAGGAGCGCCGCTCCTGGATATTAATTTTCTTGTTTGCTTATGGCCTTATACAGCTGGTTGAGTGCGGTCTTAGTGCCAGCATCYGTTTGTGGTGGTAAATAGACCGCTATGAATAATATAGATGAGAACTCTCTTGGTAGAMAGTGTGGTCTACAGCTTATTATAAGGTACTKTACCTCAGGCGAGCAATACCTAGAGACTTCTGTAATATTAGACATCGCGCACCAGCTGTTATTGACAAATAGACACACACCCCCGCCCCTCGTCTTACCAGACGTAGCTTCTCTGTCCTGCCGATGCATGGAAAATCGCGCCAGCTCTATATTATCTGTGTCGTCGTTCAGTCACAACTCGATGAAACATAAGATATTAGAGTTTAATGTCCCGTTGGTAGGATCATCTTGATTGTAGATCATCCATTTTATTTTCTAACGATTGCACGTTGGCCAATAAAATGGATGGGCCCGTTCCCAAGAAAGCAGTATATCCTTTGCGTCGGACTCGTTAAAGAAAGAATCTTTGTCCCGTTCGAGGTGAGTAATCGCTGTTCTGATGTCCAGAAGTTATTTTCGGTCATAAGAGATGGTAGCAGGAACATTATCTACAAAATACGTTTAAAAAATAAGTTACAAACAACGCGAAAAAACGAACAAAATAGCACAGTTGGTTAGGAGCACGTAAAATGGCAGCCATCCCCTCAGGCACCATTCTCTCAATGGTGGACTTTTTGAAGCAAGTGGGGACAGCAGACTGGGATGGGTAGAGATTGAATATGTCCGTAAACACTCCCGCCAGCTGGTCTGTGCAAGCTCTGAGGACACAGCTAGGGATGCCATCTGGGCCGGCAGCCTTGCGAGGGTTAACGCGCTTAAATGTCTTACTCACGTCGGCCACGGAGAACGAGAGCCCACAGTSCTTGGGAGTGGGCCGGGTCGGTGGCACTGTGTTAGGCCTACATTAGGCCAACTCATATTCTGTTCTTCTGAAAATAAATGTTTTTCATATCGTAATGTTTCTTTAGACCTGACCAAAATAAATAATATATTTATTGTGATGGTGTATATTAAATAGATTTATTAGACTTTGTTTACATGTAGATGTTCCAAAGGCGTGCATCAGTGGCTTTTATGCTGCCTGTATGCGTGGAGGCCTGGAGATGCTAAATGTTTATGTTAATTAACGGTTAATTACCGTGAGACCAGCAGACCTTTTTTTGCATGACAATAATCATCTGACAAAATGTCTTAACTGCCACAGTCCTAGCTATGTATTACTTAAACTGTGTCCTGTTTTTTTTCTCTTCAGCTCTCTGGATGGACCAGTAACATCGTGGACACAGTGATGGCTCACCACTTCAGCACTGTGAGAATGATGGGTTGGCATCTGCCCATCTTTGAGTTCCATTCACCTTTGATAATATACAAAAAACGAACCTGATTTGAAACATTTTTATATAAAAGTGATCGAAGATGACGTCATGATACCATACACACACATAGCCATACTGATGCCTTGTGTGTTCCTCCAGGATGAGCTAACAGACAACCAAGAGCTGATCCAGACCTACCGCCTTCACATCGCCCAGGACATCAATCAGGACAACCTGGCCCTCTTCTGTGCCTCCTACAACGGGTACGCTAGGCAGGAGTGGAGAGGGGGCAGGGATCCACTCCTGCCCAAGGTACTCGCTGACTCTACTACTGACTGACTAAATGTGGCTTTAACCTTTTTTTCTCTTTTTTTCAATGACAGTCGTCGGGATCTGGAAATCGAGAGACCAGTCATTGGTCTGAATGAGGACACAGTGAACACACTGACGTGAGTTTGAAAGTTTGAACTGGTTTTGACGTGTTTTCAGCAGTATGCTCAAGCGGACCTGTTGTAAKTCACAGTGCTTATGGAAACTCCTCTCTTCCCCTCCAGGTGCCCTTCTCTGTTGGTGGTTGGAGACACATCTCCTGCAGTGGAGGCAGTGGTGAGTTAGTTAAGGTGGTTGTTGTTTAGCTTGTGACTATGGATCGTGCGCTTCTACATGCTTGTGTATATATATAGTAGGATGATGGAACTAAATGTTGAAAATCATTTCCTTTATGTGAATAAGTTTTGTCCACTAACTCTCTTTAAACTCGTTTCAGGTGGAGTGCAATTCCAGGTTAAATCCAACCAAGACTACACTGTTTAAGGTGAGGTGAAGCAGAACATCCTGTGTGTGTCATGCATAAATATTTGATGCTAAGCTATTGCATGTGTAGTGACTCAAAAGTTCTCTCTCTCTCTCTCTGTAGATGGCTGATTGTGGAGGCTTGCCTCAGGTTGTGCAGGTGAGGTTTGAGCTTCTGAAATGCTGTTATTATATCCTTGTGTGTGTTTTTAATGTCATTTTTKATTTACATTGATAACTAACTTACTGTCATCTCCTCAACAGCCTGGGAAACTGGCAGAGGCCTTCAAGTACTTTGTTCAGGGTATGGGTTATAGTAAGTACATAACTCTTACTTTTCTTTGTAAATGTGTGATCTCAATATCCACTCCTTTCTAGCATACTTAAAAAATAAATAATGTCTCTGGCCACTTGTCTCTGTCCACTGGTAACTGTTTGCTACTTTGGAATTTGACTCTTGAGTATTGATTATCCACTAACAAGCTGTTGTACGTCTTTGTGGTTAACATGTGTTCTCAATGTATTTCCTGTTGACGTGAGCAAAATAACAACTGTTGCTGAAATGAGTATTGTTTTCATCACGGTTTCCCATGAGCCTTTGCCAGACCCCCTCCTTGGTTTGGAGTGCAGCCAGTCGTGTCTGAAAGGACACTCTTTTTGTCACACTGGTCACGGAGGAGGCCGCTCCTCACCTCTCACAGCTAACGTCATTTCCTCTTTCATCTTTGCAGTGTTGACTAGCCTCAGTTCTTAGTAGGTGAGAAACAGTGCTTGTAGCATGAATGACGAGCAACAAAGATGTTCTGAACAGCAATTGACTTCCTGTTCAATTCTGCGTGGGAGAGACTCTCTTGCCTTGTGTGTTTTGTTTTCTAACCAAATTGTTTAAGATGCAGCTCTTCCTGTGACACAAAGCAAAGGCTTCTCTGTTTTCACCTCTCACCTTTCACCAGCACATCATTTCTATGGTACTAGGCTCTTCTGTTTCCTCCCCCAGTCCTACTCAGTGGGAGTGTTGCATGCAGCCCCAGGTGTCACTGTGTGAGAGAAGAATTGTAGAGTGGAGGTAAAGGCCATGCAGCACAGAGAAACTCCCTGCAGAGGCACAGCCAGAAGAGGACTGGACACCCCTCAGAGCCTGGTTTCTCTCTAGGTTTCTTCCTAGGTTCCTGCCTTTCTAGGGAGTTTTTCCTAGCCATTGTGCATCTGCATTGCTTGCTGTTTGGAGTTTTAGGCTGGGTTTCTGTAGAAACATTTTGTGGTATCTGCTGATGTAAAAGGGCTTCATAAATACATTTGATTGATGATTAGATTAGGACATTTCACTGCCAGATTAGAGTTGATTAAAGCCTCTTCTCATAGTGATCTATGAGATGTTATACTGCACGCAAAAGCATCACGTCAGCGAAGCGAGGTTAGTTTGAAGCAGCATAGTTTTACGTTTCAAGTCCGTTTTCTTCGGCAGCGAGAGTGTTGCAGAGACATAGATGCACAGAAACAAGCACATAATATCAAATATAAATTCATAAGTAATCTCAATAATCCTAAAACTATAAGTAGTAAACTAAAATCACCATACACACATTGAAAGAAATGGTATCACATTTTAGGCTTGTATTAAAAAGACAGATCAGTTGACACAGTTGTTGATGTAACTAGCTACTTCAAACCATTTAAATGACAGCAACTTTGTTGGAGAGGTTGCAAGAATATCCTCCTATTATGAAGTGTGGCCGAATGAAAATAAATCTTCTCATTATGAAATAAAGCTTTTTTTTAGATCGGGTATGGACTCTATGGCTTGACATTAACGCATCTCGTCACGTTCCCAGTGCAGCACCCTGTAAACCACGTTGACAGATGTATGAGGGTACACTCTCGTCACAGTGTTGGTGTTGTTTTGCTGTAAGGGCCCGTTGAGTATTGGCCAAAATTCTGCTTTGTCCCGTTTGGGCTATCACTGTCTCTGCCCTACCCCAGAATCAGACAGCAAGAACACATTGTTTTTGGGGGGAGGGGCGGGGGGGGGGGGGTTGTCTCTCTGGTATACAGCAGTTGCCTTTTCCTTCAAAATGACTTCTATTCATTACCTCAGCCTTCATAAACCTTATTCCCGTCCAATATGTTCTTCTTTTTTCAATCCTTTTCCTCCCTCCATCAATGCTAACAGTTCCCTACATTCTTCTCAGTCACCTGAGCAACGAATCAGGTACCAGGTTTTAAAGCAGTAGCAGTTTTAGACCAGTTGGCCAAATACCAGCCTCCATTCAACCTAACACACAGTACATGAATGTCAATGTATGCTCAGAAAGTCCATTTAACATCATATTATTGGTATTTTCGGTCATCTGTATTGTTCAATTAAGTGGAGAACTGTCTGCATACTTTGACATTTGCTTAGGTGATTATGTGGCTCCTTTAAGCATGAAACTTATGTTAGATTTTTTCCTATTGTTGCACAAGGTGCTAGTTTTGCATCATTTTGCCTTTATCAATTTCTTTCAGTGCTTTATGCTATTATTGTATTGCCTTTTTTACAAGACATGCTTGTCAGCGTCTTTGGCTTGCATAGTGTAGTTGTGTGTGGTGCTGAAGTKAAAAAATATATATATTGGTCCCTTTATTTCCTCAGATTTGTCTGCATGGTGAATGTCTGCAGTATTTGTGTGATTTCTTGATGTGATTCCCTAACAGAGGGAACACATCATGATTCCTGCATTGCATGAAGTGCTCTGCATTGTGACTGGAATGTTAACACTCCTGTGTTGTGTCGTAGTGCCCACGGCTGGAATGAGTCGTCTGGTCCGATCCCGCACCACCTCCTCCTCCAGCATCACCTCCATGGACAGCATCCGCAGCCGCAACCTCAACAGCCTGCTGGAGAGAGCCAACACCACTGGGGGRCTGGACAACCAGCCTGGGCCCCAGACCATGGAGGTCTCCTGCTAAATCTTCCCATCTCTCCCTCACTCCACATAGGGTAGCAGCCCTCACCGATGGCCCTCTCTTCCTCCCTCTCTTCCTCCATGTCTCCCAGTCTCTCTCTCTCTCTCTCTCTCTCCTACCCTGCTCCGAAGCTACTCAATGCCAGGGTGTTCTGTGATGAATTGTGTGATAAATATGAGAATATATACAATTGAAGATTAAATATAATACTGTATACATGTCAAACTTCGAGCCACAAGCTGAGGGGACAAAATAAAGGATGAATCAGATATACTGTATACTCCAAGGGTCTAGATGGTACGATCCCCCACCAAACTGTTTCTCATCATTTCATATGTATGCATGTGTCTTGTGCAAGTGAATCTGGAGACTTATTTTCCGGGTTTCAATTACTGTTTGTCCCTCCTTTGTTCCGATTGTTGCCTTTCACATCTTTTATTTATTTGATTCACCATGTGTCTGTGTGTATAGGATTGGTTCCTCAGCACAGGAGGGGTTGAAGAGTCCCATCTCTCACATCCACTGGAGTCTAAACACACATTCCTCTTCCTTCTCTTATACTATGTTCTAGAACACATTTACACTTCAAACCTTCATTCATTGCACATATTTAGACAAATTTTTTGTATGTTGTGAACTGTGAACACACGCCTCCTTTGATTGTGTGGCATAGTGTAGATGTGTGTTTTCCTGTACTGTACCTTGCTGCACTGCTCTGCTCTGCCGAGTCACTCCATTCACACTGTAGAATGATCACTCAAGCTGGGTGCAAACACAAGATTAATGACTTCCTTTACATTTCTCTGCATTGTGTTGTTTTCCAAATGGCAGGTTATACTGGCCCAAATGACAGAATGAATGRGCTGTGTTTTGGTTGTTCTAGAACATTATACTTGCTTTTTAGGAATATGCAAAAATGTAAGGAAATTCAATGGGAAAGAACTGTGGGCCAGTGTGATTGTCTGGATTCAATCACTTCTCCTTTCATCTGTTTCGAAAATGTTTATTTTGTAATTGATGTCGTCTTTTTCTGCTTTACATTTTTGTTTTTATAGTCCGTTCACTCGTCGCTTGAGTAGACATACACGATGAATAACAACTTAACAAGCCTGTTATAATGTGAAAATGTGTTCAGTCTTCACTGCAGGGCCCAGTGGTGCTTATCACGGTCTGCCAATTCAACTCATTTATACTACTAAATAAAGCTAGAAGATGTAAAATGGGCCCTTGGTTTGTGGTCATATCTTCAAGTGTTTCCACTGCGCACACAACCAAACACGCCAGCAAGTCTATCTAATAATTGCAAAGGTTTGAGAAAAATAATCAATGTTATGCATTTCAGACTAAAATAGTTGACACCTTTCAGCTTTGTCTTGACAGAAGATTTAAAGGAATATGGTCAATAGTTTCCAACCGCATATGTGAGCTTTTTCTCTCACTCTTACATCGGTTGACCTCAAACTGCATGTAAACGGTGAGGGCAGGCTATTTTTAGCTTGCTCTAAAAATAAAGTAGAACGGTCAGCTATGCCCTAGCTCAGATAAGGTTCTCTGAAGTTTGCTTTTCCATTTCAGCTAACCACAGAGTGCAAACATATAGCTCATTTCTGTGTCTCACCAAGATGTTCCATCTGAGTGCATCAGGTCTTAATCAGTTGTGTTTAGGTCAAGGAAAAATAGATTATCATCCTTTGTGAGTCAGATCCTCTCCTCCTATCTGATGTCCAACAGTCTATATGGAAAGTATTCATTCCCATTTGATATATTCCACATTTTGTTGTGATACAGCCTGAATTTAAAATMMATTAAATGTATTTATTTTTCTCACCAATCCACACACAATACTCCGTAATGACAAAGTGAAACATTTAGCAAATGTTTTGAAAATGAAATACAGAAATATGTAATTTATACTGAACAAAAATATAAATGCAACAATTTCAACGATTTTACTGAGTTACAGTTCATATCAGGATATCAGTCAATTMAAATAAATAAATTAGGCCCTGATCTATGGATTTCACATGACTGGGCAGGGGCCCACTTGGGAGCCAGGCCCAGCCAATCAGAATGAGTTTTTCCCCACAAAAAGGGCTTTATTATGGACAGAAATYAGCCTCAGTTTCATCGGCTGGCTGGTCTCAGACGATCCCGCAGGTGAAGAAGCCGGATGTGTATGTCCTGGGCTGGCGTGGTTACACGTGGTCTGCAATTGTCTAAAAAAKTGTTTTTMCTTTGTCATCATGGGGTATTGTGTGTAGATTGATGAGGGAATTTCTTTTTAAACCAATTTAAGAATAAAGCTATAACCTAGCCTAATGTGGAAAAAGTAAGGGTTCTGAATACTTTCCTATACTAAATACATGCTGATTGCTACAATCCTGGAAAAAAGTAGTTTGTAATTTTAAGCAGAATATTGATCTTGTGTTTTTTGTGCACCTATGCAGAAATAAAATGTTATTGATATATAAAATGTCAACCCTCCATACACACACCCACACATTGCTTTGTGTCAGGAGGATGTCAGAGCCTTTGGCTTCACAGGAAGCTACTAGAGACATAAAAACCTGTCCTCATCCAGTGAGCCTCTGTCTTGTTTCTATCTACCCTTTGGACACATCTGCTTAAATGGAGTAGTCGCCTGAGCAACAGAGCAGAGGAGTGAGACGTTATTCTCTTTCAATAAGGTGAGCAAGTTRTCAGTTTTAGTTTATAACCCACTAACATACTATGGAAGCAACTTGTATTGCATTTACACTAATTACAAGTTATTCCACTGGTAAGTATACTGTTCTAAGGCCTGTGTATTGTAAAGTGCACCCAACTCTTTTATTTCTTCAGAGTTAATGTTTAGATACTAATGAATATGTATGTGTAAGGCTTGTCATATATTTTTTTTCATGGAAACTTCATGTTGGGGAAATGATGGTTTCTGGTTGTGGTCATTTCTCTTCCTGTGTCATCTTGTTTTAGTTGGCCATATGGCAAGAGAAGATAAATGACACTACACTTCTTTCTGTCTCTCAGCCTATAGAGCCATACAGACATATACTGTAGCTAGAGAACAGCTGGTCATGGGGAATTGCACCGTCAAAGGTCGATCCAATATGCCAACCCTTGAGAATCCAACTGAACCCGCACTGTCAGGTAATACTAAACGCCCAGCTTCCTCCATAGGTCTTCTGAATTCTTGAATTTGTTAACCTAATCTAAAATCATCAACCAGCCAGCGTGAATGCTGATTGCAACTATTAAAACCATTCTTCCTTTTTAGACAATAACAGGCCCATGGTGGTGTCCCTTTATGACTTCCCCTCCCAAGATCCCTTGGAATCCAGCATCCGCATGGGGGAGAGGCTCACTGTGTTATCAGAGTACGTGGCATACACGCATGGAGCTGTACATATACAGTGGTGTCTGAAATTATTGACACCCTTGATAAAGATGAGTAAAAGTTACTGCATCAAATAAAGTATTCAAATAATGATTCATATTTTATGCAACAAAAAATTTAAATTATATTGTTTTAGAATAATACAATTGCTCAGAGTGGTGGTTTGTTTGTGTTGAAATGAGAATGCATAAGCAGAAAATAACCCCGTACCTACTGTAAAATATGGTGGTGGATCTTTAATGTTATGAGGCTATTTTACTTCCACTGGTCCTGGGGCCCTTGTTAAGGTCAACGGCATCATGAACTTTACCCAGTACATTTTAGCCAAAAACCTGGTTGCATCTGCCAGGAGGCTGATACTGCAAGTGGATCTTCCAGCAAAACAATAGCCCCAATAATACATGAAAATCCACAAAGAATTTGTTAATTGGCCACAAAATCAACATTTTGCAAAGGCCATCTCAGTCTCTGGACTTGAAACCCATTGAAAACCTGTGGTTTGAATTGAAGAGATTTAAATTGAAGAGGACATTCCATAAACGCAGATTAAGGATATCAAGAATCTGGAAAGATTCTGTATGGAGGAATGGTCTGAAATTGCTCCCAATGTGTTCTCCTGCTCATAAAATATTTTAGAAAAAGTCTCAGTATTGTTATCCTCCCAAGGCCGTTYTCCTCGAAAGGTATTAAAAACAGGGGTATCAATAATTTTTAAACCTACCTTTTTGAGAAAATATTGTATTACTTGTTGAACAAAATCTATTTCTCTGAGCAATTGTATTAGTATAAAATATTATAATTTTCCAACTTTTTGGAGTATACAATATAGCTCAGTATTTATTTATTTTATACAGTCCTTTTTGCTCATCTTTATCAATGGCGTCAATKATTTCTGACCCTATTGTATGTGATAGTTTGTGATAGTTTAGTTGAATGCACTGACTGACCTCTTTATTTGCAGRGATGGGGATTTTTGGATGGTGCGATCCACAACAACAGGCAATGAGAGTTACATCCCCAGCCACTACACTGCCAAAGTAATAAACAGGTAAGATACCTACTACTTATTCTCAAGTATTACTTCTGACTGTCACAGCTGTTTACACATCAGTGAATGTCATTAGAGGGTGGGAATTGGAATGTATCAATTTGAAAGAGCAATACTGTAGATGTTCTCTCGCTCTGAATGACATCATCAATGTCCRAATTATGTCACTCCTCCCCCAGTGGGGGATGATGGCACCAGTAGTTKCAGTGGAGTTTCCTAGCAGGGTGGAGAGGAGTGAAAAATATAATGTACTATCTTATTTGTCTTCTGATAGTGAATATTTTATATTTCTCATCCATCTTTAATCAGGTGGCAGTATAATGGCATCAGCAGGTTAAATGCAGAGGAGCTGCTGCTGATGCCACACAATTACACAGGGGCTTTCCTGATACGACAGAGTCAGACAAACACAGGTGAGTCCATGTTCATGGCTTAGGGCTCGTTTAATTAAATTCATTTTACTGCATGTTATGTCAAGTTTAAAAACAAGTTTGCTATAAGCACAACAACTAGCCTAGGACTTGTGCACTGTTTCATTGCTGTAGCGTGACAAGAGTCTTGTGTTATTTTTGGTCACAGACACCTACTCGCTCTCGGTCCTTGGGAGGACCGACTCCTCGTACATGGGCACAGTGAAACACTACCACATCCGTCGCCTCCAAAACGGCTGGTTCTACATCTCCCCCAGCCTCACCTTCTACACCCTGGGCCAATTGGTGGAACACTACTCTGGTGGGTACAAGCCCATCGACGGGCTCAAATGCATTATTATTACAGCACAGTTCTTACTCTGGTATGCAAAGAGGGTGGACTGTATGGTACTACTGGAATAAGTTGTTTGGGTAGAGAATGTTCTAAACATTTGGAAACATGTCTATCCACAGAGTCAGCAGATGGGTTGTGCTGTTTACTGAGGGAGCCTTGCATCATCCAAGGCTCAAACAATACTKCTATGACTAGACCGTACCCCAAAGCTATCAGGAGGCCCACCCTCAACTGGAAGGATGTAGACAGGTGGGGCACATTCCTAAATCCTCCATCTACCATACTTTGTGTCCCAAGTGATCTACACACTACTTATTTGACTATTTGTCAGTATGATATGACGTGTCATGCTATAGCTATGCAATTAACTGCATTGTAATTCACATTGTAAGATGATGCATATACTGGTGGTAGTCATTCCATGTGCCTGCCTCTGTCTTCCCAGCTCAATGATCTTCAGTAAGGGCAGAGTGGATTCAGAGGACACTCTGGTGAGCAAGGGGCTGAGGGAGGCCATGAGCTCATACCTCTACATGACAGAGGCCAGCTGCCAGGACTGTGGCAAACACTGGGATACCTGATGAGAGGGAAGACTGAGAGTAAAATAATAATACATAATACTGTCTGGTCTGTCGCTGTCGCTGGACAACGGTACTAGGCCAGAAAGGGTGACCTAAACAAAAGCATAGAGGAAGTTAAAAAGAAGTAAGCCTACCATTTACAACCACAATGAAAAAATGAAAACTACAAGCACAATTCATGTCTTGATGGTCAAATGTGGGTTTGGGTTCAGGTAGCCACAAGGAGCCGTGTTACTTGGCACTTCTAATGCTACTGGTTCTTGTTCTCAAGAGCACATTTCACAAGGTGAAACTAATGATTTATATATATATATATATATATATTTATATATATATATATATATATATATACACACACTAGATGACTAACAGGGGGTGCACCTCCATCTTGTCACTCCCCCACCCTTGCAAAAAATATTTTGGAAGTTATAGAATTGCATGTATTAATGTCTACATTCATTTTTGCCATGTTTATTCTATTACGGACACCTTAATGCATACTATTACATTATATGATGTGAGCTAAACATAAACATTTTAAATACAAATATATATAAAAACATACTTTCTTAAAGTATAACTTGTTGAAAGTACTAATGTTACTGTCCCCACTACAACAACAAACACTTAAATATGTGTAATTGTGTTCTTGAAATATTTAATTGAAAAACTGTAGAATTCCATTAATTCCTATGGAGCAGGGTTTCTCAAACTCGGTTTTAGTTTTTTTCCCTGTCACTAAACAGCTGATTCAAAACCCAAAGCTTGATGGTGAGTTGGTTATTTGAATCAGCTGTCTAGTGCTAGGGCAAAAAAATCTAAAGCTGCACCCAGGGGGGGTCRAAGACCGAGTTTGGGAAACTGCTCCTTCTGGGGAGTGACAATATAGCCGACCAGTGGCTTTAAAGGTTCTTATTGGCCAATACATAGTATCAGCAATCCAGGGTTTATATACATTGGATGGAACTCAGAGGTCTTATGATGTGAGGAGTAGCTCTTCCTTTCAGCTCATGGAAGGTTTCATACTGTTTGTCCACACAGAAACACCTATGTATTGGTCTATTTTGAACAAAGAAGGAAGATCACTGAAATACAATAATGTTGTATCTGGACTATGAATGTTTGTATGAATGAAATGCCATGTCTGAGTAAAGGACGTCACGCTGCTTGCATAACAAGAATAAATTCCTCCCGATTCGGCCCATACCTGGCGCGAACTRGGGACTTCTGCCTTGCTAGCACACGTGACCACCCTTCTGAAGCATCTTTCCACTCGACGCCATGCGAAAAGCTAGCGCAAATGGAGACACTTAAGGCTGAGGAGTACATTTCACACATCSCCATATAACTTGAAACTAACTCAGACGTTTTTACCAGAATATGGCTGCGGGTGATAATGAGTAATAAATAAATAGTTCTGAGTGACTGTTTTGTTTCATTGGTTTCTTATCATGGCCAACCTCTTAATTATAAAAACAAGATCATCAAAACATACAAGACAATGGTGGATGCTGTAGTTCTCTCACATCTGGGCCACAAAGAGAAAGCATCTCATGTCAAAACCATTTTCAAATCCTACCACTAGATACCGCTAGATACATGGGAATATTTTTGTATCAACCATAGCTCGCTAAATCCACAGAACTTCCTGCTTAGAACTGTTCGGGAAAAAGAAATAATGGCGACGCTTCTGGGGTCTGAGTCCCCTTGGACTGGAGGAAAACGAAGCAGTCGCAATATCATTGCAAAGATCACACACAGTCAGATCGCAGGCCAGGGTTTCAGCAGAGGGACACAGGTAAGACAACTTGTGCGATGTCTTGGCAATGAAGGTATCTGAAAAGGGGGAGGACGACTCAAGCCTGGCTGGGATTGCGTTTGGTAACCCTGCTGAGAGCTAGCTAACGTTAGCATATATATGGAAGCTAGCTAGCTGTTTATCAGACTTTCTGGTTAGTTGGCTAACATTCGCTGTCTATGCTACAGAATAATGTGATKATTTCGCTATATGACAAAGTCGGAATACACCCGCAAATTAGCTACTTACAATAAAATGACAGCCGACAACCTTCATGTAGCCTGCACTTGTTAGCTCTTTTGTTGATTAAGATAAAAATGTTGCTAGTATATTTACGCTAACCTTTTTTTTTAGCTGTAGCTAACGTAAGTAGTTAGCTATCTTTGGTATTATCGTATGTTTGTCTGTTCCCATCCATGACGTTACATGCAATTGGTATCTGTAGTTAGTTGTATTACTCAATGTTGTTATATTAYCGAGCTACCTAACATTTGATGACTTTGCGAAACGGAAAGAGTGCGCCACTGCRGCTAGCTCAGTTTGGCTATCAGTTAGCTAATGCTAACTAGCTTGGTTTTAAATTTGATCAGCAAATTGGGAGCAAATTAGCCATTGAATTTTGACAGGATGTTTTTWACCTGCTAGATAGAACAATCGCGAAATAACTTGAAACAACACGCGTGATTACATAACGTTAACGACACCAGCCCCCAACTACTTTCGTTTCCATAAATGGGTGCCGCCCATCTGTGACTGGTCACGGCTCAGTCATTATACTGCTAACAGGTATTTTACCTAACTAGCTACCTGTTTTTGCTCATGTGAGCCTCCCATTACTAGCCGGATAAATAAACCTTACAGGGGCAAAAACCTTTCTCTTTCATGCACTGTTGAAAAATCTACGGCACCTTTTTTGCAAATAYTCTTCTGGAAATGGTCAGTGGTGGAAAAAGTACCCAATGTTTATACTTGAGTAAAAGTAAAGATACCWTAAAAGAAAATGACTCAAGTAAAAGTCACCCAGTAAAATACTACTTGAGTAAAAGCCTAATATTATTTYGTTTTAAATGTACTTCAGTATCAAAAGTAAAAGTAAAATAATTTAAAATMTGTTATATTAAGTAAACCAAACCATTTACGGATAGCCAGGGACACAGTTCAAAACTCAGACACAATTTACAAACGATGAATTTGTGTTTAGTGAGTCCGRCAGATAAGAGGCAGTAGGAATGACCAGTGATGTTCTRTTGATAAGTGCGTGATTTAGACAATTTTCCTGTCCTGCTAAGCATTCAAAATGTAACGAGTACTTTTGGGTGTCAGGGAAAATGTAAGGAGTAAAAAGTACATTATTTTCTTTAGGAATGTAGTGGAGTAAAAGTTGTCAAAAATATAAATGGTAAAGTACAGATACCCCAAAAAACGACTTAGGAAGTATTTTTACTTAAGTACTTTACACCACTGGAAATTATACATTATGCAGTCGTTCATGTGTGTATATAAATGGCTGCAGTAGACTAGATGGTGGTGATTTTAAAACAAACCTCTTGAATTATACATTTAACATGAAGAGCTACCTTGTGCATGCTGAGGATGTCTATCCTAGAATTACCCTCTGACTCCCTGCCCTTCTTCTATGGAGATCATGGCAGTCCGCAAACAAATGTTTACAGTGCATGCCACCACCTACTGTGCTGGAATGTACGCTCAATCATGATCTGCCCAATTCTGTACTACCATGAAAATAAAATCCAAAACCAAATAAATCCCTACTAACTTCTACCACACCCTCCCAAAAAACCCTTCCCTACCCCATTACACTTTATCTATATCATGCTGAAACACTCCACCCTTAGGATTGTTCAGCATGTCAACAATCATTTCAACAGTAACATCTATTACCCCCAATATTTCTTTTGCCGTCACAATAATCTTCAACTTGGCATTTCTGCTTTCAAAACAAATGTTATTTGTCTAATGCCCCGAATACAACCGGTGTAGACCTGACCCTGAAATGCTTAAATACAAGCACTTAACCAACAATGCAGAATTTTTTATTTTATATATATATAAGAAAATATTTGCTTAAAAAAATGTTTATTATTATAACACAATAAAAAAACAAGAACGAGACTATATACAGGGGGTAACGGTACCGAGTCAATGTGCGGGGGTACAGGTTAGTTGAGGTAATTTAGGTAATATGTACATAAAGGTAGGGGTAAAGTGACTATGCATAAATAATAAACAGCGAGTAGCAGCAGTGTAAAAAAGGGGGTCAATGCAAATTCTCCGGGTAGCCATTTGATTAACTGTTTAGCAGTCTTATGGCTTGGGGATAAAACAACAACCCGAGTCGTATTGATAACCTTACCAATAATAGCTATGAAGTCAACTCATAAGCGCAARATTTCTGAACATGCAATGGGGACGGGACAAATTCTCTGATATTGAAACTAAGGAATGRACTTTTCAAGGCAACCTCAGACCTCAGCAGCACTGATAAGCTTTTACTACTTTGCCTCATTCCATTCTTGTGAAATGTGGCCTGTTTAACTGACTGCCAACTTGCCGTAAAGAATAGAAAAGGCCTATGTGTTGCRCCACCGATTCCAATAAAAAGTCTCAAATGGCAGTTTGAGCCACATTCCTCTCAAAGTTTCAGTAATAATTGAGTTATGAGAACTGAAAGTTATATTGTGCTCCATTTGTGAGGAGCATTTGGSCATGATTTGGAATGACTTCTGACTTAACTGGTGCCAGAAGATGGTCTCTGCAACTGGAATTTGGAGYGGATGTGATTATTTTGCACTAACATCTAAGACCTAGGCTTTTATTAAATCTGTCTGAGGTTGTGTGGGTGTGCGGAGGGTAGGGTAAAATGATCAACTGTCAGTGTTCTTGTGACACGGGAACATACTGGAGACATTTTCTAAGCRCTTGCATATTTCCTGTATTCACCACTCATTCGTTGTGTTCCAGCTCCCAGAGGCTCTGCTCCAGGAGAGAGATAAGAGGGCCAAATGGCACGGCATCCCTGAGCTGCTGCAGAAGCTCCATGAGAGCAGCCATCCTAACAGTGACCTCTCCCACACACACAGTGTACTAAAGGTACCCAGATAATATATACACCACAACATCAACAAAGCGCAGTCTCCTAGGCTATAGGAGCTGACTGAATGTGTATAGTTTACTCTTAAGATTAAGGCCTAATTATCCGTTATTTTTAACAGGAACTATCATCCCTACTTTCCATGGAGGCAATGTCTTTTGTCACAGAAGACAGGAAGAGTGCTCAAGAATCCACCTTTCCCAACACATACACCTTTGACCTCTTTGGTGGAGTAGATGTATGTTTACATACTGTTTATTATGCTCTTGTTACTAGTTTGTTCTGTGCTGTGATGGAAAGTAATCAATGARCAGTTTGAATGTCTTGAATCAGCCATGTCACCTCATACTGCAGTGTATCAGTGCCTTCTGAGATATTATCAGGCGACGTTTGTTCATTGCATTCTTTTTTTCRCGTCCCTTCGAAGCTGCTTGTAGAGATCTTGATGAGGCCTACACTCACTATGCAGAAGAAGAAACCTCAAAGTAAGCAGTAACACTTAGGTCTGATATAATTTCTCTCTGAAGGCTGCACTTRTGACATAAAGGACCGTTGCTATTCATGTCTGTGTCTCTTGTCCCTGCAGTGAATGATGACTTGGTCAAGGACTGCCTCAGTGTTCTTTATAACTGCTGTATATGTGTAAGTACCCTCGCCGCAGACCATCACTTCATATGCAAAAAAAAAAAGGACTCGTCATGTCTGCTTTTTCCTCTATAAACATTCATTAATCGTCAAATCTCTCCCCAAATTTTCTCAGACGGAAGGGGTTACAAAGAGCCTTGCAGCCAGAGACGACTTTGTCCTGTTTCTCTTCACCTTGATGACGAACAAGAAGACYTTTCTACAGACTGCCACTTTAATCGAGGATATTCTCGGCGTCAAGAAGGTCAGAGCAACTTCACGGCAAAATCTTTATATTATTTTAATTTATACTAATATTGTTCACACAGAGTATGAGGGTTTGCTCTAGGTAGAGATTTGGTGTCCATGATCATGTTATGCCGATGGTGATCCATTTGTTTGGTCCTGCTCTTCTCTCTGCCCCAGGACATGATCCAGTTGGAGGGGATTCCTAACCTGTCTGGTCTGGTCCAGAGCTTCGACCAGCAGCAGCTGGCTAACTTCTGTCGCATCCTCTCTGTCACCATCTCAGAACCCGACGTGAGAAATGATGACAAACACACCCTGCTGGCCAAGAATGCACAGCAGAAACGCAACGCAAGCCCCTCACGTGCAGAGGTCAATCAAGGTAGGACAGGGATACGGGAACACACTGGAGAAATTAGATTTTATTCTCACTATTTAGCTCAATTACCCTTTCTTAGGSTCTTGTTAAAGTATTGGTTTGATTCGTCTGTTCATTTGTAGTATTCATTTAAATTCGATACCCTTATTCTGTCCAAAAGTTTTCTCGTCGGTGCTCAACCTAAAACTATTGTAGAGTAACGTTACATGATCAGTTAATGAGCCCACCCTGCCTCCCTGTTCCCAGTTACCCTCCTGAACATCCCGGGCTTCATCGAGCGCCTGTGTAAGCTGGCCACCAGGAAGGTGTCTGAGGCCACCGGGGCGTCTAACTTCCTGCAGGAACTGGAGGACTGGTACACGTGGCTGGACAACGCCTTGGTGCTGGACGCCCTCATGCAGATGGCCACGGAGGAGGCTGAGCACAGCAGCACAGGTCAGCATCCTCTCTCCTCCTGCTCTGTACCACTGCCTTAAACATCAGTTATCACTGAAAAGGTCTAACATTAGATGCACCATTCTGCCTGTGAAATGTTTATTTATTGTACTATACAGAAATATCCTGGACATCTCGGTTGTCACCTACCCTTGTACCTCTGTACTTATCTATAAACATTTCTTCTCATTTTTTTTTTTTTTTACATCCTGTTGTCTGCTCCACAGAGTCATCAGATGAGAGTTCGATGGCCACCAGCCCTCTGAGGCACCGTCTGCCCCAGTCCATGAAGATCGTCCATGAGATCATGTACAAGGTGGAGGTGCTCTACGTGCTCTGTGTGCTGCTAATGGGCCGTCAGAGGAACCAGGTGAGGGGCTGGGGGACAGAGCAGACGCCTCACCTAATACAGGACAGGGCTCTCTGGTGTAGGCACTCCTGTGCTCTTGCGTGTATTTGACCACCTGATCCGTCTTCCTCAGGTACACAAGATGTTAGCAGAGTTCCGTCTGATCCCAGGTCTCAACAACCTGTTTGACAAGCTGATCTGGAGGAAGTACACCTCMTCCGATCACGTGGTGCATGGCCAGAATGAGAACTGTGACTGCAGTCCGGTAAGCAGTGCACTCYTCTCTCACTGAGCTGTCCCTGGACATGATCAGTGGCTTTTTCTAGGATTCTCACTCTGGGTTCATATTACCATTGCTGTGTTATAACATTTGCAATATCAATCACYCTGATTCTGTCCTTCCCTCAGGAAATATCCTTCAAGATCCAGTTTCTGAGGCTTCTCCAGAGCTTCAGTGACCACCACGAGTGAGTAACCTTCAAACAGTCTGTTTGACCAAAAGTTCCCCGTTAGCTTCACTTGAGTTTAACAAASAACATTTTCTTTATTTCAGGAACAAGTACCTTCTTCTGAACAGTCAYGAGCTGAACGAGCTGAGTGCCATTTCTCTGAAGGCCAACATACCGGAGGTGGAGGCCTTAGTCAATACAGACAGGTATGCATCCTAAATGTAACCTTTATTTAACTAGGCAAGTCAGTTGKGAACAAATTCTTATTTACAATGACGSCATACCCCGGCCAAACCCAGACGARGCTGGGCCAATTGTGCGCCGCCCTATGGGACTCCCAATCACGGCCGGATGTGATACAGCCTGGATTTGTCCCATCATCTACTTCCACCTTTTTGACTCCACCCTCAATACGTCACACTACAGTGCAAAAGAGGSATCATGTTCTCTGAAACCTCAAATGCAATACCATATTGTGTGTCCTAAATCTGTTGTGAGTGATTCACACACTAATGCACTCTCCCTGTCTCCTTGTGCTCCTGCAGGAGTCTAGTGTGCGATGGGAAGAAGGGTCTCCTCACACGTCTGCTCGCCGTCATGAAGAGGGAGCCTCCAGACTCCTCCTTTAGGTTCTGGCAGGCCAGGGCAGTGGAGAGTTTCCTCCGTGGAGCCACCTCCTATGCGGACCAGATGTTTCTGCTGAAGAGGGGGCTGCTAGAACACATCCTGTTCTGCATCATAGACAGTGGCTGTAAGTCCAGAGACGTCCTGCAGAGCTACTTTGACCTGCTGGGGGAACTCATGAAGTTCAACATCGACGCCTTCAAGAGGTTCAACAAATATGTCAGCACAGACGACAAGGTGAAACCCTTAGCGAGTAGCAACCCCCCCCCTCCAATGTGAGAGGAACCTGTCAGTCCTTTTAATCGTCCCATGAAATAATGCAAAATAGATTCTTATAGTCATATATAAGTAATCTCAATGTACCCAAGTTTTTGCGATGTGTATGTTCTATAATGCTGTGTCCCATCCCTCTGTTCGGCTCGGCTGCAGTTCCAGACCTTCATGACCCAGATCAACAGTTCCCTGGTGGACTCCAACATGCTGGTGCGCTGCATCGTCCTGTCCCTCGACCGCTTCGAGAGCCAGACAGAGGACGTGAAAGGTAAGCCGCACTGTCTATMCCCATAGTAAGTGAATGGAACGATGAGAGAGGGTCACATGTAGGATCTCAAGCTGCCGATGTTGGAATGAATTCAAGCTTTGAGTGCATTATAATGGTGCTGTTCCTGATGTAATTGTTGCTGGGTGTGGTCCTGCAGTGGTGGAGGTGCTGTCTGAATGCTGTCTGCTGTCCTACATGGCCCGGGTGGAGAACAGGCTATCCTTCCTCTTCAGGCTGGTCAATGTCATCAACGTGCAGACTCTCACACAGGTCTCTTTAACACCAGACAAACCCACACCTCTGTACCTCTCTTTCAGGATAAGAGGAATGTGTCCTCAGTTTGTTAGGGTTTGAGGTTGTTGTTCTCCAACATCTGGCGCTGACATGTCCCCCTCTGCCCTGCCCATCCCCTGGCCCAGGAGAATGTGAGCTGTCTGAACACCAGCCTGGTGGTCCTGATGCTGGCGAGGAGGCGGGGTAAACTTCCCTTCTACCTCAACACATTGAGAGAGAAGGAGTATGCAGAGAAATACCCTGGCTGCCTGCTAAACAACTTCCACAACCTGTTGCGCTTCTGGCAGCGCCACTACCTCAACAAGGACAAGGACAGCACCTGTCTGGAGAACGTGAGTGTCCTTGCCCTGCTCTGTCCCAAACAAGGGAAAACCAGATTTATTTTCTTCAAAAGATATTATGCAGGGATGCAAACTTACRGCTTCTTGGCGATATTCACAGTTTTGATCTCAAAATAGGTAATTCACATGAATTGTGTAGATCCGTAAATAAAAAGTATGTTTGGGGGGGGTCTGGCAAAGTACGCAGAGTGTGTCACCCATTGAGCTATAAAAGAGAGGTGCGAACAGAATCTCAATTGCATACTCCTCACGTCCTCTCTCCTCGCCTCCTTCTCAAAACCCATTGGAGGAGAAGGTCAGAGGGGAGGGAACTCTGGCTTTCACATCCATTGGGGTTTGAGGAGCGAGGAGTATGCAATTGAGGTTCTCCCACTGTGTGCTCACTAACGTTACCTTCTCTGGCGGCTGAGTCATCATCCACTCCACCCAACAAACTTTGTTCCTGACTGGGAAATTTGGAATGCAACTTGAGGTAAGCAACCTGTGTTCGAAATAATGCTARGGTTATATTTGATACATGCAACTATAATTTGCTTATGTTCAGGGCTGTGACGGTCACAAAATTTCGTCAGCCGGTGATTGTCAAGCGAATAACTGCCGGTCTCACGGTAATTGACCGTTAATTAGCATAAACACATTTAGCATCTCCTGGCYTCCACAACTACAAGCCACTGATGCAGACCTTTGGAACATCTACATTTMAAAAAGTATAATAAATCCATGTAATATAGCCTACACCTTCACAATAAATCCATGATTTATTTTAGACAGGTCTAAAGAAACATGATATGAAGAAAATGTAATCTATTTCAGAATAACAGAATATCATACTTGAGTTATCCTGATCTGGCTATGCCATATGGCTGTTGGCTACACTAGTTCATTTAGCAGACAAGATTTTCTTTGAATTCTGTGGCATTATTTTTCTAGTATGAAGAATACAATTGAACAAAGCTGAATAAAATAGAAAGGATATTTTCACCAAACAATTTGAGGGAGTGCGCACATGTGGCTATTCTGTGTTGAGCGGTTAACAAAGAAATAGGTATTCCTATATGCTTAATTTAGAGTTATTAATGTAACTTTAGTTGTTCTACAAACGTTGGGTTATATGTTTTGATTTTTAATACATTGTAAGGCTGCATGATGCGATTCTAATGATGATTTTAAAAAAGGTTGCTTGAAAGGCATGAGCTCTGCTTTGTTTTTTTCACAGACTGTACACAATACATCAGTCTCTCATTCACAATTTGACAAGCACTTGATAATGCCTCATATTTCCCGGTGGCATCCTCTTTGTGTGACCGTAATGCACCCTAAAAAAAATCCATGCCTTTTGTGGCCGTTGTGCCCTTGGGCTAAGTAWAATCATTTATAATGCGCCTCTCCCTGAGTGCTGCATGCGCTGAAGCACCTCTCACTCACATGGCTCTCATCACATGTTCAGGTCTTCCTCGCAGGCTACAAGTGAACAGACACATTGGGACGCAACTGCGTGCATCCTTATCCAATTCCGAGGTGCATATTGAAGAACTGTACACATTTACATTTCGTCATCCAACCAGATGAGTAGGCCTAACGAACAGCAAAAGCACTAGCCTATGTCAATCTACTATCCCCCATAGTACAAAAGTTGACCTATTCTGTGTGAGAAATAAATATTCCAAACATAGTCTGGGACAGTAGTGGGATGCGATGGATCCCAAATTAATATAACCACTAGAATCCCAAAACTTTTTTATGCAATGAGGCTGACGCAACAGATCAGAACGTTTAGCTTAAAATGTTGATAAACTATTAGGCTATTTCTTCCCATTATAAGTGCAGTAATGCGCACGCAGCAGTAGGTTATAAGCGGGAATGTTCCATTAGCGGGAAAACACCATTATCAAAGTGACCGTAAATGTGATCATGCATGTAATGCTTTTATTATAAAGGTGCATTTTTTTGGTGAAAATMATCTTCCCCAAACTTGAAACTCACACGCCAGTTAAGCTCTACAACCCTTGTAAAGAGGATTAATGTGCTTAATTTTAAGAAGTTATTTGGCCACTTTAGTTGTGATACAAACCTTATTAGAACAGATTTAGGCCTATGGGCTAGGCTACATGATGTGTGCGACTATGATTAAAAAAAGTTGCAAAAAAAGGCATTGTTTCTTGTTCGCATTGTTCGCTTGGGCATTATTCACAAGTGATAATATAGAATTCACATGTGATCAGACTTCTTGATTTAATTTTGTCTTTACATATACTAAATAATATATGTGTGAAATTTGTTTTGATTTAGAATTGACCATTTATCATGCACCTGTCAAAAATGTTGGGGGAAAAATACATCTATGCACTTAAATTGCGAATGGAGGACACATTTCCCCGTGGTTTATTTTCATGCCAGTCAGGTAGGCTATACTCCTGTTGTAAAGAGAAGCAATGTACTTAATATTAGGAAAGTTAAGAAATAAATATAGTAGGCCTAGCCTATAGAAAGCTGATGGGATCCTCCTATTTTTAATAGAGCCAATCACTGTGTTTTCTCACGCAATTGCATAGCCTATAGAAATGTTGCGCAWCATGAGATCATGGGCCCTCATGAAGTGTTAGATTAGATTTTCGATTACATTTGCATTGATGTCAGAGTGATTTAGAGGGACAATAGAGTGCAGAGTACCAGGCAGTTACGAAATTTGGTAGGCTACTAATGAGCATCAGCAGCATCAGAGCTTGGAGAACTSTAATTACCGTGACTAAACGGCCACGTGGAATTTGACTGCCTTCGTGACTCGTAACCGCCGGGGTGGCGGTGATACGATTACTACAAAGCCGTACTTATGTTTCTYTAGCGCAAATTATTACACACAAAGTTATTAACGTTAGCTAGCGAACTACTTTAGCATCTATGRTGACAAGCTAAAATAGAATATCAGAGTTCAGAGTGTGATGTCATATATGTCAAATCGGATAYCTTCATCCAATATCACGTGTGACAGCTGTGAGCAGCCAGTCACATCCCCTAACCAGCCATTAGTCTACTCAGCTGCTCCTCTCCAGACCCGGCGCCAGGATAAAGTGACTAAGGGGGCAGTCGACATTTTTGGGGGGTTCGTCAATTCTTTGGGGGGGAGTTCTTGCATTGGATTTTTATATTGAGTTCTGCTTATATCACGCTACACCACAATAACCATAAAGTTAAAATGGCGAGACTCTGAGACCATTGATTAAATGATTTTGGAAGTGACAGGTTGGCACAAAATCTGTAGCCCATCTCTGCTGCTTATCACACTAAAGCAAGGCTGTTTTGGTAATGAATATAGGCTACAAGATAAATTAGGGTAAATCACCTATTACCAACAGCCTTTGAATGTTAGCGTGAACACTGCTGTCTTAATAAATGCTGGAAGTAGTAGCCTAGTTATTCATGCATGCAAACAAAAATACTGGATAGCAGTTTGGCTCAGTATACTGACAACTGCGAATGCAAACGAATGAATTCAAATAGAACAAAACAGTGGTACCAAGTAGGCCTAGTAAACAATATCAGATTGATAAAAGCATGACACAATCTATATTTAGGCTACTTACATTAACAGTAAACAAAAGGCAAATGATACTACTCCACTGCACGGTTGGAGCTAGGAACACAAGCATTTCACTACACCCGCCATAACATCTGCTAAATATGTGTATGTCATCAATAAAATTTGATTTGAATGGAGATCCAAATAACCAAAACACAGCCTACTACAGTGAGATGCAGCCCTGCACAGCTGGCTTGCCAAATAGGCCTATACATGCCCTCTTCTTCGCTCATGATTTCAGCAACACGTTGTGATATGGAACTATACACGTATGTGGATTAAATTCGACCCACGGCATCAATTWAACAAGGCCAGCCTACCATAAACATGTTTCCAGAGTATTGAGATTGTTCAAATATGTATTATGTACTTGTTATTCTCTGAAAATATGTAACMTTTGTCACCTTTTTGGGCKCTCGCCAGTTTGCGTCCCTGTTATGAGCTCACCCGATCTAGTTGTAGACTGGCTGGCCTGTCATTTAACTAGCCTTTGACTAAACTTTAAATTCAAATCTTGCAAGGTTTAGTGAGGGGCCATTTAGTCAGAGACTAGTTCAATGYCACGGAGCTGGGTGCGTCTCGGAAGACGCGGGAGGAGGCCAATCTTCAAATCCTATAAATGTMCTTATGTTTTCATTAGTCGGTGTCCACCACAATTTGTTGGGGTACCGGGCAGGTGCGGCGGTAGTATTTTGTATTTCCTAAGACCGGGGAAAGTTTCACGTTGCGATTTTGCACTACTCCACTTACCATGAATATCCCCTTCTCCTCTTTGGGTAAAAAGTGTGTGTTTTACAAGTCTTAACCCCCTGTTTCCTCTCCCTCAGAGCTCCTGCATCCCTTTTGACTACTGGAAGGAGACAGTGTCAGTGCTGCTGGGCTCAGACAGGACTTCTCTGTGTGCCATAGCCAGCTACATAGACGAGCCCTTCATGGACCTGGACAGGGACCTGCTGGAGGATTAACCCATACAGGTGTGGCTGGGCTGGTGGAGGGGGTAGGGGGTTGCTGGGGTATGGACACCTATCATGAGTGATGACCATGCCAGAAAGCTAGAGCAGGACTGTAACTGTGGCTGGACACAGAGACTCATTGCTATGCTGTCTGTAACTAGGCCAGGAGGCCGTTACTGAAGGAGGGGGGGGGGGGGGGGTGATTCTACAATCCTGGCCATCTTCACTCCTCGCTCCATTCTCTTCGGAGGAGAAGGGGCGAGACTGCACCTGTTTGTCTTTCCATCCCAGACCCTACAGTAGAGAGATACATTTCTTGGACCTTGAAATACTCCTATGTTGGTGGTTTGCTTTAGGTGAAATCAAATAGCCTTTTATATATTACATAAATATATTGAAAAATCTATACGTACGATGCAACAAATTAGATAGGATGTATCTATCCATCTAATACAGAAAATGGTTTGTTTTCACTGTGGGGGACTTGTTATACGAGGGGAGGCCCAGAGTGTGTCTGAAGACTAGTCCCCCCTGCGAGAAGGGAAGTGTTGACTCCATGTCTGGGAGCCTAAGAGGGCTGCTCATGACTGGATGCAGAGATGGCATCAGTCTTGTCCAGTGGTCATTTGAATGAATGGCTTCGTCTCTGATCTATATGTGTATGTAGGGCTCTCTCTCTTAGGTGAATCTAGTCGACTGGTACTTGTAGCTTTACTCAGCCCGTCCAGGTAGCTTGTGGATCTGTTAATGGTTTACATTCTATGGGGTCCTATGGTGGATGAGATGGMGCTGGACGGGACCCCTACTCACTTGAAGTCACCAACCCCTTCATGACTTGACCCCAACACAAGGAAACATTTTCCTTTCTGTTTTTCAGACATTGTTTTTGTTTTTCATCTTGTTAAGAGAATAGCTTTTAGTTCTAAATAAAGTGTAGATAAAAGGAAGAAAACATTGCACTGTTTGAATTGTTTTGTTTATTTTGATGACCGATGTTTTCATTTTGTATCAGACTTTGTATGCATCAAGTGAAAGGGGGTTTGGCAAAATAATAAACTATGCAGGTTCTAGTATTTAATCCCACTTTCTGTCGCCGACAGCTCTCACAACAGTTCCTTAACCCCTTATCCTTCAACCAACAGCCACGCTGTGCTGCGTCACTTGATTGTTCTCTAGTCGTCCACTTAACTCTTGACTGCTCTTATCTTACCATGAGCCTAGACTTCGACAATCTTGATCTGTCTTTGTGATGATTCTGTGCTTGGTGTCACCTCTAATGTGATTGGCTGAAGGGGGGAATGGGAGTGGTTATATTGCTATGGCTCCTCTGGCTAGAATGTGCTGATGTTGCCGAGGCAATGGATGCTGAGTAAGCATTTAGCAAAAAACGAGTCCAAGAAATTGACCAATGATTGAGCTACCTCATTTTTCAACCCAGCAAGCACCAATTGGATCACTCACAGGGTGTATGTCGAAATGGAACTAATCCTGTTCAAACGTTGTTTTTTTTGCTTTGTACGTTCACATGACTGAATGTATGAATCTGTTCACAATTTGGTTTGCCCTAACAGTTGGTATTGCTACATAACCACAGGCTTTCCTACGATGTGTGGTCTCGCACCATTTGGTTTCTTTACCTACCTACACTTCACCACTACTTAATGTGGATGACTTGTGTTCATGTACATCATGGAAGGAGCCTGCAATGTTCATAGGAGTTCTACCGGTGCAGCACCATTTAGGTCATTCTGTGTGTCCAGTCTTCTTCTAGTGTTTGGAACAGAACTGTTGCCATGAGAACTCTGTGCATGTTTCACGCTCCCCAAGAGTCATGATTGCCTGTGGAATAGCATATTGTCTGTTTTTGTTTTTTTTGGCATCTGGTGCAGAGTAGATAGCCTACTTTTAAAAAATCTGGTCTTAATTGCTAGATATAACTTTGAAAATCAAACGCAGTACTGTATTTCTATACTATCCCRCATTAACAGCCACCCAGATTTTGTACTGTTGAAACATTGTACATACTGTATATTTGGTTTTGTGCAGATATTCTTCACACTAAGAACTCAGACACTTCAGAAGCAGCCTATATACATTAAATCCAATACAAAAAAAATTGAGTCTGACTTTACATTTTTAGTTGATAATTGGTGCTTAATTATTTGAATTTGATTGTATTCCTAGTCTCCTACCCTTCTTACATCAGGTACATTATTTGATGGAATTGTTACTCTGTTCTTTGGCATACATGCCAAGTTAGTTTCCTTTGGACTGTGTGTGGTATAACCCAGTCACTGTTATCATTGGAGATGAATAATATAAAGCATATGGTGCGTGTATAGCTAGAGAAATTAGATAAGCAAACCTTTGTTTAATGAAACATGATCAAATCATTTTTGTATTTTGCTTTGGTGATGTTTTAGTGTACATTGGTTTTACCCCCCCACTCACACACCACTCCTAATCCTGACTCAATCCCCCCTAAAATTCAATTTCACACCTGTTTTCTTAATCTTGTTTAATTTAACAGTCTTGTTTGTGAATTTAATACAATGATAATCCTAATAAATTCTCAACTTTCTCTTGAGTGTGTGCCTGGTGTATTTTGTCACAGTGGTTTTAAGGATGGGACACTGATAATGTGTGGTGGGTGCTTATATTTGTRCTCATGAACATCMGCTGTGTGCAGCAGGCAGCCGTCCTCTTTCCTCTGACCACAGAACATTGGGTGTCATTTTTTTTTTTACATTTCCTGACGATTCCATGCGTTGACCACTACCATCCATTACTCACTGCATCTCCACGTACCACACTGACTGCAGATAGTAATGTGGGTGGTAGGTAGCCTAGCGGTTACAGCGTAACCAAAYAGTCGCTGGTTTGAATACCTMAGCTGACYAGATAAAAAAAAATCTGTCTGTACCCATGAGCAAAGGCACTTGACCTTAATACGCTCCAGAAGCACCGTACTACTATGATCTTGTTAAACATGTGTCCAACTCATTCCACGGAGGGCTGAGTGTCTCACTTTTCACTTCTCCCTTAGTAAGGAACTCCCCTCACCTGGTTGTCTAGGTCTTAATTGAAAGGAAAAAACAAAAACCAGCAGACACTAGGCCAGCGTTTTCCAAACTCAGTACTTGGAACCCCAAGGGGTGCACATTTTGGTTTTTGCCCTAACACTACACAGCTGATTCAAATTATCAAAGCTTGCTAGTTTGAGAAACCCTGCACTAGGCCCTCCATGGAATGAGTTGACACCTCTGCTGTAAAACAACACCTTTCACTGCACCTATCTGGTGAGACAAATTGTACTATAAATGCTTTTAGAAGTCTTTATTAGATCTGTATTGCACTCCCACAGTCACACCACAACTGTTGCAGCTGGCTGGCTGTGATATCTTTGGTTTGGTAGTTATCCTCTGGATTACTCTGCGAGCTGAAACACACGAGAAACACAGTACGTTTCAGTAACAACCACCGATAATACAGAGGGCATGGGAATAAATACTCCGGAGAAGACCATMTTATGTGATCTATCACAATTTACTGGTATCGTCCATAAAGTGTAGTACTGACCTTGGTCCCTTGGTCCCGAGTGCGAACACGGAGCTTGTTGACAGTGGTCTCGGCCCTCTGCATCGTCCAGTTCATGCTGGATCTTCCTGAACTTGGTCAGYTTGGAGTTGGCTTGTTCCTCCTGAGAGGAGAAGACAGAGAGCAGGGAACTAGATCATACCACTGTAGGCCATTTGGAAACAGACCCACATTTCATACAGTAACACAACAGTTGAAATGAAAACTTGAAATGTTGTGGGGGACTTACCGCTTCCTTAGCCTGCCTCTTGTAGCTCTTCACCTTGGCCTGCAGCTTGTCTATGAGCTCCTGAGAACGGGCCAGGTTCTTACTGTRCTCCTGTCTGCAAGGACAAAAACAAACAGCAGAGGGCAGCATGATGCACTACATCACATCCCAACACCTGACAGGCCAGGCAGCTCTTTCAATAAACAGTACATACAATCATGTGGTATGTTTCAGTACCTGGTAGGTGAGCTCTTTGATCCTCCTCTCATACTTGCGGACTCCCTTCTGGAACTCCTGGCTCCTCTTCTGCTCAGACTCCAGCTCATTCTCCAACTTTTTCACCTGTTGATGGGAGACTATCAGATCACTGATCTACACTCACCGTCCAATATTGGTGAACAACTTTAACAACTTTAAGTAAGTGAAGTAGCCTTGCACAAGCCTTGGCTGGAGCAGGTTGCCATTTATTGGGATGACTCATGTACTGGAGGCAGCTCTGCAGGGTAGTCACTACCTGGCACAGCCACAAAGTCATAAAATCAGATTTTAAACCTAAACAGTAAACACACCTTTAACCTCATGCCTAACCTTAAAATAAGACCAAAAATKAAAWWTTTGTTTACATGCATTTTTTCGGTAAATAGCCAAATTTGACTTTGACGCTGGCCCATCTAGTGGAAATRGCTCAGCTCTGCCACCAGGATAAGATTCATCCAAATAAACGCCAACCTGCCGAACTGGAGCGGCTCATAGAAGCAGCAGCTTATCTCCTGTTTCTGTAGCGCGAGGCAGCATGATGTACAAGTACACCCCCTGGATAGAACGCAGGTCCCTTCTCTGTGATCCTCTAATCTCCTCACCCTGTTCTCAGTGGCGTGTTTCTCCTTCTCCACCTTGGTCATGGTGATCTCTATGTCATCGTTGTCTTTCTTCAGCTCAGAACACTCGTCCTCTAGCTTGCATATCTTGGCGAGCACGCAGGCGTTCATCCCCTCCTCGTCCTCCAGCCTCTCCATCATCTCTTTGACCTTGGCCTCCAGCTGGATCTTAGCCTTGATCAGGAGGTCACAGCCGTCCTCCGCGTCRGCCAGGTTTTCCTGCTCCTGCAGGGAGAGAGAGAGGGAGAAATGGGAGGTGACATTGGAGCCCTAATGGTACCATGCTGTAGGAGGTAGTAAATGRGTGCATCGCCGTTAGTCTGTGGGAACTTACTGCCTGCAGCTCCAGAGAGAGCTCATTCTTCTCTTGGATCAGACTGACCTGCTTCTTCTCCAGCTCTTTACGTTTTACCTCTAACTTCTCCAGGGCCTCCTTCAGCCTGGCCAACTCCTCCTTTAGAGTGGCCATCTCCTTCTCTGTGGTGGCGCTCTTTAGCAGAGGCTTGATCTTGAAGAAGAGCATCATCCATTGCCAGTGCTTCACTGTGTTGAAGGCTCGGATGTTCKACTGGATGATCACCAGAGCCTCCCTGGAAACAGGAAGTAAGTAGAGGTCAGATTTAGYGCTTTTTCTGTCTTCTTCCTGTGCTTGACTTGGACTCAACCAGTTTAAGGTGCTCCATCGAGTTCATATGAGCAAGTCCATACCTGACTTATACCCTGACTTAGATGACAAGTGTGGACGTTGGGCCCAGTCTCCTGCTAACCTCACACACATGTTCTGGTCTTGCTCCAAAATGATGAGCTTCTGGACTTCGATCTTTTAAATCTCATCACAGGTTCTAGCTATTCAACTTCAACCATCACCCCATGTTGCTATTTTTAGAGATGTAGAAGACCCCATTTACAGTGCATTTGGGAAGTATTCAGACCCCTTCCCTTTTTCCACATTTTGTTACYTTACAACCTTATTCTAAAATTGATAAAATAATTTTTCAATCTACACACAATACCCCCTAATGACAAAGCAAAAACAGGTTTTTAGAAATTTTAGCAAATGTATAAAAAAAATAAAAAATGATATCACATTCATCAGATTCTGACATTTTACTCAGTACTATGTTGAAGCAACTTGGCAGCGATTACAGCCTCAAGTCTTCTTGGGTAGGACATTACAAGCTTGGCACACCTGTATTTGGGGAGTTTCTCCCATTCTTCTCTGCAGATCCTCTCAAGCTCTGTCAGGTTGGATGGGGAGCGTCGCTGCACAGCTATTTCGATCAGGTTCATGTCCGTGCTCTGGCTGGGCCACTCAGYCGTTCAGAGACTTGTCCCGAAACCACTCCTGCATTGTCTTGGCTGTGTGCTTAGGGTCGTTGTCCAGTCTMAGGTCCTGAGCACTCTGGAGCAGGTTTTCATCAAGGATCTCTCTGTACTTTGTTCAGTTCATCTTTCCCTCAATCCTGACTAGTCTCTCAATCCGTGCCGCTGAAAAACATCCCCACAGCATGATATCCAATTTGTAAGTCGCTCTGGATAAGAGCGTCTGCTAAATGACTTAAATGTAAATGTAAATGATGCTGCCACCACCATGCTTCACCGTAGGGATGGTGCCAGGTTTCCTCCAGACGTGACACTTGGCATTCAGGCCAAAGTGTTCAATCTTGGTTTCACCAGACCAGAGAATGTCATGGTCTGAAAGTCTTTAGGTGCCTTTTGGTAAACTCCAAGCGGGCTGTCATGTGCTTTTTTACCGAGGAGTGGCCTCCGGCCACTCTACCATAAAGGCCTGATTGGTGGAGTGCTGCAGAGATGGTTGTCCTTCTGGAAAATTCTCCCATCTCAACAGAAGAACTCCGGAGCACTGTCAGAATGACCATTGGGTTCTTGGTCACCTKCCTGACCAAGGCCCTTCTCCCCCGGTTGCTCAGTTTGGCCGGACGGACAGGTTTAGGAATAGTCTTGGTGGTTCCAAACTTCTTCCATTTAAGAATGATGGAAGCCACTGTGTTCTTGGTGATCTTCAATGCTGCAGACATTTTTGGGTACCCTCTGTGCCTCGACACAATCCTGTCTCGGAGCTCTACGAACAATTCCTTCTACCTCGTGGCTTGGTTTTTGATCTGACATGCACTGTCAATTGCGGGACCTTATATTGATAGGTGGACTCCAATCAAGTTGTAGAAACATCTCAATGWTGATCAATGGAAARAGGATGCACCTGAGCTCAATTTTGAGTCTCATAGCAAAGGCTCTGAATACTTAWGTAAGGTATTTCTGTTTTAAATTTTTTATACATGTTTTGCTTTGTCATTATGGGGTATTGTGTGTAGATTTAATCAATTTTAGAATAAGCAGTAACGTAACAAAATGTGGAAAAACACCCTTATGCTATTGCATTCACAACTGTGCTGAGCCGTRACAGAATTCTGCTGAGTTGGAAATCCTCAGCGCCTATACCTCCTRAGCTGTGTGGCTCAAAGACATTGTTTTTTTCTTCAATTAGAAAAMATCAAATTTACGTTGAGGTTTATCTTCATCTTATACTTTGAGGATCTCTCTACCGTTCCTACTAAATGAACAATTACCACACATAAATAAGTAAACTGTATTTTTTGACCAAGTGAAAATGTCTGGTTAGAAATTCACCACAGCTTGTAATTGACCTAGTCTGTCTCATCATAATTATGAGTTCCCTTATTGTTAGGCAAATTAAAGCTGGAATAATTATGCAATCTGGCATCCTTCATGACATGTTTAATGTCTTGGATCAACCAAAGGCTGAAGATTTCCAAAATAAGGATGGCGTCTCACACCCCTAGACATATGCAACTACAATATTTGAAAAAAAGTGCTATCTAGAACCAAAAAGGGTTATAGGAGAACCCTTTGGAGAACCCATTTTGGTTCCAGGTAGAACCCATTTTACAGAGGGTTCTACATGGAACCCAAAAGGATTCMCCAAAGGGTTCTCGCTTTTTTTCAAATAGTGTGGTTGCATATATCTAGGGGTGTGAGTCGCCATCCAGGTAGAACCAAAAATGGTTCTACCTGGAACCAAAAAGGGTTCTCTTATGGGGACAGCTGAAGAATCCTTTTAGATACAAGACATTTTTGCAACCTGGTCAGGCACTGCCTGTCAGAGTTGTGAATYTGTGCCTGAGTGAGTACAGGGCCATGGTCAGGCAGGGTGTCGGGGGTAGCAGAGTGAATGGGGAGGTGGCTGTGGTATGAGTATGATTGCATTTCTGACATGACTCCATGCTCTGCCTCTCAAAGGTGAGTGTCTATGTGTTTATTTAGAAACTAAAGCTCTCTATCAAACAGCAGGCTTTAATCATCTGTCACCCGCCACATATTCCATCTATGTGCTTACTTAGAACTGCAGGCGCCTGGGACAAAAGAGGCCAAGGGCCACGGGGCAGGCGGGGGGGTTGTATTTTTAGGGTGGGCCCTAGCAGCTGCCACTTTGCACATGTCGCCACCTGGCTCTAAGGACACCGTCAGCATTGTTTAATTTAGGGAGAGCAGAGAGGGGAGAGGGGCCGGGACGGGTYGGGAGGAGTGTGTGTGAGGGAGGTAATGGGGTCAATATTACCGTGGGGGCCACACACATGCAGGGTAACCATACATGGACAAGCACACGCCTCACACACGCCGCTAACATTGCCCTTGCATACCACACATACTAGACCATTCAACTGGCGGCCCGCGGGCCAGATCCAGCCCGTGTATTAATTTATACTCGCCCTTTGATCAATTCTGAACATTTAATAAAAGTTCTGCAAAAAATTCCCTGCACAATTTTGACGTTCAGTACCAAAACGACAAGCACTATAGTGGTTGTCTATAGTGTTGTTTCTAGCATTTTCTAGAGGTTTCTAGCACCTCTGGCGTGTTGATTTATTTTTTCGTCATATGAATTTGGATCTAGCCTCAGTTTAAGCTACAAAATATTATGACCCCATTCCTGAAAGCTCTGACTCCAAGGAACACGTATGTACGTGCATTCTGTTTCCCTCTCTGAGACTCGTAGGACTCGTTAGAAGGGAGTGTGACTCAAAGTGCACCTAATGACAAAGGGAAATGAATTCAAAGCATACTTCCTTCCGACTGGAATTTGGCAGTACCTGATTTGACATGTTTTGTGTTATTTATTGGGATGCTTAGTTTTGGTGAGCGAGCGTTGCTCCTTTTCCTTTTCAATGATGATCAAATTCGGGGGTTGCACCTCGACTCACGTTGGTTGAGCGCCTCCTCCTCCTTTCCTAACTACTTTTAGTGACGTTTCATTTGAAGAAATGCTTTATTGGTGGTTGTGCGTTGCTTTTTTACAGTTCTTCCAAAGAATGTGGAAATTGTCTGGCCCCCCTGCAATAAACCTTTTTTTTTTTACATCTGGCCCGCATAAGAATATAGTTGAATAGCCCTGTACTACACCATGGGAGCGTGCACAAAGTTATAATATATCACAAACTGAAAGGGAGCAACTGATCATATTACTATTGAACCTGTTGGAGGAAGCAACTGGTGGAGGAGTTGGTTTGTTTATACTGATGTCTTTATCTTACTATGAATGATTCCAAACAAATGCCATGATAAAATCTCTCTGGGTTTAAATGTTGACCAAATACTCTCAGATCATAAGTACACCTGACTTCATTTAGGTACTCTACTAGAGCACTTGAAAGGATCAAATCAAATGAAGCCATGGTCCCTTACTTCCTGGTCATCATATTCTGGAGCTCCATCCTCATGATCTTGCCTCGGCTGACAGCCTGGAGCAGCGTGAGGACCTTGGCCAGACACTCATCCCTCATCTCCTCCAGCAGCCCCACCTTAAAGAACACCTACAGGAGGAGAACACCCAGTCAGGAAGATCAAATGCAACTTAATTTGCCTGTAGACAAAATGTGTGTTAATGTGATTCATTGACAAAACATGTAAATGTKAAGCCTCAGCCTCCTACCTTGGTGTGTCCAAATTTGTACTGGTTGTGGTCAATATCTAGGGACCAGAGCCGTTTCTCTGTTTCTTTRCTGCTGTCCACAAACGTATCATCGGGGAAGGCATGTGGGTTCAGGATGTGATAGCTGTTAGTAAAAAACATCAACATTGTATTGTATGATTAATTCCAAATGTCTTTTTTATGTGTGTGTTGTGGGAATGAACGTGTGTTATCACACTCACCGCTGTTTGAACTCTGCGTATATGATACGGTTWGGAAATCCCTTCCTGCATATCCTAATGCCCTCCAGCACACCGTTACAGCGAAGCTGGTGCAGCACCATGAAGAAATCCATGATCCCTGCAGAGGACCGGGGGAGAGGAGGTAATCAATCAGAGTAGAGGATGCTCTCTGGAGCACTTACAGTAAACAAGATGTTCCTCAGATTTCCTTGGCACTCAGACTCCCTTGGATCTCAGTTGAATGTTGTACTGTGGCGTACCTGGGGTCTTGGTCTTGTTGGGGATAAGGCAACGCACAAAGTGTGGCTGAGTGCAGCGAAGGTTAGTCATCAGCTTGTTCAGGTTCTCCTGCAGACAGAGAAGCACACATAACGGATGGAGAYAATGAAAACCTAAGCTAGCATTGACGATGGGAATGTTGCTCAATGTAGGTTCAGTGTTTACAACATCAGCAAATATCTAAGTTATTGCAGCAGTTTATGAAAACAAATTCTCCCTCACTCTTTCAGTTATGGTGCACAGCTGTAGCTCTTCCATTGACTTCAGGGAGGATACAGTATGTGATGTTTATGAGAATGGAGCCAGCACAGACTTAAAGTGATGTTCATGTGATCATTTCCCTAAACATCACTGCAAGTCTTAACTGTCTCCTTCTCAGCACAGGATAGATGATCTCTCAATGTTGATGCAGCTTCACTGCCTAACTAGCTATATCCTTTCTGTTTGTTTATTACACCTTAATGACTTGTATAGTTTTACTGTCTACTACAGTAGATAAAGTATAATCCAGCTGGATCACATTAGATTAGCTTGTGATATTGTCAATTTAGCCAGCATTTTGTTGATAGAGTAAATTGTCACTCTCACCTCATACAGCTGTGACATGGTCTGGAAAGAGGCAGCCTTCTTCCTCTTCTCCTTTCCTCCAGTCTTTTGGTCTGAGTCAGAGCCAACATAGTTTTCATAGAGGCACGACAGCATCTTGTTGGAGGACTTCTGGAAGCCCACCACCACCGTCTCATTCAACAGGTCTTTGTTTTTGTCCAGCCACCCAATGACGTTGTATGGTACCTGGAGTGTCAGGATGAAGTCAACCGTTAACATACTTTCTCGATCATATTTTCACATACACTACACGATAATTAGGAGGACACATCGTTTTCTGGAAAGAGGGGTATAGAAAGGAGATATCACAATACTTTCAAATCCTGCTCGGTTTTGAGTGAATATCACCAAGGATTTTGATGGATTGAGAAGCTCATGTGGCTAAAAGTTGCTGCCAAAAAAATCCTAATGAAAGTTGTAGGTGAAAAATGAAATGTTTGTTTCCTTTTTTACTTTCTGTGTTGTATATATATTCATGATTGTCAAGTTATTGGTTTGTTTCAATTGTATTGTAATATTATACCATTCATACATACACCACTCCAGCGTAGTGCATCAGCTCAAAGTGGGCCTCATACTTGCACTTCTTATCGGGCCGCGGTTTCTGGAAGTTAGCTGACTTTCCAATGTGGTTGTCGTACATCTTGGCTTCAAAGCTGTTGTCTGTAGCCTTGGGGAACATGCACTCCTCTTCAAGGATGGACATGATCCCCAGAGGCAGAAGAAACAAAGCTCAACTAAACATACATGTAGTGAATCTGAAATGGATCATGCAATCAAATATAATACAATACATACAACAAATTCTGCAGGAACAAACACACATGCAGGATCCTATCATGAAACATATTAGCAAGCGAACACATCATTGGGTTCAATACCTCATCCGATGTGGGAAGTTCTTGTTCATTTCTAATGTTAATGCTAAGTCTTTGAGAAGTGGTAGCTCCCCATACCTTCTCTATGAGGTCAATGCCAGCCTGTAGGTCGAGTCCGAAGTCTATAAAGGTCCACTCAATAACCTCCTGTTCGTACTCCTCCTGCTCCAGGATGAACATGTGGTGGTTGAAATACTGTTGCAGTTTCTCATTGGTGAAGTTGAGGCATAGCTGCTCAAAGCTGTTGAGCTGAAATGAAAGAGGGACAGGGGTTCGGAATAAGCATATTGAGTGGAATAAGCACTTCAGATTTTAGTCTTGTGAAATGAAGCTGAAAAAGAATGTTGATATTTACAGACCACACACCAAAAAATTGGTTTAAGATCCAGGAAGAGAGTGAATTAAAACATTCTGTGAAAATTGTTGTGAGGAAAGACTTACATCAAAGATCTCAAAGCCAGCTATATCCAGCACTCCGATAAAGAACTGGCGAGGCAGGGATTTGTACAGGGTCTTGTTGATGCGTCCCACCAGCCATTTGAACATACATATACATATCGTAAGTGGCTTTGGCCAGAGCTCCGACGGAATAGTTAACCTACAACACACACACACACACACACACACACACACACACACACACACACACACACAAATAGACACACGAGGTCAACACTGTCATTCACATGGATAACACTCTGTTGCTTGGATACCAGTTTCTAGAGTCTGCTGAATATATTGATCAATAGAGGATTAAGAAGCTATCCCTGTAGACATGCTCAGCACTGAGCTAAATGAACACACATTAAGCTGAATTCACTTCAAGACAACTGAATATTTGTAGCTGTACAGATGATGTTGAGTGCTGTGTCCTGACTGTGCGGTGGTGAGTCCTCACCTGTTCGACGCTCTTTCCCTTCACCACATACTCGTTCCCCACCTTCACCCTAAGGTGCAGGAGCCCCTTGATGAGGTCAGCTGAACTGACTCCCATCAGGTAGGAGGCTTTGTCAGCACCTGGACAAACACACAGGACATATACATGATGAAAAACATGCATAACACACTTGGTTGGAGGCTACAATGAAATTGGTCCTGATCTGCTCTTGCTTATTAGTCTTAGACAGTCCACTTTTATGCAAAATCTCAAATTGGTAGTCCCCCTTACTTTCAGTGCCATCATTCTCTGCCTGCTCCTKGCGCTGGTTCTGCTTGAACTTCATGTTCCCGAAGTGCATGATTGCTCCCACTATCTTATAGCAGCCATACTTCTCATCAGGAGTGAACCCCAGGATGTCCATGGCATTCTGTGGAGAAACCAGGGAAAGTGATGTCATGACTCACCAAGGCTGATCAATGGAGCAAGTACATTTGACAAATTCCTTACTGATAGTTGGTCTAGCAGTAAGGAATAGCAGAGTAAGAGCTCTTACATCGGTGGCCATGAGCTCCCCTCCATCGTCCATGTTCTCCACATTGGTCACGCCATGAGATCAGAAGTGGTAGTCGTACGGGTTGGTGGACACCAGCAGTATGTCTGTGGTGGAGACAATTTTTGTCAATCAAAACCCATGGGTCACCTAACACTAACARTTTCTGGGTAGTATTGAATTTGATCCTAATTTACCTAGAAGTTCTGGTTTCTCCTGGGACATGATCTGGTAGTAGATATGGTAGCTTCTCTCCAGGCTGCTGAAATATCACTCTGGATTTTTCCAGAAGATCTAAAGGAGAGAAAGAATGGGCATATCTTTAATTTCACCACACCCTGAAAATTCTGTTTTAGAGAAACTTGTGTGCAGAGTTTTGCTCTTTATGCAGATGTTATGAGCTCATCCCATTTTGCTTTTTGATGGTACTCACATATATCAATATGTGCAGAGGCTAGTTTCCCTGTGGGCCCAAAGTGGATCCTGATGAACTTGCCCTGTAGGAGTGGTGCAGAGTAAACAGTAACAATCACATAAAGCAGATGGAGTATAATCAACCAACTAATTTATGCTATTGCCATCCATTTTTCAAAAGCTTTCATTCATTTTGTATACTCACAAAACGGTACGAGTTGTCGTTCCTCAGCGTTTTGGCATTGCCAAATGCCTCCATGGCGGGGTTAGCCTCAATGATCTGGTCCTCCAAGGTGCCCTAGCAGAGAAGCAAGACAAGTACAGGACTAACACTGAGTCCCAACTAGACAGAACTGCTTTTGGGGATCACGCTGGAGTTGATCAAGCCTGGCCTGAGAACAATACAAAATATATTTTACATATTTCTGAGCACCTCCAAGACGTATGATACTTACTAATGGTCTTGTTACTTAAGACAACATGATTTATACCTATAAATATGCACATTTTCGAACAAAACATAAATGTATTGTATAACATGATGTTATAAGACTGTCATCTGATGAAGTTGTTCAAAGGTTAGTGATTCATTTTATCTCTATTTGTGGGTTTTGTGAAAGCTACCTTTGCAGTGGAAAAATGGCGGTGTGTTTTMGGCTATTGTGGTGAGCTAACATAAATATATATTGTGTTTTCGCTGTAAAACATTTWAAAAATCGGACATGTTGGCTGGATTCACAAGATGTTTATCTTTCATTTGCTGTATTGGACTTGTGATTTCATGAAATTATATTATATGATATCGCTGTGGCGCTAGGCTAGACTAGTCAGCGTTTCTGATGAGAATGATCCCGGATCCGGGATGGGTAGTCCAGAAAGGTTTTAAGACAAACATGAAAATAGGAAGGTTGGTCAGGGAGGATGGATGTGCGTAATCTGTGACAGTCTAGCACAGGGGTTCTCAAACTTTTTAGGGACCGGGACCCCATTTGTGATAGAAAATTAATCAGGGACCCCCTCATAATCCGAACATAACTCAAGTGAGATAGAACTGGCATACAAAGAGTTTTACTTTTACTTTGGCAGTACATAGCCGGACAAACCAAGTCTCAGACCTATGGAAGGAACATTTTAAAGGCCCGCCACTTAGCAACAGAGAGAAAATGTTGCAGTTTTCAAGCGAATTTCCAGCATTTCTGCACATTTTGTCAAGTGTCAGAGATATTTTGTTGTTGCAGCTTTAAAGATAATATCCTGCAATTCAACATGTTTTTCCATGAGGCAGAGAGAATACTTTGCAGTTATTAAGCTTAAATTAGAGTGCTTTTATGCTTAAAAAAACACATTTTGGGCAATACAAGAAGTAATAAGTTGAAAATTGTTATATTTGGTGGAGTACTGTGGAAACCAATATCCCTGTGAGCTTCCCAGGCCCATGTTGCCCAGTGTTAAGAACATAAATTGTAGATTAATATTACAAAGTATTGTATTACACCCTCTAAACTTATTCTACCAATCCCTTGGCCAACATGTGTTTAATCTGTTGTTGTTAGTAATAATCATAATGTTTTATATATATACAATGCATTCGGAAAGTATTCAGACCCCTTAACTTTTTCCACAATTTGTTACGTTACAGCCTTATTCAATTTTTWTTWTWTTTTTTATCCTCATCAATCTACATACAATACCCCATAATGACAAAGCAAAAACTGTTTTTTATAAATGTTTGTGAATGTATTAAATAAAACTTAAATATGACATTTACATAAGTATTCAGACCCTTTACTCAGTACTTTGTTGAAGCACCTTTGGCAGCGATTACAGCCTCAAGTCTTCTTTGGTATGACGCTACAAGCTTGGCACACCTGTATTTGGGGAGTTTCTCCCATTCTTCTCTGCAGATCCTCTCAAGCTCTGTCAGGTTGGATGGGGAGCGTCGCTGCACAGCTATTTTCAGGTCTCTCCAGAGATGTTCGATCGGGTTCATGTCTGGGTTCTGGCTGGGCCACTCAAGGACATTCAGAGACTTGTCCCAAAGCCACTCCTGTGTTGTCTTGGCTGTGTGCTTAGGGTCGTTGTCCTATTGGAAYGTGAACCTTCGTCCCAGCCTYAGCTCCTGAGCACTCTGGTTTTCATCAAGGATCTCTCTGTACCTTGCTCCGTTCATCTTTCCCTCAATCCTGACTAGTCTCCCAGTCCCTGCCGCTGAAAAACATCCCCACAGTGATGGTGCCATGTTTCCTCCAGATGTGACGCTTGGCATTCAGGCTAAAGAGTTCAATCTTGGTTTCATCAGACCAGATAATCTTGTTTCTCATGGTCTGAGAGTCCTTTGAGGACCTTTTGGCAAACTCCAAGCGGGCTGTCATGTCCTTTTTACTGAGGAGTGGCTTCCGTCTGGCCACTCTAACATAAAGGCCTGTTTGGTGGAGTGCTACAGAGATGGTTGTCCTTTTGGAAGGTTCTCCCATCTCCACAGAGGAACTCTGGAGCTCTGTCAGAGTGACCATCGGGTTCTTGGTCACCTCCCTGACCAAGGACATTCTCCCCTGATTGCTCAGTTTGGCCGGGAGGCCAACTTCTTCCATTTAAGAATGATGGAGGCCACTGTGTTCTTGGGACCTTCAATGCTGCAGAAATGTTTTAGTACCCTTCCCCAGATCTGTGCCTCAACACACTCCTTTCTCGGAGCTCTACGGACAATTCCTTTTACCTCAAGGCATGGTTTTTGCTCTGACATGCACTGTCAACTGTGAGACCTTATTTAGACAGATGTGTGCCTTTCCAAATCATGTCCAATCAATTGAATTTACCACAGGTGAACTCCAATCAAGTTGTAGAAACATCTCAAMAATGATCAATGGAAACAGGATGCAGCTGAGCTCAATTTCGAGTCTCATACCAAAGGGTCTGAATACTTACATATATAAAGTATTTCTGTTTTAACTTTTTTATACATTTGCAAAAATTTCTTAAAACCTGTTTTTGCATTGTCATTATAGGGCATTGTGTGTAGATTGATGAGGAAAAATAATAATATAATCAAGTTTAGAATAAGGCTGTAACGTAACAAAATGTGGGAAAAGGGAAGGGGTCTGAATGCTTTCCGAATGCACTGTATATATTTTGAGATSTGGCCGCGGACCCCACATTGAGAACCCCTGGTCTAGCAATCCAAAGGTTGCATGRTCGAGTTGCGTCGGGGATAACTGTATAACTTTAGCTAACCCTTCCCCTGACCCTTACTTTAAACMTAACCCAATTCGCCTAACCTGCTTCGTAAATTCACCTAACCTTTTGTTGTTTTAGTTCTCTTAACCTTTGTCTTAGTTACCTTAACCGCCAATGTAAATTCTCCCGTAATTCTCTTTTGTTGTTATGACGCAACAAGCAACTTGGTCTCAGAGGTGAAAAATTCTATATGTCCTCTAAGATGTATGATAAGTTACATCATCCAATCCGTATGCTATTGTACGYMAAGCTGTATGATACGTCATCAAATTTGTAGGATATTGTACGACCGCTATTCCATTCATAATGTAACATAACGTAACATATCATACTAAATGGAGTATCACAGATTTACATACAGATAAGAATTGCCCTGAGACCACATTGGTTGATCATGATGTAATTTACTTACCCCTGTTTTGGTTGCAGGACCCTGTTTTGAGGGAAGAGGTTGAGATCATTGTAAATCTATTATGCTCTTTCTGAACTCTTTCACAGTCAATAAAGAAAATTACAGCAACATTTCATATACTGAGGAGGTAGACAATGATACAATTTAGTGCTGAATAATATGTTTATTCTAAAGTAAATAAAGAAACTTTGAGTCCCAAACACCCCCAAAAAAATTAAAAGGGGGTGGGAAAAAAATCTGGAATGTCATATTGGCCTTACTCCTTTTTTAGCAGCTGCTTCCCCAAGAGCTGCTACAATGGCAAAATAKTGAATGAKACGTTTCGTGTTGACAGTTTTGCCAGCACCGGATTCTCCGCTATAGGAGTGTGGGACAAGTATAGATAAGAAAGGAAATGTGTAGATAAAACAGGTAAAAAATGCACAAATCAAGAAAATTAGACTATAAACTGCAGCCAAGCACAAAATACCAGAATGTTCTCGCTGAAAGAAAAAATAGTACCAAAATCTTTAGCCCCCACAAAAAAAACTCCTGTTTCGACATCTTGAGTTATAGCACAAAACAAAAATAGAACATTGTTTTATATACACATTTTAAAACAGTGGCTGTGTTTGGACGGCCTAGAATACATTATGATTGCTCATACAGAGACAAGGCCAACGTCACAAGTTGTTCTTCTTGTTTTTGCTAGCAGTGTATGAAACAACAGCAGACGGTAGGGTATCACAGTGATTAGAGCACAGTTTTCTGAGATGGATTTGGGTTTTTACTTACGTGATGAGCATGGACTGATTCACGCGATCTGTGTAGATATCATAAAGAGTGAACTGTTAGAAAAGGCTTGTGTAATAGTAGTAGTACTACGTCAACTTGTATTTTGGTGAAGCTCTACTTAAGTCACGTTATATTCCATTACTGTCTGGAGTTTGTGTGCACTATCATGACTTCTAGTGGCAAGCATCAGGTTTCTGACAACATGGAGGAGTGTCAGTATTATTTGTGCTGAGTGACTCACTGCGCAGCATGTCATTGTAGGCGTTGTCTGCGATGGCGTAGACGTGGGGCGGAACCTCTGCGCGGCGCTTGCCTTTGTAGGCAGTGACAACAGGGGAGATGTAGACAGGCAGCCATTTGCATGGTTCACTGTCACACAGAACAGCCCAGAGTAGGTCTGTGGAGAGAGAGTTGAATAAGCCAATTCATCATACTTGGGCTATAGTTTCAACACATCTGACATACTGTTTAATCAAGTTGTTCCCCAAAAGACCCAACTGAGCAATAATAGAAGGATGAGGGGKACTAACTGACAGTCTCATTTCATATGGCCTAAAAACAGACTGACTTGTGGTTCTGGCTACTCAGGGATCCCAGGAAGTGCATGGAACAACTGTCACACCCCGCCATTGCCCCTGTGGGGTCACTCACGTAGATCATCCATGCGGCGTAGCGCCTGCGCAGGTTGAAGAGCACAGAGGCATCGTTGAGGTGTGTCAGCATGGCCATATCCTCTATCCTGTCAAACGTAGGAGGATTTATCTGCTGGATGTCCGCCTGCTTCACTGTACGAGACTAGAGTTAGGGAGAGGAAGGAGGAAGAGGCGTCAGTGAGACTGGGGCCTTGGGCAAGGAAAACTGTGGGCATATATATTCTGGTTCTGTTGTCATATCATATTCAGTCACTACAAACCTATATTCCATGTTATTCTTAAAAATGATTCATAATAAGGTATCAGAATAAATGATTATATTATATTTATTATGAGTATTTAATTATTTTATTTAGTATTTAACTATCTATAAACACTTGCAAAGAAATGACCCACTGGGAACAGATGCCAGTTCAACGTCTAGTTTTGATTTACATTTAGTTGAGTTGTCAACTAACGTGAATTCAAAGTGAAATCAACAAAACAATACATGTTATTTGACTTAGGTTAAAAGGTGGGTGACAAATATACGAAATTCCCTTATGTTGATGACTTTTTGCAAATCCAATCAGTTTTCCCACATTGATTCAACGTCATCACATATATATACTTATTAAAGACGTGGAAACAACGTTGATTCAACCAGTTTTTGCACAGTGAGGAGGTAATGTAGTCATATTTTCTAAACCTGAGTAAATGGTTGTGTCAAATCCCTGAGCGCAGCACTCACCCTTCTATCTTTGGWCTCAACGATGACTTGGTCTCCGTTGAGCTCCTTGATCTTAACCTCAATGTAAGCCTCCTTTTCGTCTGGAACCCATGCTCGCTTTTTACCATCAAACGCGATGGTCTTCGCAGTCAGCAACTCCAGGTCAGTTTTGCATAGAAAAGGACCAGCCTCTCCGAACTCATTCGCATCAAAGCSGGACATGACCGCAATGGCAACTCCACACGCCGACGAAGCACCGGCAGGARAGACGATTTCTCAAACTCCTTGGAAAAGAGAGGAACATTTACTTTGCATTCTTTTGTTTTCTTATTACGGTTCACATTTAAGTGAGTCAACTTTTTCCTCATTCATAAAAAATTAAGTTTGGACAAACGTAGGAATGAAACATGACCAAACCAAAAACGCACTCAAAGAACAACATTTACGATTCGTGCGTAATGTAGTGAGTAAATCCATTCTTGACAATAGAAGACAGCACAGTTTAGGCAGCACAGAAATAGCAAGATACATTTTTCAGCAAGAATTAAAAAAATTATTGTATAAAAAACCACACATGGGTATGGCACCGGTGCGTAWAGGCGTGTAATGATGTAAAAACCCAAAACCAGACGAGTTGTAAACTGACCTCAAAACAGGGTCCTGCAACGGGATGACTATTTGGAACAGTGTGTGCGCTTTATATTGTCTTTCTCAAGGTCACAGTCAGAGTAGCTTAGTCCCTAATTAGCATATGCCACCTCCTCCATCGCCTATTGGTTGTGACCGCGTGTCTCAATTGACACAAAAGGAAAGCAAGGTTTTTATCTCAAGCTGACTATTTTTACAGTAACAATTTATGTAGGGTACACATTGTGAAGGGGTAAACATAATTATAATACGATTGAACTGCTTTTATAAACTTTGGTGTCACTGTCAGCTGTGGAACCACTATCTAGTCGACAACCATGCAGAATGACAATARGTAATTGCCTCTAACTAGACTGAAACACAATACATTTCACTGATAAGCCGTTTAAGTTGCCCACGAATTTGTAAACATAAGGGGTTTAAAAAGTTAAAATACCGTTGTGAGCAGATAGGTCTATAAAGTGTCATCCTGAAATATATTCTAAATAACTGTCTTATTACACAAGGGTTAACTAATAGTTTACTATTAAATAGTTTATTCACAATTATTTACAGTTATTATTGCCTGTGAATGCAATTGTCCGGTATATTTTACAAAATACTTCACWCTTATCCATTATATGTAGTAGCTTATTAAATCTATTTGTTGACACTAAAACCTGTCTAGTGTCACTTTTGTCCTCAATGAAAATACCAAGTGTTATGTTATTCTCTATAATAAAAGTTCCTGAAAAGCTCAAGTCTGCACAGCGCAACAGGAAGTGAATGAGATGCCCATGTGCTCACTCTGTCCCTCAGTAATTGCCCAGGCGGCTTCTTTGTTGTGAGGAGCCAACAGGGGTGTCTGCCATTGTGTGTGGCCACAGGAGGATGCAACCTTAGAAGAGATTATTTCAGGAGCCCGTCTATGTGACATTAAACATGCTCTATAAATACATCACACAATATTAATAGAGACAAACGGCTCTGTGTTTGAACATGGTGGCGGACAGTACATCTACATTCTCTACGTGGAAGATACTGACACACTGAAGATGTTTGAGCAATGTATTGATGAAATAGCAAAGCAGTAATATTTTGGTAACAAGTTATATTGGTGTTCTGTCATAATGTCTCCACAAGGTGGTCATAAATGACTTATGCAAATATAATGGCACATTGCCAGTACTCCATATTGTGAAAGTGAAATATCTCAACTCCTGAGAACTCTACTGTGCTAAATGTAAAAGGAAAACTACTAGTGTGCTTTAGTCTATGAACGTTATGAGTCTTATTATTAGGACGGTGCCTCTCAAATTCTGGCCCCAGTGGACCTGACCTTCAGTCCAGAGGAGCAGAGGAGGAGATGGTGCCTTGTATGAGTGCATAGAGGGGGGTGGGTTCAAAGTGTCCCAGAATAGACAAAGCCAGAGTCCAGCATTCCTGATTGAAAGATTCACTGTTGGAAAGATCTATTGTTGAACAGGCACAGTAGCACATTTTCATGTTCCAGTGCTGTTGCCACAGCAGTACAGAAGCAGTGGCCGAAATGCAATTGCGATTCATTTGTAATTTCCTCAGCTGAAGAGACAGTACAAACAGAGAGAAGACACAAATTAGAGGGTTATAATGTTCGGTAACACTTTATTTGAAGGGTCCATTATAAACCATTCATAAGGCATTAATAAATTGTGTGTTCATAATTTATTAATCCTTACTGCTACATTAATAAACCATTTACTAGTCATTAGTAAAMTATTTTTGCAGTCCCTAATCTAAAGTGAGTGCTATTTGTACTTTAAAATGAATACTTTATAAATGTTTTGATTGACCAGTGTAATTTCTCACAAAAAGATGGGCATGCCATTGGACATTAGACATTCCTGCAGTACCTGGTAAAAGATTAATCACACAACACAGGATGTTTAAGGAACTACATACACATACAGTTGAAGTCGGACGTTTACATACACCTTAGCCAAATACATTTAAACTCAGTTTTTCACATTTCCTGACATTTAATCCTCGTAAAAATTCCCTGTCTTAGGTCAGTTAGGATCACTACTCTATTTAAATAATGTGAAATGTCAGAATAATAGTAGAGAGAATGATTTATTTCAGCTTTAATTTCTTTCATCACATTCCCAGTGGGTCAGACGTTTACATACACTCAATTAGTATTTGGTAGCATTGCCCCTAAATTGTTTAACTTGGGTCAAACGTTTCGGGTAGCCTTCCACAAGCTTCCCACAATAAGTTGGGTGAATTTTGGCCCATTCCTCCTGACAGAGCTGGTGTAACTGAGTCAGGTTTGTAGGCCTCCTTGCTCGCACAAGCTTTTTCAGTTCTGCCCACAAATTTTCCTATTTCCTCCAAACATAACAATGGTCATTATGGCCAAACAGTTCTATTTCTGTTTCATCAGACCAGAGGACATTTCTCCAAAAAGTATGATCTTTGTCCCCATGTGCAGTTGCAAACCGTAGTCTGGCTTTTTTTATGGCAGTTATGGAGCAGTGGCTTCTTCCTTGCTGAGCGGCCTTTCAGGTTATGGCGATATAGAACTTGTTTTACTGTGGATATTGATACTTTTGTACCTTTTTCCTCCAGTATCTTCACAAGGTCCTTTGCCTGTCTCTTATACACATCTAGATGTGTATAAGAGACAGCGTTTATACTTGCGTGCTATTGTTTGTACAGATGAACGTGGTACCTTCAAGCGTTTGGAAATTGCTCCCAAGGATGAATCAAACTTGTGTAGAACTACTTTTTTTTCTGATGTCTTGGCTGATTTCTTTTGATTATCCCATGATGTCAAGCAAAGAGGCACTGAGTTTAAGGTAGACCTTGAAATACATCCACAGGTACACCTCCAATTGACTCAAATGAGGTCAATTAGCCTATCAGAAGCTTCTAAAGCCATTACATATTTTTCAGGAATTTTCCAAGCTGTTTAAAGGCACAGTCAACTTAGTGTATGTAAACTTCTGACCCACTGGAATTGTGATACAGTGAATTACAAGTGAAATAATCTGTCTGTAAACAAATTGTTGGAAAAATTACTTGTGTCATGCACAAAGTAGATGTCCTAACCGACTTGCCAAAACTAGTTTGTTWACAAGAAATTTGTGGAGTGGCTGAAAAACAAGTTTTAATGACTCCAACCTAAGTGTATGTAAACTTCCGACTTCAACTGTATGTGAATAATTAGCTTACTAACATTTACAAATGTGGGAGTGATGATTAATAAATGGTGAGCAAATGCTTTGTAAATGCTTTATAAGTGTTCTTATGTGTTAGAGTGCAGGACTCAATAGTGACGATAGGGGAAAACAATGTCCTACATGGAAATCTTGGTTTAAGAGGCAGCCATCTTCGTTAATGGCATTATCTCCTGCCGTGGCATGGCAGGAGGTGTTGCGTTGATGGCTGAAACGTTCTTGGGCATCAGTTAGATATAGCAGGCCAGAGCTATTTCAGGACAAGGGGCACTTCAGAGTAGTGGTGGCTGTGTTATGTACTGTGTCACTTGCTCTGCAGTTAAAAAAGCTGACATGCCGATAACACATGAGAGGGGATGAATCCCCAAAGTCCACCAGTGTTGCTTTAAAATAAATCCACACTGTAGTGTAGTATGGACCCACCCAGCACGTCCCTCTGTAGTGCCATACTGCATCCCACTGCAACAGCTGAGTTCTGAAAACAACAGCTCTCCTTACATCCTGAAAATACTCTACCAAAATCATTTGGGAGGTTGTATGCAGTGAAGGCCCTCTCAATGCCCATATTTTGATTATTACACATACAATAGACTGTATGCTGTGGGTTTACTGGCCCAACAGTAAGTTGATCCCCATGTGGAGAGCCAGTGTAGTCATCTGGGACATCACGACAAGACCTGAATCCCAGGAAGCTCTGAAGGGTCACAGTTGTTTTAGATCTTCATTCACAGAATGCCATGTGGCTTAGACAGAGAGATCGAAAGAGATGGAGATTTACGAGTGCATTGCATTCAGCAGTGTTAAACACCACACGTGGATGCTCTCATTCTCTCTCTCTCTCTCTCTCTCTCTCTCTCTCTCTCTCTCTCTCTCTCTCTCTCTCTCTCTCTCCACCTCACACATGCACACAATTACACAATAACAAAAGTAAGACCCGTTGCTCCACATTTACCCCTTTGTCACATGCGCCGAATACAACAGGTGTAGACCTTACAGTGAAATGCTTACTTATGAGCCCTTAACCAACAATGCAGTTTTAAGAAAAATATTAAGTAAAAATGCAAATAGTCTGGGTTGCCATTTGATTAGCTGTTCAGGAGTCTTATGGCTTGGGGGTAGAAGCTGTTAAGAAGCCTTTTGGACCTAGACTTGGTGCTCCGGTACCGCTTGCTGTGCGGTAGCAGAAAGAACAGTCCATGACTACAGTCTTGCTCCCAGACAAATGAAATAACTTCTTTGCTCGCTTTGAGGACAATACAGTGCCACTGACACGGCCCGCTACCAAAGCCTGTGGGTTCTCCTTCTCCGTGGCCAACGTGAATAAAACATATAAACGTGTTGACCCTCGCAAAGCTGCCTGCCCAGATGGCATTCCTAGCCGCGCCTCAGAGCATGCGCAGACCAACAGGCTGGTGTGTTTACGGACATATTCAACCAATCCCTATCCCAGTCTGTTGTCCCCACATGCTTCAAGATGGCCACCATTGTTCCTGTTCCCAAGAAAGCTAAGGTAACTGAACTAAATTACTATTGCCCTATTGCACTCACTTCTGTCATCATGAAGTGCTTTGAGAGACTAGTCAAGGACCATATCACCTCCACCCTACCTGATACCCTAGACCCACTCCAATTTGCTTACCGCCCCAAAAGGTCCACTGACGATGCAATCGCCATCACACTGCACACTGCCTTATCCCATCTGGACGAGAGGAATACCTACAGTTGAAGTCGGAAGTTTACATACACTTAGGTTGGAGTCATTAAAACTCATTTTTCAACCATTCTACAAATTTCTTGTCAAAAACTATAGTTTTGGCAAGTCGGTTAGGACATCTACTTTGTGCATGACACAAGTAATTTTTCCAACCATTGTTTACAGACAGATTATTTCACTTATAATTCACTGTATCACAATTCCAGTGGGTCAGAAGTTTACATACACTAAGTTGACTGTGCCTTTAAACAGCTTGGAAAATTCCAGGAAATGACATCATGGCTTTAGAAGCTTCTGATAGGCTAATTGACATCATTTGAGTCAATTGGATGTGTACTTGTGGATGTATTTCAAGGCCTACCTTCAAACTCAGTGCCTCTTTGCTTGACATCATGAGAAAATCAAAAGAAATCAGCCAAGACCTCATAAAAAAATTGTACACCTCCWCAAGTCTGGTTCATCCTTGGGAGCAATTTCCAAACACCTGAAGGTACCACGTTCATCTGAACAAACGATAGTACGCAAGTATAAACACCATGGGACCACGCAGCAGTCATACCGCTCAGGAAGGAGACGCGTTCTGTCTCCTAGCAAAATACCTTGTGAAGATGCTGGAGGAGACAGGTACAAAAGTATCTATATTCACAGTGAAACAGGTCCTATATTGACATAACCTGAAAGGCAGCTCAGCAAGGAAGAAGCCACTGCCCCCAAAACCGCCATAAAAAAGCCAGGCTACGGTGTGCAACTGCACATGGGGACAAAGATCGTACATTTTGGAGAAATGTCCTCTGGTCGGATGAAATAAAAATAGAACTGTTTGGCCATAATGACCATCATTATGTTTGGAGGAAAAAGGCGGAGGCTTGTAAGCCGAAGAACACCATCCCAACTGTGAAGCATGGCATTACGAACTTCTAGGAGTAGTGGGTGCGGAGTCAGGCGCAGAGAGCAGAGGGTAAAGGACAATCGTGTTTATTCCTGCACAGAAAACGGTCACGCCAAAACACCAGGCGCATACAAAATGACCGGCCCAAAAACAGGACCCAAACAGTCCGGAGAAAACAAGAAAATAGCACAACCACGAAAATGAACAGAGGAACAAGCCCGCACAAAAGCAGGCGGGCATAACCGGCTTAAATAGCCCTAACCAAAACCTAAACAAGACACAGGTGTAACCAATAAGACAAAACTAACAGAAAAGGAAAAGGGGATCGGTGGCAGCTAGTAGACCGGTGACGACGATCGCTGAGCGTCGCCCGAACAGGAAGAGGAGCCACCTTCGGTGGGAGTCGTGACACATGGGGGTGGCAGCATCATGTTGTGGGRGTGCTTTGCTGCAGGAGGGACTTCTGCWCTTCACAAAATAGATGGCATCATGAGGAGGAAAATTATGTMGATGTATTGAAGCAACATCTCAAGWCATCAGTCAGGAAGTTAAAGCTTGGTCGCAAATGGATCTTCTAAATGGACAATGACCCCAAGCATACTTCCAAAGTTGTGGCAAAATGGCTTAAGGACAACAAAATCAAGGTTTTGGAGCGGCCATCACAAAGCTCAGTTACACCAGCTCTGTCAGGAGGAATGGGCCAAAATTCACCCAACTTATTGTGGGAAGCTTGCGGAAGGCTACCTGAAACATTTGACTCAAATTAAACAATTTAAAGGCAATGCTACCAAATACTAATTGAGTGTATGTAAACTTCTGACCCACTGGGAATATGATGAAAGAAATAAAAGCTGAAATAAATCATTCTCTCTACTATTATTCTGACATTTCACATTCTTAAAATAAAGTGGTGATCCTAACTGGCATAAGACAGGTCAGACAGGTTTTTACTAGGATTAAATGTCAGGAATTGTGAAAAACTSAGTTTAAATGTATGAATTGTGAAAAACTGAGTTTAAATGTATTTGGCTAAGGTGTATGTAAACCCTGGGTCTCGACCCCGCACTGTGCAACTGGGTCCTGGACTTTCTGACAGGCCGCCCCCAGGTGGTGAAGGTAGGAAACAACATCTCCACCCCGCAGATCCTCAACACTGGGGCCCCCAAGGGTGTGTTCTTAGCCCTCTCCTTTTACTCCCTGTTCACCCACGACTGCGTGGCCATGCACGCCTCCAACTCAATCATCAAGTTTGTAGACGACACTACAGTGGTAGGCCTTAATACCAACAACGACGAGACAGCCTACAAGGAGGAGGTGAGGGCCCTCGGAGTGTGGTGTCAGGAAAATAACCTCTCACTCAACATCAACAAAACAAAGGAGATGATCGTGGACTTCAGGAAAAAGCAGAGGGAGCACCCCCCCCATCCACATRGACGGGACAGTAGTGGAGAACGTGGAAAGTTTTAAGTTCCTCGGCATACACATCACGGACAAATTGAAATGGTCCACCCACACAGACAGCATGGTGAAAAAGGCGCAACAGCGCCTCTTCAACCTCAGGAGGCTGAAGAAATTTGGCTTGTCATCTAAAACACRCACAAACTTTTACAGATGCACAATCGAGAGCATCCTGTCGGGATGTATCACCGCCTGGTACGACAATTGCACTGCCCTCAACCACAAGGCTCTCCAGAGGGTAGTGCGGTCTGCACAACGCATCACCGGGGGCAAACTACCTGCCCTCCAGGACACCTACAGCACCCGATGTCACAGGAAGGCCAAAAAGATCATCAATGACAACAACCACCCGAGCCACTGCCTGTTCACCTCGCTATCATCCAGAAGGCGAGGTCAGTACAGGTGCATCACAGCTGGGACKGAGAGACTGAAAAACAGCTTATATCTCAAGGCCATCAGACTGTTAAACAGCCATCACTAACATAGAGAGAATGCTGCCAACATATAGACTCAAATCTCTGGCCACTTAAATAAACAGACTTAATAAAGGTATCACTAGTCAGTTGAAAATATGCCACTTTTAACAAATGTGTACATATCCTACATTACTCATCTCATGTATATACTGTATTCTAGACCATCTACTGCATCTGCCTATGCCATCGCTCATCCATATATTTATATGTACATATTCTTATTCATCCCTTTACATTTATGTGTATTTGTGTGTATAAGGTAGTTGTTGTGAATTTGTTAGATTACTTGTTAGATTTTACTGCATAGTCGGAGCTAGAAGCACAAGCATTTTGCTACACTCGCATTAACATCTGCYAACCATGTGTATGTGACCAATACAATTTTATTTTATTTGATGACTAGGGTGTCTGGAGTCTTTGACCATTTTTAGGGCCTTCCTCTGATACCGCATGGTACAGAGGTCCTTGATGGCAGGAGGCTTGGCCKCAGTGATGTACTGGGCCGTACGCACTACACTCTCTAGTGCCTTGGGGTTGGAGGCCGAGTAGTTGCCATACCAGGCAGTGATGCAACCAGTCAGGATGCTCTCGATGGTGCAGCTGTAGAACCTTTTGAGGATCTGAGGAACCATGCCAAATCTTTTCAGTCTCCTGAGGGGGAATAGGCTTTGTCGTGCCCTCTTCACGACCGTCTTGGTGTGTTTGGACCATTCTAGTTTGTTGGTGATGTGGACACCAAGGAACTTGAAGCTCTCAACCTGCTCCACTACATCCCAGTCGATGAGAATGGGGGCGTGCTTGGTCCTCCTTTTCCTGTAGTCCACAATCATCTCCTTTGTCTTGATCACGTTGAGGGAGAGGTTGCTATCCTGGCACCACACGCCCAGGTCACTGACCTTCTTCCTATAGGCTGTCTTGTCATTGTCGGTGATCAGGRCTKTACCACTGTTGTGTAGTCAGCAAACTTAATGATSGTGTTGGAGTTGTGCTTGGCCATCCATTCATGGGTGAACAGGGAGTTCAGGAGGCGACTGAGCACGCACCCTTGAGGGGCCCCCTGTGTTGAGGATCAGRGTGGCAGATGTGTTGTTACCTACCCTTACCACCTGGGGGTGGCACATCAGGAAGTCCAGGATCCAGTTGCAGAGGGAGGTGTTTAGTCCCAGGGTCCTTAGCTTAGTGATGAGCTTTGAGGGCACTATGGTGTTGAACACTGAGTTGTAGTCAATGAATAGCACTCTCACGTAGGTGTTCCTTTTGTCCAGGTGGTAAAGGGCAGTGTGGAGGGCAATAGAGATTGCATTATCTGTGGATCTGTTGGGCCGGTATGCAAATCGGAGTGGGTCTCGGGTTTCTGGGATAATGGTGTTGATGTGAGACATGACCAGCTTTTCAAAGCACTTCATGGCTGCAGACGTGAGTGCTATGGGTCTGTAGTCATTTAGACAGGTTACATTAGTGTTCTTGGGCACAGGGTGGTCTGCTRGAAACATGTTGGTATTACAGACTTAGTCAGGGACAGGTTGAAAATGTCAGTACACGTCCTGGTAATCCGTCTGGCCTTGCGGCCTTGTGAAATTTGACCTGTTTAAAGGTCTTACTCACATTGGCTACGGAGAGCGTGATCACACAGTCATCCGGAACAGCTGATGCTCTCATGCATGCTTCAGTGTTGCTTGCCTCGAATTGAGCATAGAAGTAATTTAGGCTTGTGTCACTGGGCAGCTCGCGGCTGTGCTTTCCTTTTGTAGTCTGTAATATTTTGCAATCCCTGCCACATCCGACGAGCGTCGGAGCCGGTGTAGTACGATTCAATTCCCCTCTCTTCCCCTTTTCTGTTGGCGAGGAGATTACAAATTCCAAACCCTTACTTTTCCATTCTAGATAACCCAAACCTAATGGCAGAGACACTGAGGTGGCCGTCCATTTTCTACTGTACATTTCATCGCCTGATAATTTTTCTGTAATCATCCAGTGATTGCCTACAAAAGCTGACAGCAACTGTAGAAGCTCAAGTCTAGCCATCAATTATCAGAGAGGAGACACAAAGATGCGTCACACAGGCCAAAACCTCAATGATTCCTCTGTGAAAGCTCCCTCCATGCCCCATCCTAGTCAACAGCTATAGCCCACACAGACAATAATATGAGCTAATCAGTCTTTTAGCAACTCGTTTGGATGAGATACCTCTGCCATTACCCCCTGGCTCCAAACAATGGTATGTCTTTCATTGTGCTAAGTCTCGGTTTCTGTCTGTGCGCCTGCCCCTGCCTGGGGTATGGACGCCCTCAGCTGTCTTTCTATTTCCAGAGCATGGAGGCATACCTCAGCCTCGCCGGGCTATCAGAGACAATGGGCATGCTGCCTTATCCAAACACAGCCCCGCAGACAATCTGACGCACTCCAGGATCCCACTGAGAGCCTGTTCCAGCCTCCAGCCCCCCCCCCCCCCATTAAGCACAGAGACTGACTAGAGGGGTTAACAAGGCAACACAAACACAAAAGCTGTTAAGTTATCTGTGGACACTAAACGGTCCAAAACAAGGAGTAGTCCACTGAGCCCAGTAGTCCACAATTTAGTTATTTTCAACTTTTCTTGTGTATTTCGGGCATAAATATGAAAATACCAAAAGATGCCTTTCCATAATATTGGAGATATCTTGATTTATTATTACGCTCCATTTAGTATGATATGTTACGTTTCATATGGTATGTATTCATTTGTGGATTGTCCATCACCCATTTCGTAATATATGTTACAAATTGGCTAAATGTACAATATGTTATGAACTTGCAAAATGTTTGATATGTCATAAATTCTAGCTAGGTGGCTAACGTTAGCTAGGCTAGGGGTTAGGGTTAAGGTTAGGGTTACGTTTAGGAGTTAGGATAAAGGGTTAAGGTTAGTGTTAGGGTTGGGTTAGCTAAAAGGGTTAAGGTTAGTGTTAGGTGAAGGGTTAGCTAAAATGGTTATGGTTAGGGGAAGGGTTAGCTAACATGCTAAGTAGTTGCAAAGTAGCTAAAAAATAGTAAGTAGTTGAAAAGTTGCTAAAGTACTGAAGTTGTCCATGATGACATTCGAACTCGCAACCTTTGGGTTGCTAGACATTCGCGTTACACATCCACCCTACTTTTGTTTTTGCCATAAGTAACACCTGTCTTATGTAACCATACCAAACGTAACATATCATACTACCGTCAGTGTCACGGATTTACATTTATTATGTTACGTCTAGTCTATGAGACCAGGCTGTAAAGAAATGTTCTATACTGTGGGCCTTGGGTTTAGTTGCTCTGCATGGCCTAAAATAGAATTGGAGGTCATTTGTCTGGCTGCTTGTGAGAGCAGCATTATGTGACCCACGACATCTCATTGTCAGCGTAGACATATCTTAACCTAATTTACAAGCAGAAAGGCGTACCTTTGGGGACCTTGGGGGTCCTTTTAAAGATGCCCATGCGGTACCGGTGGCTACACAGGCTTGAGACAGTGATTTGGCCCCTGTGACATTTTGATATGAGATATGAAAGCTCCGGTGACAATGAGAGGCATGCCCGTGAGCCAGTCAGACCATACACCAACAGGAATGTGTGACTGATGCACAGGTTCTCTTTCACAGTTTACACTACATGTATCAAACTCATTCCACAGATGTCTGCAGGTTTTCACTCCTCCCTTGTACTTGATTGATCAATTTAGGTCACTGATTGTTTAGGTCTTAATTGAAAGGAAACAACAAGAACCAGCAGACAGTATGGAATGAAATGGAATGAGTTTGACACCCCTGGTTTACACAGTCCTCAAGCGCTGACCTATTTCTGCATACACACACACATACCCCACAAGACAACAGCACCTGTCTCCCATGGCAACTGTTTCACTGCCCAGATCCACCGTTTATACCTGGTTCTAACATGCATCCTTTGTCCTGATCTTGTCCACATTCTGTTTGTGCCCACGTTTTTAGACAGGTGTAAACGATTAAAAGATGCATTGTGATCTGATCGTGATCAGATCACATTTCCGGAGCCAGTCAGACACACAATGTGTAGATGGATCTGGGCAGTGAAACTATTGAAATGTTCATTATCCTGCCCTCTGCAGTAATTGACAGGCGGCACCATTGACTTATGGCATTAATATGTGTCTTAAAATAAATAAATACATATTATTTTCAAAGAATGTCTGTCAAGTAATTTGCATACAGGGCGGGACGAGGAAAACTGGTCACAATGCTGACACAGTGCACTAATAAGAGATACATTTTACTACCATGTGTAGATGCTATGGCTTCAGTATGGGCACAATCAGAAGGTGGCTAAGATCAGGACAAAGGACCAGTGGCAACCTGTCATTCAGGGCAGGTAGGGCAGAGCCACCTGTTTTGAGCCCCACCTTTCTAGAAAAAACAAATTATAAAAAAATAATCATAATTTGGGGGGAGATGCCTGTTTTGCATGTTATTTTGGCATTCATACATGTTACATATCAGTTTGCAAACAATAAATAAAATTAAGATTGAGTTAATAAAGTTGCATACAAACATGGTCTCTTTTTTACTTTCTTGAGTAAGGCAGCTCCAAACTGCAGGTGTTTCAGTCTAGCTCAGCGCTTTCTGTGGTGGTGGGGCAATGGAAAATACGGAGCGTAGGGGTTGGTAATGTTTTCTAGTTGCGCCGTGATTGGCTCAGTGTTCTGTCACCCATGGTGACAGTGCGTCACCGCCAAATCTAAGGGTAGAGCTTGAAAATTCAAGTCCCTTGGGTGCTGCCATAGAGTTACATTAGAATTGCCCATCRAAGAAGGCTCAAGGTCATTGGCCACAGATAAAATGATGTCAAATCACATTATCTAACATAGCTTTGATTGGACTGATCATGTCAACATCATACTTTCAAAATCTTAGCTAGCAAGCTAGTATGCAGTCATCATCATGAATCAAGTCGACAATCTACTGGCAAATCCTTTTCAATCATTTTCATATGCCTAGTTAAATAAAGGTTAAATAAAATAAATAAATAAAAATAACTAAACATGATAATAAAWTATAGATAAAACGTATCAGTGCTCATCGGCAATTGGACATAAACATTACACAACAAGTTGGAAATTGCTATTCAACAATGAGTGGTTTGGAAGGAATTAGTGGCTAACTGCAAGCATTGCAAAGCAATGACTAG
>NC_036851.1:15472839-15529604 GCF_002910315.2 Salvelinus sp. IW2-2015 | reverse complement strand
ATTCAACATTGGCCATGCTGTCAATCCAGCATGATTTATGCCACGTGCTCAAAACAATCAGAACTGGGAAATCTGATTTCAGTGAGTTCAAGACAACTTCGAACTCGAGAAAAAAAATAAGCTCCGACTGGGAAAATACGTTTTGAACAGTCATCCAACTCTGAATTGTAAGTCGGGAACTKAAGCCTCTTTCTAGAGGTCCGACCCGAAGATCACTGACATCATCATGATTAAACCTTGTTTTTTTCACAGTTCCCAGTTGTCTRGAAAGCACCATAAATCCAGAGGATGCCAGACTTTGATGACAAAGTTTGATGACAAATTTTGCCCGCTCATCGTTCCGTTATGCCATAGTTTGTACATCTCAACTGTCAGTAGAAACCACATTTGTTTAAGCAAGTTAGGCATATCAGCTATGCTTTTTTTTTAGCAACATCTCTTATCACAATTATGGAATAGATGGAAAATATGAGCTATTTTGGAGGTTGATTGATATGCTACACTTTACAGTAATTAGGGTTTTGTAAAATTCCCTGGTTTTCCAGAAATCCTGTTTGGAGGATTCCAGGGTTCCCTACTAACAAAAAGTACGGGAAACTTCCAGCCAGGATTTCAGGAAAATCTGGGAATTTTGGAAAGGCTAATGGAATTTTGCAACCCTAATAGTAATCTATCTAAAATGACTAAAAACACCAAATGTCTGACAGATTGACACCTGTCATGTCAGTGGTCTAGCCAGTAGGGGGCACCTTAACACAACCTATTTTAATACTCTTCGTAAAAGTATTTATCTTCAACACGCAATCTGTAGATTCTATTCGATTAGATAGATTGAAATTGTACGTTAAACATCATAGCATAGTTGAAATATATGTGTTGCGTAGAAACACATAGTGGGTGGCCAGCAGAGATAGATGGGATGGGCTGAGGGAAGCTGAGGGTTGGTATGTGGAATTGAAGACAAGTGGGAGTGGAGTTGCTGTGTGAGAGAGAGAATGATGGTCAAAAGATAAAGGGGGGAAAAAAGTCAAAATAAAACATAATAAAAGTACATTTGAAGGACACTAAGTGGCAGTGTTTTTACAACTAATGCCGGTTTGCCTGAGGCTGATGCCGTGCAGGTGTTTGCACACACTCTCATTCAAATAAACACATACAAGAACACACACATACATGTAATAGTGCCAGACATGCACACAAACATATACAGTTGGCATTGCTGTTATGATTTCAGTTGTCCTTGATGTCCTTTGTTTAAATTAATTATATTTTTTTTTTTTTTTTTGCATGTTGTTTTTGCTGTTTTCTTCTGTCTTTTCCTTTTTTTCTCTTTAGTTCATTCTCTTGGTTGTTGGTGCATTTGGGGTTCTTGGGGGTGGGAATGGAATTAACTGTATTTTCTTTTTTTATCTTCGGGGGGGGGGGGGACTGTGTGAGGGGTCTCAAATGGTTGAGGGACAGCTATTGCGTAACTGTGGGGGGATCTTGGAGGGTTCGGGTTTCACAAGATTGTGATCATGAAAAAGGAAACTATGACATATATTTTATATCACTATCAAATGCACATGCACCCTCACACATAAGGATGGCTCTGTTGCGGAAAGACTGATACATGTTTGATAGTGTCTTGATGCTGTATTGTTTGTCCTTCATGTTCTAATACTTTAATGTCACCCCTTCCTTGTGTTTTTTGTAGTAAAAAATAAACTATTTTATTCTGTCAATGATCACAACAATATTCTGCTTCCATGGTTCTGTGAAAGAAGTCATCTTCTGTGAGTGGTAAATGGCTAATCTACGCCATACCTAAGCTATACTCTTGTTATATATTCTGGCTGTTCTGTGTGTTGTCCTAGTAGCAGGTGAAGTGAGTCCTGGGGGAAAGGGAAAGTCCTGCCCCACATCCCCCTGCTGGCATCCTGAGAAGTGCTACTTCCCGGCAGCAGGCCTGACACTTGAACAGCTGAGACCAGTGTGTCTCAATTCCCCACCCCCCCCCCCCCACACTCAATATAGCACACAATACCACATTATATTATCCTTTATAAAAAGTGAAGGTAAATTGTTTTCTTGATTGACAGTAAAGATTAGTATCCTGCACAAGGAGAACATTGAATTACTTATTTTACCTGTTGAGGTTGAGAGCATGATGCCTTGAAATGTGAGAGAGAGACAACTAGATCCAAAAGGTATTCTTTTAATATGATTTGTCAAACTTGTATTTGAATGAATAACCATACAGTCTAACAGAAGAGTTCTGKATGCAGCCAGCCACATGACAAGTCAGCAGAAAGAAAAGCAGGAAACTGACTCAATACTAATCCTGAGCAATGCTGCCCTCTACTGCAACAGTGGGCTAACCACATAATGATTTTTATACACACCACCCATCCATCCACCCATCCACCCACCTGCTCGTCGAACATCTCATCCCAAAATCTCATCCTGAAATATGGAGTTGGTCCCCCCTTTGCTGCTATAACAGCCTCCACTCTTTTGTGAAGGCTTTCCACTAGATGTTGGAACATTGCTGCGGGGACTTGCTTCCATTCATCCACAAGAGCATCAGTGAGGTCGGGTACMGATGTTGGGTGACTAGGCCTGGCTCGCAGTCGGCGTTCCAATTCATCCTAAATGTGTTCAATGGGGTTGAGGTCAGGGCTCTTTGCAGGCCAGTCAAGTTCTTCCACACCAATCTCGACAAACATTTCTATATGGACCTCGCCTTGTGCACAGGGGCATTGCCATGCTGAAACAGGAAAGGACCTTCCTCAAACTGTTGCCACAAAGTTGGAAGCACAGAATCATCTAGAATGTCATTGTATGCTGTATCGTTAAGATTTCCCTTCACTGGAACTAAGGGGCCTAGCCCAAACCATAAAAAAACAGCCCCAGACCATTATTCCTCCTCCACCAAACGTTACAGTTGGCGCTATGCATTGCTGCTCGGCTATTGAAACCCATTTCATGAAGCTCCCGACGACCAGTTCTTGTGCTGACTTTGCTTCCAGAAGCAGTTTGGAACTCGGTAGTGAGTGTTGCAATACAAGGACAGACAATTTTGACATGCTACGTGCTTCAGGACTTGGCGGTCCCGTTCTGTGAGCTTGTGTGGCCTACCACTTTGCGGCTGAGCCGTTGTTGCTCCTAAACATTTCCACTTCATAATAACAGCACTTACAGTCGKCTGGGGCAGCTCTAGCTGGGAAGAAATTTGACAAACTGACTCGTTGGAAAGGTGGCATCCCATGGCGATGCTACGTTGAAAGTCACGGAGTTCTTCAGTAAGGCCATTCGACTGACAATGTGTGTCTATGGAGATTTCATGGCTGTGTGCTCAATTTTATACACCTGTCAGCAAAGGGTGTGGCTGAAATAGCTGAATCCACTCATTTGAAAGGGTGTCCACATACTTTTGGCCATGTAGTGTATGTTAATGTCATATATTTGTCATTTCCTTCAACGGGCAGCACTGTCTGACAAAAAATAACRCTAACCCAATTCAAGCCTAACCCAGCTATCACGTAATGAATGCTTGTTTCCTTTGAAGTAGGGTCTGTTTGAAAAGTCTAAAATGAACAGCTTGGTGTGAGTTTTTTTTTAAAACAGCATGGCATGCTAGCTCCATCCTGGTGGTGCAGTGGACTAATTCCATGGATAAAGAACAGAAGATTACAGGTTTGAATCTCACTGACGGCGTGCAACAATAATTTWAAAAAATTGTGTTGGCATGATTAATTCCTAAGCAAATGAATTCCCATGTGTTCTATCTGTGCTTGGAGTTCAACAGTTAACCTAAGCCAGCAGTCTTGTTAAAACATTCAGTGAAAGTTTTTTAGGAACTTTTTCAAAAACCTCAAAATGACCTATTATTTCCGTTGTTCTCAGGACATTAATAAAACCTCCCAGAAAAACTTTTAGGGAACCATAGTAAAACGTTCTGAGAACCTCCCTGCAACTAAAAATGTAATCTTCCCAGAACATTTAAAAAACATTCAGTTTTACCGGTCAGGGCCCGGTTTCCCAAAAGCCTGTTAAGGCTAACTTCATCATTAGAACCTTCGTTGGAGCATCGTTAAATCTCTGAGCTGTTTCCCAAAACCATCGTTATCAACATTGCACTTGAAAATGCACGGAATCTATCGCCTGCCTCAGACCACTCTTAGAACAGCTAAGTGCATTGTTAGATGCTTTTCTGCCCTCCCGAGTCACTTWATACACAGAAGATCTTCGCTAAACATTGAATAACATGGTTTATCACCCTCTGTAACCACCAATAACTTCAAAACAAAGTTGACTACAAATACAAAGTTGCCAATGTCTCTCTGCAATTGGTACAAACAATCAACGTTTAAAAATATAAAAACTGAGATGACTGCATTGAAATATATATACAGTAGGCTATAGGCCTATTTAATCATATTGAAATACATTTAAAGTTCAATCAATTCAGCTGTCATTTAGTTCATTACTATAGGGTAAGCATTATAATAAGCCGCCTCAATATTTGCAGCCATAGGTTATAATATCCTTATAGGAGCTGATCCATCATCAGTACTGTGCAATAATTRGAATGTTAAGGTAAGKTTTTAATGAAGAAAGCTGACCCGAGAGGAGCGATCCTATCAGAATCGACACATGCCTCAATGACACACTTAGCAAACGTTCTCTCTGCATGGTGTTTTGGGAAACGTATGTCACATCTTRGGCCGTTGTAGGAAAGATGCGTTGTTAAAACACTCGTAAGCCTAAGTTCCATCGTTATCGGGAAACAGGGCCCAGGAAACGTATGGCTTCGTTCCCAGAAACAATGGAAAATCAAAACGTGCATTCCCCCAACTTCCAAGGAACCAAATGTGCTAGCTGGGAGCCCGGACCCTAACTAACACTAGCTTCATGTCCACACCCAGGTTCAAACCTAACCTAAACTCTAGCTTCAAGTCCACACCCCAGTTCAACCTAACCCTAGCCATAACCCTAACCCTAATCTTGGCTTAACCCTAGCCTTATGTTCAACCCTGGCCCTAGCCCCTTCAATTTTACATTTACATTTTAGTCATTTGGCTGACGTTCTTATCCAGAGCGACTTACAGAAGCCATTAGGGTTAAGTGCCTTGCTCAAGGGCACACTGACAGATTGTTCACCTAGTCCACATAGTCGGCTCTAAGTTTCGGTTACTGGCCCAACGCTCTTAACAGCTAGGCTACCTGCCGCCCAATCCAAATAGGGTTCACCTACCACCGAATTCTCTGACTGTAATGATGAAYTGTTGTGGCAGTATGTTGCTTTTGCCAGCAGAGGGATCCACACGGTGTTGCAAACAGCAGTGTTACCAGGTTTCACGTTAATCTATTGATAAACCAGATTTACAAAACCCTGCTTCTGCTCCTATTACAGAACTTGTGAAAATTGTGTTGTCAATGTGTTCTTATAAAACCCTACATTAAAAACAGGCACCCAGTCCATTTTATCCCACACTAGTAACATGCCAAGCTTGTGTGCAGAGAACAACTACATGTGGGTGAAATTATCATACTACGTGTGTGGTTGATGAACTACACAAATGTATCTGATAAAACTGACCAGTTCTAGTAATGGCCACTCTTGGAAATAGTAATTCCACTGGTGTTTTCTTTCAATAGGTTTCTGTTGGGCTGTCATTTGGACAGGAAGAGTTTATCTGATAGGAAGTGGAAGTAGGAGCGTCCCCCCACCACTGTAGTCCTTTAGCTTCCCCATCCTGTAGCTGGGATTCTCTGAGCCAGGAACACCCCCTGCTCTCCAGGGTATGGCTGCCTGCTTGTATTTTGGTAATCGTCATCCTCAATGACCTGCTGCCCCGATCCTGGCGCCAGGAGTCTCTGTGCCTCCCACCCGTTCCCCGCCACCCCTGACCCCCTGGATAATTCAGACCAGCTGTTGCAAGGTGCCTTGACCACCCCCACCTCTGTCCACTCACACTTGCCATTTCCATAGCCCTCGGTTCATCAGGAAAATGCTTGCTGTGCTTTTGGAGGCCCTGACTTTGCATGAGGTCTCAGCAATACATACAGGAAATCAGATTAAACCAAAATCCTTATTTCCCATCTTACTGTGCACATTATACTCTTCTGTACATTTCCCCTCAAAATACGTTTCATTTGTCTTTGACCTGCACTGCACCCATTTTACGATCTCTGATCTTAAATTAGTATTATTGTAAAAAAGAATACAGAGCAGAGTATCTGTACAGTGTTTTTGGAGTCTTCATTGGAGTCACATGAAGAGCATGTGCACCATCAATAAACAAGTGATAGTAGGAATACTGTGTGGAGAATTACTGCTTTGGAATGTAAAGAGGCGAGCAAAACTGAAAGAGAAGTCTTCAACGTGCCGCAGATAACTTTCCTCCCGTAAGGAATTTGTGAAGGGAAACAGGAAGTGTGTGTACGTACACTTTTGGTGTATTATTTTCACTTTGCGTTTTTGGCATTTAGGGTCTCTGTTTACTGGAGGTGCATGTCTGTCTCAGTCCTAACCACAGTGGGACTGTGCTGGGAGACATTGGGGAACCCTGAGCTTTTGATCCCCCTCCCTACTGCTGTGTGTGTGTTGGGGGGGGGGGGGGGGGGTCTCACGGTGCTGCAATGTTTCGTGTTGGAAGTTGGTTGAGAGACGGGGGCAGGATGGAGGGGTGGGGATCGCTACAAAGGCTTGCTCTGGTAGAACTATGTAGAAGAAGTTCAGGTTTTGCAATGGGATTTCCTGTCTTTTCCCTGCCAGCCCCCCCACCTTTCCACCTCAATATCTCTCTTTCTTTCAGAGATGGAAACTAATCACAGAGTATTTCACCAAACTGTGATGGATGAGGTGACATATTTCACGTAATAAAAGGTACATCAGGGATTTTCAGTTGACGGTTGTTGGCTACTTACAAACAAACCAGTGCAATCCAGTTTCCATTTATTTATTTATTCAATTTCCATTGAGGATTTCCACCAAAATGTTGAGACTGATTGGTTTGACTGTGACGGGACTGATGCATTTCTCATTTGTGTCTGGTGCGTCTCTCGCTGACATATTATCTAGTTGAATTATGTTATCTGAGCTGACTTCACATCCAGATGGGAAATAAATCAATACAATCTGAAGGGGGACTTGTCAAGTTGGATCAGTCGACCTACACTACATTATTACTCATGTTAAACCTAGCGCCAGAGAGGACAGGTGCTTCCACATTTGGTCCCACAGACAGACATATCGTGTTGGTGTCAAAGAGGGGGTGGGGGGGGACACTAGAGTGTAAAACACCCCCCTCCTTCACCTTGCCCCTGCCCCATGCTTTGATCTTAGGTGTAAGTGGCGGAGCTGTGGGGCATGTATCACCCATTAGTGTTCCGGTGAGAGTGGCAGTAGCCCAGCCAGGGAGACCAGCCCAGCCTAGCTCTGGGAATATTGCTTAAGCCATGTGGGGAGGGASTCTGTGAAAGGCCTGCCAACTGTGTTCCTGCAAAAACAACAAAAACACAGAGCCATGAGGTAGGGGGGAARTGGGCCCTGGGCTGTGGGAAAGAGAGGCGGGGAGAGAGCAACACAACGGGAATATACACTGACTATCTAGTGTTTCCTATTCCAATCAAATAAAATTACATTTTATTTGTCACATGCACCACATACAACAGGTGTAGGTAGACCTTACAGTGAAATGCTTACTTAGAAGCCCTTAACCAACAATGCAGTTTTAAGAAAAATAAGTGTTAAGTAAAAAATAGATAAGTAAAAAATAAAAATAACAAATAGTTGGAGCAGCAACTAAATACCAGTAGTGAGGCTATATACACGGGGTACTAGTACAGAGTCAATGTGAGGGGGCACCGGTTAGTCAAGGTAATTGAGGTAATATGTACATGTACTGTAGGTAGAGTTGAAGTGACTATGCATAGATAATAACCAGAGAGTAGCAGCAGCGTAAAAGAGGGAGTGAGGGYGGAACAATGCAAATAGTCTGGGTAGCCATTTGAATAGCTGTTCAGAAGTCTTATGACTCGGGGATAGAAACTGTCTTAACCTTTTGGACCTAGACTTGGCGCTCCGGTACCGCTTGCCGTGAGGTAGCAGAGAGAACAGTCTATGACTTGGGTGGCTGGAGTCTTTGACCATTTTTAGTTCCTTCCTCTGACACCGCCTGTTATAGAGGTCCTGGATGGCAGGAAGCTTGGCCCCAGTGATGTACTGGGCCGTAAGCACGACCGRCTGTAGTGCCTTGCGGTTGGAGGCCGAGTAGTTGCCATACCAGGCAGTGATGCAACCAGTCAGGATGCTCTCGATGGTGCAGCTGTAGAACTTTTTGATGATCTGAGGACCCATGCCAGGTCTCTGACCTCSTCCCTTAAGYKTGTATCATCGTTGTTGGTGATCAGGCCTACCACTGTTGTGTCATTGGCAAACTTAATGATGGTGTTGGAGTCATGCTTGGCCATGCAGTCATGGGTGAACAGGGAGTTCAGGAGGGGACTGAGCACGCACCCCCGAGGGGCCCCCGTGTTGAGGATCAGTGTGGCAGATGTATTGTTACCTACCCTTACCACCTGAGGTTGTTTGAGTTTTTCTCATCTGATTTTTTTATACTCATGTAAACTATCGGGGATAATACAGTTCAATACAATAGACACAACCATTTAAAGGTACAACTGCCACAACTCACTGTTTTGAGTGAGGGGAAAATTAAGTACAGGTGTAGAGGATCCACTGTGAACACGTCAAAGCTCATGGACCGTGTCAGTTCCTCCAAGTCCCTCTGGCTGAGTAAGGCTGTTCTGCACTGTCATCAGTAGACTGTCTGCACYATTGGGCCATCCCCATGGTCAGCACAGATCTTTCCGTGATCTACAGACAGGAATCTCAGAACATTAAAGCCAATTTCCCTGAAAGCACATTTTCTATGTTTTCCTAGTTTTCAGGCTTCGACCACATTCTTGGGATTTCAGTGTTACTTCCCATATCCTAAGGCCCAATCGGGTGGCAAATCTCTCAGCGCTCTCTCTGGATAGATTGCTTTCTCTCGGGTTGAGAAATAACAAGCTTCAGAGTAATGACTTAACAAGCTACAGTGTAATGGCTTCAACATGTGCGAGTGCAAGTGTGCATGTGTGTATGCGCTCGTGTGCATAATGTGAGTGTGTCTCCTCATTCCTCTGCGTGTGAAGAATTCTATTTGATCCAATTGTACTTTGTTTGACAGCTGTGCCGACCAAACCTCTTGAGCGTTATAGCAAAATGTAGATTTCCGCCTAAATAGACATACCCAAAGTCATTATTTTTCATTAGATGGCCATAAACAATGACTAGAAATGCTGCATAGTTCTGGTATTCACCTTTTCAGGTATTTTTTGAAATATATAAATAGCTGAGTTGTTCTCACTTGTGAGGAAACAAGCTCAAGTACATAGTGCAAATGTTATGAAAATCAAAAAAAAATCATCATTTCTTTCCTATTCAACAAAGATAGCACTTGAAATGCTCTCTATATATAGTAACAAAGAGGGTTGCGGAGCTACTGATGTTTTCTTTAACCTTTATTTAACTAGGCAAGTCAGTTAAGAACAAATACTTATTTTACAATGACAGACTACCAGGGAACAAGGTTACCTGCCCTGTTCAGGCAGCAGAATGACACATTTTTARCTTGTCAMAGCAGGGATTTGATCCCGCAACCTTCTGGTTACTGGCCCAACACTCTAACCACTAGGTTACCTGCCACCCCGAGCTACATGTAACGGATTACAAAAAAACTAGAACTAATCTGATACATTTCCAGAAAAAAAATTGTTATTGGATAACAGATACTTTTGAAAAACTAGATGATCACTTCCAGGATTACTGTTAAATTTAGAAGGGATGTTTGTGAGAAATTAAATCTTCCTGTTTTCCCAATAAAAAAAGGTGAAAGTTTAAGTTTGATTGGCCTGAGTGAGTCTGACCACAAGTCAGAGACCACCCAAAAACTATTTTGGCATTTGTTTCATTAGCCAATTGTTGATATAGTGCCAAAATGTTTTMCATGTCAGCAATCAAGTTTTCAAGCTATATATAARTTTCAAAATACAGAAATAGTGCTGGTATCATACAGGCTGTATTTCTGTATTTTGAAAGTTATATATCTAGAAAATGGATCGCTGACATCCGCTCTGTATAGAGCGGATCCCAGTAATAAAATATTGAGAAAGTTAATCCTTTATAAACTGGTATTATGTAAAAAACTTATTACAGTATTATCAAATATTATATTTAGAAATGAATGTGAATTTATGTGCAGTTACTAAAAAATATCCTTAGAGAAGTGGMATTATGCTCCACATACTTTAAGCAAAATTATATTTAAAAAGACCATGAGTAGGGCTTTTATTTGTGATGATWAAAAAATGATCAAGATATCAAAGTGTTACCAACAAAAACGTAAACAAACAGGCCTYTAGCAAATTCAGCATATGACATACATTTTTCACATGCAAATAGCACTTTTRGTTAGTGCTCAAAGCATGCCATTCAGTCCTCCATGACAAAACAATCATGAACAACAGAGTAGGCTAATAAGCCCTTCGTTTTTAGGTTATGCTCAGGTAAAATAATTTTGGGTAAGCTATATTTCCATATTTCCAAGTCCTGTTCTTSAAGATCAAGGGGTATTAAATGAATTGGTTTGACTGGGTCAGAGACTGGTTTTTTGGGTAATCCAAACTGCTCGAGTTTGGGTAATCCAAAAATGACGTTACTGATTACAATTTTTGACAGGTAACTAGTAATTGTAACGGATTACATTTAGAAAGTAACCTACAGAACCCTGCAATGAAATTATAAACAACTTACTATAAGATTTCAACTTTATTATAACTGTAAAATAAATACGATCATATTTAGTGACAGTACAAATTTGGCCACATTTCATATAACCGACGACAGAGCATTTTCTGCCAAGTCTCCTCTGAGCGATGTAGAGACACCATTCGAATYTCTACTGACTTGTTACAACTTCTGATTTACACACAAAGTGATTTGATTTCGTCCCTTTGTCATCAAGAGAAAGTGGTCGTGTTTCCATTCTCAAAAATTATTTCTTATAATGTTTTATGTTGAGAGCTCTAAATCCACCTGGGAATATCCCTGCTAGATGAGGCCACAATTGCTGAAATCGCTAGACTGTCCCCTTTCATATGCCATCCTCCAGGCTGGGCTTTGTTGATCAGAMGGAGAGCAAATCGATTCACATTCAGATCGATTCACATTCAGAAAATGTGACATCTCACTCCCTATGCAATGATGGGGTGTGAAACCTGARACTTCAACCAGACAMATGGYGCTTTCTGGCYCTATAAGGCACTGGATCCTGCAACATTCACAGAGCGTTTTGWGTGTCTTGGGGGGAATGGGAAGAGTGTTTGATGGCTTGTGATGAAATATGACAGCTGTGGATTGGTCAGCGTTTGTTTGACTATCTGTAAAAGCGTTTTGAATTTATGCATCTGTTCCACCGCTCCAGCCCTTCAGCTGTTGCCAGTCTTAACTCTCTTTGATCTCTTCTGATTCTCCAGTTGGGAGGAGGTGCTCCGGCAACTTACAGTTAAATGGAACAGTGACAGACTGTGCACATGTTCCCACCGAACTCATCTCTCTATGTGTGTCATACTGGAGTGGGCTCTGGATCTGAGCAAGTACTTCATGCACCTGTGGGGCTGTTCATGGGACAGAGGCAGTGGTACAAGATGGACAGCTTCCTAAGTGAACCTATCAATTCCACTCTATCAATAAAATGCTCAATTGTATTGACACATGTACTCTCCTACATACAGAAATCTGTGTTTTGGCAAGTTATTACTTACACCCATGGTTGTCATGAAGTCAAATTCTAGGTCAAATGAAAGCTTCATGTCAGTAATAATGTACCAAAACAGTATATTTCTCAACACACTCTCTCTAGTTGCTTACGCTCAATCTGACAAGTCCTGACAAGAGGACAAACATTTACATTGTTCTTTCACAATAATCTCCCATTGCCTCCAGCAACTGTTCAACATCCCAACACTATATTTTGCAGGTAGAACCTTAGAATTCCAAGTCATTGATTATGCATATCATAGATTATGGCCCTCTTTTGCAATTATTTATATATATTTGTCACCACTTTTGCAGACGCAGGCCCATAACCTCTGTTCTTTCTGTCCAAAATAAATGAATAAAGGCACCTTGGAGCATCTTTAAGGCCCATTGGAGAGGCATCTCTGTTTTTCTCTTGTTTTATGTCAATCCGAAAACCTCCATGGAAGGAGTATTTCACCAAAAATACAGACACATGGATAACTACCAAGTCGTTGGCTTACTCTGGGAATCAGAGACCAGAAAAATKTATCAGTTTACTCCAGTGGCAGTCAGTGCCGTTTAAGAGYAGGATTCTTTTTTTGTTCATGAGCATGGCCTTATTTCTATTACAGCATATTGGATGTCATTCATATTCCATTCACCCAGTTCAATGTAACAGCGATAYGTTTAGGCTACTACATGATACTCTAATTTTCCCTCTACCCATCATCAGGTTGCTACAACCTAGCCTATGAATGAAAGTTTAGGTGAAACATAGGTGAACACAGGTCAAGAGACAAATTTGAGGGGACAGACAGTGACACATGGACAGACAGTGACATTCAATACCAACTTGCATGCTTTTGCCTGCATCTAGTTGATATAYGGTGTGATCATTGGTCCAACAGTTGCAAACAAGACTTTCTATTGGACAAATTCAGCTATGTTTTACCCATTTTGTTCCATTTGCTTCCGTTTAAGAAACTTTTTTCAACAGAATCAGCGGAATGAATACACCACTGATCACGCATAAACACTGTTCACTTTCAAAGCAGCCAAGTTGTATTCCTTCTTGCATRTCTCCWCCTCTCACRTCTTCCCTTCGCTTGTGGACTTGCACAATGCACAACACATCAGCTGTAAGTGAGCAGGATAKAAAACCTTTCCAAGCCAAACCGCAACACACAGACTACATCGTTATCCCCATATTAGCTAAAGTAATGTCATAGTCAGCATACACATAGCACTAACATAAAATACATAAAACACATAGAAAAACACATAAAACACATAAAACACATAAAACACATAGAACTAACGCGTTAGTAAACCCGCTACAATCATACAGTAACTTTACAGTGTATAGTCTGTAAGCAGTAACACCGGTGGGCCCCGGTGACAATAAATTAGTAATACCAAAAGCTTACCTTGACTTGGAAGAGTTCCAGTGTTGTGTTGGAAAGTCATAGCCAGCTAGCTAACATAACATCCCTCTGTTTGAGCAGGGTGTTTCAGTAGGCTAAACTAGCTGCATTTGCTAGATAAGTAACTGAAACTGAAAAAAATGACAATCTCTCTATTTCTCTCTTGCTTCTCCGTCATTTTGTAAGAAATTKATTTGTTCAAAACTGTTCAACTATTGTCTTTCTCTCTCTTTGAGTCAACTACTCACCACATTTTATACACTGAAGTGCTAGCTAGCTGTAGCTTATGCTTTCAGTAATAGATTAACTATCTGATCCTTTGATTGGGTGGACAATATGTCAGTTCATGCTGCAAGAGCTCTGATAGGTTTGAGGACGTCCTCCAGAAGTTGTCATAATTACTGTGTAAGTCTGTGGAAGTGGGTGAGAACCATGAGCCTCRTAGGTTTTGTATTGAAGTCAATGTACCCAGAAGAGGACAGAAGCTAGCTGTCCTCCGGCTACACCGAGGTGCTATCCTACAGAGTGCTGTTGAGGCTACTGTAGACCTTCTTCTTTGTGTTTTAATCAATTATTTTGTGACGTGATTATATTTAGTATAGTTTTATCTAATAAGGATAACTTTTTTAAATGTTTTACAATTTAAATGTTTATGAAATTCACTGAGGAGGATGGTCCTCCCCTTCTTCCTCTGAYGAGCCTCCACTGATTTACTCATCTAAAGCTAAGCTTTAGCCATGTTGCTAGTTATCCAAGGGATATTGTTGTAAGTGGAGATCATGCCTACATAGTTATTGTATGAGTGATGGCTTACCAGCCAATCACGTGAGAGTTGTTCAGTTATATTTGTTGCGTGCTGGTTTAAGGGTCAAATTCTGACTGTACGTAATGCCCCAGCACCAAACCAAGCTAGTTCTCGTGTTGGAGCTAGTTGGTCTAAATACATTGTATTATTTAGAAGTTGGTAATAAAACACCCAAAGAGAGAAGCTTGTTGTGGCCTTCTTTCCACGCCTCCAAGCAATGAGGAGTTGATCACTGATCTAACTCCAGGAGTTGACAACYGTCCAGGATCACTGATCTAACTACAGAACAGAAGCTAGCTACCATTAGCCAACAACTGTAGTAAAGCCAATAGGAGATGGCTGGTCAACTCTGAAGAGCACATACAACAATGTCATGTATTTGTCATTTTAGGGAACTATTACTTGAACAAATGTATGGTGAACATGAATTAATGTGTTTGATGACGTGGTTTGAAGTTAGGAAGGATATTATCTTTATTGAATCATTAAATGGCTTTACTTTTCTAATAAAATGAAACAGAACCTTTTGGTTTAACCCAGATCGACATCTGCGATTTACAGGGTTCTATCTGCGATTGCATTCCCCTAAAAACACATTTACAAATGTCCCAGGATTTTAAGTACCTTTAAGGTTATGAAAGAGGAATTCCCTACAGTTTTCAGTACTGGCATGTGAAAACTTTGATGCTCAATACCTCACATCTAGACAGRGCAGATATAACCTATCCAAGGTCAAGAAAAATTAAGTTGCGAATACCAGTTTGTAGAGTAGACTGCAGAGCCTAGTCTTGACAGACTGCTTTAAACAGATTTTGAACAGTTCCTTGAGATGTAAAGGCTGGATGAAGAGTTTCAATTAATTTGCATCAAGTTAAGAATAGAAAGCTRCATGATATAAAAAACAAAAACATGTAAATATATTTCACTTCCTTGGATGTTGATTTACATCTTCCTGAGTTCGCCATTGTTTACTTTATATCAATAACATTGGTTAGAACAGGGGTCTCCAACAGGTCGATCGCGAGCTACCAGCCAAACATTTCAGAAGCTACATGACATTTTCAAGTGTTCCATCGCAAACTGTCATAAACAAATGTAACAATTATCAGACACCCCAAGCTCCCAGCTACTATCTAATCAACCCAACTTTGGCATGATCCCACCCCTGGTTGGTCACTATTGGCTTAAAAAGCCAAACCTAACACAATATCTGCCAACTAATTTCAAGCAATATTGCCCCTGTCTGTCTGTGTGGTGCACGCGTTTGTTATCACTTCCGTGTGTAACCATTTTGTGGGTTGACAGAAATACTTTCCACAAAACCTTCTCAATAAAATGTTAACTGCAGAGTAGGCTTACCTTGCAGAAGTATATCATGAGTAAGTATATCATTTGTATGTAAATGTAAATCTCGGTGGGGCAAACTGGCATTTTTTGTTGATGTTGGTGCATGCCAGCCASCAAAGCCCCTACACAACACAATGCTAAACAATACATTAATTACACTATAATGGTGACAAACGGTGCCCAAAAACTGTTAGGGCCCACATAAAGCTGTCCCAACAGCAGAGCTTTCTTTTCAGCACAATGGAGTGAATCCTTACCACCACCTGGCTGTCAGTGGAGCCTTGTCTGGCAGCGAAACAGTTAACTCATTTACTGCCTTTTTAAAAAACATAGCTGATATGGCTGACTTGCTTAAACAAATGTGGTTTCTACTGACAATTGAGATGTACAAACTATAGCATAAGGGAACGAATAAGCGAATAAGAGGCAATCCATAATTTCAATTAAGACATTCATGAGCGAGRTAGGATGGACGTAGTCAATATAACTATTTGTTCAGCACTTTTGAAATGTACAGCGACAGAATTCAAAACAATGGCCATTCTTACAGTATTCTCCCTGTACACCAGGTCAGAACSGTAGGATAAATAAAGGGGCATTTAAGCAGACAATTAAAGCTGTTACAATATTCAATGATTACATTTCTCTAAAATAGGCTACATGTGCACCACCAACTCAGAAAAGTAGGCTAAGTTATGAGAAGGAAAGGGACAAAATTATTAGGGTGAGGCACATGGGCTACTAATAGCTTACTACACAACAAACACTTAGTATTACTTTCTTAGCTGCYGTATACATATCCTCATAGCATATTACATAATTTATGCAGCAGCATACAAGACATTTTTGGACTGACCTTGTTGTGCTGTGCTCACTTGAACAGGAAGATGGTGAGGCGGGCCATTTGCAAGTAGATTGTTGACTTGATTCATGATGATTCATGCTGATGACTGCTTGTCTAGCTTGCTAGCTAAGATTTTGAAAGCATAATGTTGACATGATCAGTCCAATCAAAGCTATGGTAGATATAACGTGATTTGACGTCATTTTATCTGTGGTCAATGACTTTGAGCCTTCTTGGGTGGGCACTTCTAATGTATATCTATGGCAGCACCCAAGGGGCTTGAATTTTCAAGCTCTCCCCGTAGATTTTGTGGTGACATGGTGTCCCAATGAGTGGCAGAACACTGAGCCAATCACGGCGCAACTAGAGAACATTACCAACCACTACGCTCCGTATTTTCCGCTGTCTGCCCCACCACCACAGAAAGCACTGAGCTAGGCTGAAACACCTGCATTTTAGAGCTAACTTACTCAAGAAAGTTTTAAAAAAACGACCATTTATTTTTATTAACTCAAAGATWATTTTTTTTACATRGTTTGCAAACTGATATGTGACACGTATTAATGCAAAAAATAACATACAAAACAGGCAACAAGAAAATGTTTAGCTACATTTTTTAGTAGCTAAACAGGTGGGGTTCAAAACTAAATGATGGGTCTCCACTGAATATTTATTATTGCAAACTTTGCCATGAAATGAGCCGCAGCAGTACAGAACCATCGCTAGACGGCACATTCTTCACTTGCTAGATGCACAATTAAAGTGCCAGATGCGCAATTAAAGGGGAATTACACTGAAAAATCAACAATTTTTAAAAACATTTTTTTTAAATTCTGATGTGATTTAAGATTTGGAATGGACTCAGAACATCAAATTTGGTTGTTTCTCTATGAACAGTTGTAATTTTGAGAGTGATCAACAAAACTAAAACTAAAACGAGGAAAATTCAACTGAGAAATAATTTGGAAAATATAAAACWGAATTTGTTAACCACCTAGAGTTGTTTATATTTTAACCATTATTTTACAAGGTATATTGACAGCAACCATTCTCCTGTACACTAAGGACTAGGGGAAGAGTTGCAGGGGGAGAAGAAAAGAAGGATGTGCCTATTTGAAAGTTAGAAACAAAATGAGTAGCTCACAATGTTTCATTAACTCTCATGCTAGAAAAGGTTGGTGTAACGTGGGTTAGAACAACAGAAGCGGCACTCCTAGTGGCCGGTGATTTTAATGCATGAAAACTGAAATCCYTTTTAATTCATATCTACCAGCATGTCACCTGTGCAAATTGAGGCGAAAAAAATGTAGATCACCTTRACTCCACACATAGAGAAACATACAAAGCTTTCTCTTGCCCTCCATTTGGCAAATCTGACCATAACTCTATCTTCCTGATTCCTGCTTACAAGCAAAACCTCAAACAGGAAATGGTCTGATGAAGRGGACGCTAAGCTACAGGACTATTTRGCTAGCACAGACTGGAATATGTTCTGAGACTCATCCAATGGTATTTAGGAGTTCACATCAGTCACCAGCTTCATTAATAAGTGCATTGACGACGCCATCCCCACAGTGCCCGTACGTACATATCCCAACCAAAACCAAAAACTATGGATTACAGGCAACATCCGCACTGAGCTAAAGGCTAGAGCTTCTGCTTTCAAGGAGCAGGACACTAACCTGAACCCTTATAAGAAATCCTGCTACGCTCTCCAATGAACCATCAAACAGACAAAACGTCAATATAGGACTAATATCGAATCCTACTACACCACCTCTGACACTCATCAGATGTGGCAGGGCTTGCAAACAATCACGAATTTCAAAGGGAAACCCAGSCMCGAGCTTTCCAGTGACAGAAGCCTACCAGACAAGGTAAATGCCTTCTATGCTCGCTTCAAGGCAAGCAAAACTGAARCATGCATGAAAGCACCAGCGGTTCTGGACAACTGTGTGATCATGCTCTCTGTAGCCGATGTGAGTAAGACCTTTAAACAGGTTAACATTCACAAGGTCGCAGGGCCAGACAGTTTACCAGGGCGTGTACTCAGAGCATGCGCTGACCAGCTGACAAGTGTCTTCACTGACATTTTCAACCTCTCCCTGACCCAGTCTGTAATACGTACATGTTTCAAGCAGACCACCATAGTTCATGTGCCCAAGAACGCCAAGGTAACCTCACATCTGTAGCCATGAAATGCTTAGAAAGGCTGGTCATGACTCACAACACCATCATCCCCAACCTAGTCTCAGAGCATTTCGTATTAWTCTGTACATAAATCTGAGAAACTCCATTTAGTATGATATGTTTTACGTTTCYTATCGTATGTATTCATTTGTGGATTTCCATCAGCTACTACGTTTTATGTGATACGTATTACAATTTCTATTATACTTTACGAATTTGCAAAATGTACAATATGTTACGTATTTGCAAAACGTACMATATGTTACGAATTTGCTAAATGTATGATATATTACAAATTCTAMCTAGGTGGCTAGCTGGCTTACTTAACTAGGCTATGGGTTAGGGATTAGGGTTAAGTTCAGGAGTTAGGTTAAAGGGTTATGGTTAGGGAAAGAGTTAGCTAAAAGGATTAGTGTTAGGTGAAGGGTTAGGTAAAAGGGTTATGGTTAGGGGAAGGGTTAGCTAACATGCTAAGTAGTTGCAAAGTAGCTATAAAGTAGTAAGTAGTTGAAAAGTTGCTAAAATACTAAAGTTGTCCATGATGAGATTCAAGCTCGCAACCTTTGGGTTGCTAGACGTTCACGTTATACATCGACCAGGGTTGGGTAGGTTACTTTCTAAATGTAATCCGTTACAGTTAGTAGTTACCTGTCCAAAATTGMATTCAGTAACATATCTTTTGGATTACCCAAACTCAGTAAAGTAATCTGATTACATTCAGTTACTTTTAGATTACTTTCCCCGTAAGAAMAATTAGAAGAAGACAAAAATGTATGTTACCAATTGAACGACATCTATTGCAGGATAAATCAATGTTAAAGTTTGCATAGCTGGCCATGTACGGATGTTACATTTTACCTTATGGGTTGGTTATGTAGGCTTCTTCTAACCTATCGCTTTCTACTACATATAATAATACGATTCAATTATATCRTTACATTAAAAACCAAAGTCTATCAGAATTCCAGTCATTCCAATAAATGTTATACCCCTTGATCTTCAAGAATAGYACTTGGAAATATGGAAGTATAGATTAACCCAAAAAAATTCCTGAGCATAACCCCAAACCTAAGGGTTTATTAGCCAGCCCTACTCTGTTGTTTATTATTTTGTTGTCATGGAGGACTGATTGGGCTCATTGATTGGAGTATAAAATAAATGCTGCGCTCATGGAATGGCATGCTTTGAGCACTACTGAAAAGTGGTATTTACATGTGAAAAATGAATGCCATATGCTGCATTTGCTATAGGCCTATTGTTAACTTTTTTGTTGTTGACACTGTGATATCTTGATAATATGCAGCTGTTTAAAGGGCAAATCCACAGATGAAACAATAACAAAARGGRRYCCCCGCCTCTGTTTTGGTAAAAAGCTGAGGGATGGGCCTGGAAAAATGTAACCACTCTCAGATTAATAGACAGAGCTATGGATGGAAGGACTGAGCAACCATGATATCAACATTATTATTTTAACCATGTTATGAGGCTAAACAGTGTTTGTTTACATTTACAATGTTTACAAACATTGGAGAAAAACAAGTTTATATTTTGGGATCCCATGGAGTGTGACAGTTGAACTGAGTTCATGAGGCATTTATGAGTTATATTCTTCAAGAATCAATGGATATACACCAATGTTCAAAAATGTGGGGTCACTTAGAAATGTCCTTGTTTTTTAAAGAAAATCTCATTTTTTGTCCATTAAAATAACATCAAATTGATCAGAAATACAYTGTAGACATTGTTAATATTGTAAATTAATATTGTAGCTGGAAACGGCAGATTTTTCATGGAATATCTACATAGGCGTACAGAGGCCCATTATCAGCAACCATCACTACTGTGTTCCAACGGCACGTTGTGTTAGCTAATCCAAGTTTATCATTTTAAAAGGCTAATTTATCATTAGAAAKCCCTTTTGCAATTATGTTAGCACAACTGAAAACTGTTGTCCTGATTAAAGAAGCAATAAAACTGGCCTTCTTTAGACTAGTTGAGTATCTTGAGCATCAGCATTTGTGGGTTTGATTACAAGCTCAAAATGTCCAGAAACAAAGAACTTTCTTCCGAAACTCGTCAGTCTATTCTTGTTCTGAGAAATGAAGGCTATCCCATGTGAGGAATTGCCAAGAAACTGAAGATCTCGTACAACGCTGTGTACTACTCCCTTCACAGAACAGCACAAACTGGCTCTAACCAGAATAGAAAGAGGAGTGGGAGACCCCAGTGCACAACTGAGCAAGAGGACAAGTACATTAGAGAGTTTTCTAATGATCAATTAGCCTTTTAAAATGATAAACTTGGATTAGCTAACATAATGTGCCATTGGAACACAGGAGTGATGGTTGCTGATAATGGGCCTCTGTACCCCTATGTAGATATTCCATGACAAATCAGCCGTTTCCAGCGACAATAGTCATTTACAACATTAACAATGTCTACACTGTATTTTTTTTATGGACAAAAAACGTGCTTTTCTTTCAAAAACAAGGGAATTTCTAAGTGACCCCAAACTTTTGAACAGTAGTTTTGAACAGTAGTGTATATAAGTCCAAAAATGGATGTAGCAACTAAAGATTGCCCCTTTAYGTCAATCGAAAGTGTGCGAGTTTGAGCATGTGTCCATTAGGCCTATGGATTTTTTATTTTATTAGCATWAATTAGATTGAGCAATAAAAGCCCTAGTTTTATTCCATAGGCTGGGATCTGCTCTATGCAGCTGTTGCAAGAGCACATTTTTCACTGACTGTACACTGGTTTCAAAAACAATGATTGATAGGCAGCTTAAACTTGTTGAATTCAACCATTATTGGGTTCAAATACACATTTAGATTGGTGAACAGCCATGCACAACAACCACAATCTGTAAGGCGCAAATAGCTAAATGAGAGAGCAGCAGTGTGATTCACATCAACGCGCTATGTAGATATCAATAATAAGTGATATCCATATCGCCATGAACTACACCACTGTTGTCATCCTTACCTTCAAACGTTTATTCAAGTTGGATAATCTTTGGATGCCGACAGCAGTCGCACCATTGGAAGACATAGCTTGGACTGTAGCCTACAAAAGCCTATTCCTGCTCTTRTCCCTCGATCCATCAAACACATTTGGTGTGTCATCATAGTGGTTGGTCTCTGACTTGTGGTCAGACTCGCTCAGGTGGAACAAACTTAAACTTGCGCCTTGTTTCAATGCTGATTTAAATGTCATTGAGAAAACAGAGAAGTGTCAAATACTTTTMTRCCCCGCAAACCTCCTTTATGATTTTTAAAGTAATCCTCAAAGTAATCATCTAGCTTTTCAAAAGTATCTGTAATCTGATTACAACATTTTGGATGGTAACCAGTGGTGGAAAAAGTACCCAACTGTCATACTTGAGTAAAAGTAAAGATACCTTAATAGAAAATGACCAAAAGTAAAAGTCATCCAGTAAAATTCAACTTGAGTAAAAGTTTAAAAGTATTTGGTTTAAAATATACTTAAGTATCAAAAYTAAAAGTATAAATAATTTCAAATTCCATCCAAACCAGATGGCACCATTTTCTTGTTTTTCTAATTTATGGAAAGCCAGGGGCACACTCCAACACTCAGACATCATTTACAAACAAAGCACTTGTGTTTAGTGAGTCCGCCAGATCAGAGGCAGTAGGGATGACCACACACACCACAAGTGTGTGAATTTGACTAATTTCCTGTCCTGCAAAGCATTCAAAATGTAACGAGTACTTTAGGGTGTCAAGGAAAATATTTTTCTTAWGGAATGTAGTGAAGTAAAAGTAAAAGTAGTCCAAAATATAAATAGTAAAGTAAAGTACAAAAACTAGTAGTACTTTAAAGTATGTTTTACTTAAGTACTTTACACCACTGCTGGTAATGTAACGGATTACAGTTAACGTTTTTTGTAATCCCTTACATGTAACGAATTACATGTAATCACTCCCCAACACTGACGCCGATACATCCACCRCCACCAACTACCCTACTTTCATTTTTGCCTAAAGTAACCATCTGTCTTATGTAACCATACCAAGAGTAACATATCATATTCATTTGAGTGTTCATTGACTACAGRTTAGCGTTCCATAACATAGTGTCCTCTGAGCCGAGCTCATAACTAAGCTAAGGACTCTGGGATTGAACACCTACCTCTGCAACTGCATCCTGAACTTTCTGATGGGACACCCGAGGTGGTGAGGGCTGACAACACATCTGCCATGCTGACCCTCTACACGGGCCCCTCAGGGGTGTGTGTTTAGTCCCCTCCTGTACTCCCTGTTCACCCACGACTGCGTGGCTGCACATGTCTCAAACACCATCATTAAGTTTGCAGAAGACGTGATGGTGTTAGGCCTGATCACGACAAAGATTAGACAGCCTATAGGGAGGAGGTCAGAGACCTGGCAGTGTGGTGCCAGGACAACAACCTCTCCCTCAATACAAAGGAATACAAAGGAGCTGATAGTAGACTACAGGAAACGGAGGGCAGAGCTCACCCCCATTCACATCGACAGGGCTGTAGTGGAGCAGGTCAAGAGCTTGAAGTTCCTCGGTGTCCACATGACTAAGGATTTATCATGGTCCAAACAAACCAACACAATRGTGAAGAGGTAACGACAATACCTCTTCCCCKTCAGGAGGCTTAAAAGATTTGGCATGTGCCCTCAGATCCTCAAAAYGTTCTACTACAGCTGCACCATTGAGAGCAACTTGACTGGCTGCATCACGCCGTTGTATAGCAAAGGCTTGGCATTCGTCCGCAAGGCGCTACAGAGGGTAAGGTGTACGTCACAGTACATCACTGGGGCCGAGCTCCCTGCCATCCAGGACCTCTATACCAGACAGTGTCAGAGGAAGAACCTAAAAATTGTCAYACTCTAGCCACCCAAGTCATAGACTGTTCTCTCTGCTACTGCACGGCAAGCGGTACCGATGCACCAAGTCTGAAACCAACAGGACCCTGAARAGCTTCTACCCCCAAGTCATAAGACTACTAAATAGTTAGTCCAGGTAACTATAATGGTTCAGGTGGCTACTATCCTGAACAAAAARATTAACATGCAACAATTTCAAATATTTTACTGAGTTACAGTTCACATGAGGAAATCAGTCAATTGAAATAAATAAATTAGYCCCTAATCTTTGGATTTCACATTAATGGGCAGAGGTGCAGCCATAGGTGGGCCTTGGAGGTCATAGGCCCACATACGTGGCAGCCAGGCCCAACCACTGGGGAGCCAGGCCCAACCACTGGGCAGCCAGGCCCAACCACTGGGGAGCCAGGCCCAACCACTGGGGAGCCAGGCCCAACCACTGGGGAGCAAGGCCCAACCACTGGGGAGCCAGGCCCAACCACTGGGGAGCCAGGCCCAACCACTGGGGAGCCAGGCCCAACCACTGGGGAGCCAGGCCCGCGTCCAACCCAACTGGGAGCCAGGCCCCAACCACTGGGGAGCCAGCCGCCCAACCCACTGGGCAGCCAGGCCCAACCACTGGGGGAGCCAGGCCCAGTCAATCAGAAGGAGTTTTTCCCCACAAAAGGGCTTTATTACAGACAGGAATACCCCCCCCCCCCCCTCAGACGATCCCACAGGTGTAGAAGCCGGATGAGGAAGTCCTGGACTGGCGTGGGCTGCGGTTGTGAGCCGGTTGGATGTACTGACAAATTCTCTAAAACGACGTTGGAGGTAGCTTATGGTAGAGAAATTAACATTGAATTCTCTGGCAACAGCTCTGGTGGACATTCCTGCAGTCAGCATGCCAATTGCACACTCCCTCAAAACTTGAGACATCTGTGGCATTGTGTTGTGTGACAAAACTGCAGAGGTGTCCTTTAATTGTTCCCAGTACAAGGTGCACCTGTGCAATGGTCATGCTATTTAATCAGCTGCTTGGCAAAGAAGAAATGCTCACTAACAGGGAGTTAAACATATTTTTACACAAAATTTAGGAAAAACATACTTTATGTGCATATGGAACATTTCAGGTATTTRTTTTCAGCTCATGAAACATGGGACCAACACTACATGTTTATATTTTTGTTTTGTGTATTGACCCTTTATTCACAAACTTTTTTGACTCATCACATATGCTGCTGATACTGTTTACTACCTGTCACTTTATTCCTAGTTACAGTATACATACACTGAACAAAAATGAACTGTAACTTAGTCAAATCTTTGAAATTGTTGCATGTTGCGTTTATATTTTTGTTCASTGTACATATATACCTCAATTACATTGTARCCCTGCACATCGACTCGGTACTGGCACCCCTTGTATATAGCCAAGTTATCATTAATCATTGTGTATATATTATTACTTCTATTATTATGTGTTTTCCTTTTCTATTATTTCTGTATTTTCTTTCTATCTGCATTTTTGGGAAGTGCTTGGTTTGAGTAAGCATTTCACTGTTAGTCCACACCTGTTTACGAAGCATGTGACAAATAACATTTGATTTCATACTGTCTGTGTAGTAGATGTGAAACTCCCTAGTAGCATGTTGGCTGGAGTACATCAGTGGCATCACCCTGAGATCTAATGCCAACCGTTGATCAAGGAGTTGATCAAGGACCGAATCATCTCTTAAAATCAAAAATCAAATCAAATCTTGCTCTGTTACCTAAGGCAGTTGGCTTTGAGTTACAAGTGTTGCTATATAGAATGTTACTAGTTCGATCCCTGTTCGGGGCAGAACCAAATGCACTCTGTTACATCTGCACTGTTCAGAGCATTTAGCCCMTTCTATGACTATGCAGTCAGGATTTCATCATTCTTGATTCTTCATAGAGAGTACAGTRAGAGTATCCTGACCCCTTAGTGAAATCTGACATGAGATAGGTTGTCAATTTCCCCGGTCAAACCAAGCATTTGTCCTGTAACTAAAATTTTAATTTAAAGCTCACATGGGGGAGAAGCAGACAGTCAGCGGACGTMACCTTTTTTCTACAGTAGTTATTTTTTGTCCACTTTTCTCGACATCCTTTCTCCTTTCAATCGCCAAAATCACTTTCTCTCTCGCCCGTGGATCACATGTTTCTTTGGTTGCCTTCCACTGAAATTCTGGAAAAACGTATCATTTTGGGAACTGAAMAAAGTGACTATTGATAAGGGATAATGGGTCCATTTATTGCAAAAGTTAAGGTTTAAGTCTTTGGACATGGAAAAGGGGGGAAATTTAAAAAAATACTGGTTCAAGTGAGGCTGAACAGGCAATGAAAACTTCCCTTTTGGATATAATTCAATAATTGTTCGGCAATATTAGTTATGTACACAAACTCTCTCACCCTCAATCTTTCTCCCTTCTCCCTCTCCCTGAGTGTGTTTGGAGAAGAGGATGGTAAAGGAATTGATGGAGTTAGGTCAAGATGCTCACTGAAGATCCCTTGTTTCCTGTCCTGGRCTAAAAGGCTGGGTTTATTTTTCCCAGAGTGGGACGGGACAACCCTCCTCCCCAATCTCACAAGCATCAGTGTGAGGCAATGCCCAGGAGGGAGAGAAAGAGAGAGGGAGAGGGCTTAGGCGCCATCCGTCCTTCCACCTCTCCCCCTCTCCTTGCTTCTCACTGGCACAGAGTCCACAGCAACACATGTCTCTGATCAAGTGCAGCCTGCGTCATCAGTTAGTAAACTCCAGACTCCAGGAAAACAGAGAGCACATTCATCCACGGCGACCCTGTGACTGAGTGTGTGATTCATTACTCTTTAATATGCACCCCCCCTCCCCCCCAACCACTCAACCACCTCTCCAATCCTGGCCTCAGGCAGACTCCAAACCCTGATGAAATCCATCATTAGGCATACTTGTGGTGTTACTGTTGTTGGGTTCTTTATTTACCAGATGCAGTGGTTGTCCTTGGCCTATTTGCAGACAGAGGAGACTTAACAGGCTAGATTTTRACATCTGGGTGAGTTCGTTGGTCTGAGCTTCCTCTCCACAGGCAACAGGCAGAGAGGAGACTATTATGAAGACTTTATATAGGATACGAGGGTGGGGGACGAGAGGTGCTTAGAGAGCTACTCAGGAGGAGATTATAACTTTATTGCAAGTAAAACACACCCTAGTTAATTTTAAAAAGACAATCAACAGAAAATATTTCAATGATACTTTACATTTCTCCTGAGAACTACTACTTTTAGTCTGTTCCCTCTGCTGTTGAGTTTATATTTCTCAGCACGGCACCACATTGAAAAAACAGCGTAACGGCTCCCTGAAATCAGCGTACTTCACTGCTGTGTAGGAAAACATGCAGAGAAGATAACCACAGACGGGGACCGGCGCCTGAAGGAAAGCCCCGTAGGAATCCACAAGTCTGGAACTTAGCAGCACACAGTGTAAAACTGCGGGTTGGCAGCGYGGTGGCCGGGGAGCGCTACCCCCAAGCCCTCTGTGTCATCTGCGCAGGATGAGTCGTGTTTATGGGAGGCTGACAGCTCCTTCCTGTATCCCAGGCCCTGAGCCCACTGTGAGCCCTGGCTGCTGCTGCACTGAAGGCCGCTGTCTCTCTCCCCCTGACTGGGACTGGGCCTGGGAGCGGGRGTGGGTGGGYCAGTGGAGAACAGTGGGGGGATGGGATATGGTGTAGTGGCAGTAAGCAGTGAGGGTTAGCGCTTGAGCTCCTCGGCTCCTAGCCTGTCTTTTTTGGGTGAAGTAGGCCAATGTAAACTCCCATTTCCTGCCGGCCTGTCTCTGAGGAGGAGAGCTGAGCCTCCTGTGAAGAGAGAGAGAGAGCTGCTGCTCTGCAGGGACACTTCACGCTCAACACATATATGTACATAAATAGATATACAGCCAGAGGCAGGGAGAGAGAGAGAAGAATACACAAACCCAGTGGGGCTCTGGAATGTTAAACACTTAATGGCATAAATAGCAGCCCCTTTGGTAAATTACAATGAGTGTTCTGGCACTGGGAAGCGTGCAGCAGGAAAAAGTTCTCACATTTCAGAACCAGGCATTCTAATCTCCCAAAGGAGTGAGTGGGGGAGCAAGTACTGTTTTAATTTCCCCKAAAAAGATTCATATATACACTAACTTGGAGTGTGGTGAGGGTTATGATATGTTGGGGGTTCAACTGGTGGCTGGATTTCAAAAGGGTAGGCCTACTATATAAGCTTTGTGGCAAGAAAGAAGTTCAACTACAGAGACATTATTCATACAGCAGAATGAGTGATTCCAATGTAGTATTAATAAGTTAACTAGAGAGCATAATCTGACTCAAACCGTTACTCACTTCAACTTGCAATGCTATGTGATTTTATTAGCRGAGCCGACACCCTCGCCTGAGGACACGCTAACAATTTACATCATAAAACCACTCTGAATTAATTCCAAGCAGCTGGAACTTAATATGCCTGCTGTATAAGAACATCCAGGTCAAAGGTGCAATGGTAACAACCAAATGACTGAACTATTAATCCATCTCCCAGACCTCTCACTCCATATCGGTCCATATCYGACTCTTTGTTAGCTCACAGCAGTATGACCAAATGTCTAGAGCTCGCCARAGAAGTCTTATCTCCTGCTCAATGACTATTTCCCTGACTGAGAAGAAAACGTGTAGTTTAAGAACCATGTGGCTAGAAGCTCCAGCAGACAGAGGCTGAGTGGAACAGCCCACGCACCCTCGCTGCTCTGTGACCAGACCTGGGCTAGGTTTCCCAAAAGCATCATAGCACTAAGATCTTAATTCAATTTAAACTAAATCGYCGAAAGATGATCTTTGTGCTACGATGCTTTTGGGAAACCCAACCCTGATCACTCAGAGAACCATGGGAACTTAGACTCTCCTGGCTAAACAGACTCTGACTCACTGTCTGGGCTACAWAGTAGGAGCTTCAACTCCCTCAACTAAGGAAATACAGACCTGGAACAAGTTTAAATAAYATGAATGTTGGCCAACAAATCTATTRTCTCTTTCACACTTGCACACGCACACACACTGTTTGCACAGTMGCTGCAGGAGGCGGTGGCAGGTGGAGAGATGGAGACATTGAGCCGGTGTACGCAGTAGTCCTTGTCCATCACTCAGTGTGTTCACCTGCACACCTGCCTCCCACTAAACGTCACAATGGGCAATTCAAACTGCTCATTCACTCCCAACAGACTACATTTCCAGTTGTTGAAAGAGAGCCCTATTCCAATTAACAGTCTCTAACCAAACATGCATATATGGTTGTTGTATAAGTAGTGCTAGACWCTCGTTCAAAAAAAGGTAAAACAATACTTTTTATAAACATAAATTATTTTATTGAATGCAAATCCATCRGCTATGAAATAATTGAAATAGAAGTGAAAAACACAAACAGTAAAAATAAAGACTACATACAATCTGGACACCGCACTGTAAACCATAAAAGGTTTAGGAAATGTAAAATTGACCTCTGTACAGCCAGGGCTGTGAAACCATGCCTCTATGATGTAAACATTTCAGACATGTAATTTGGTCCCCTCCTTCCCCACAGTTCTGACTGTTTGATGCATAATAGTAATACTACCAGCTGAGACAAGAAGGCACATCTTTGGTTTAGAAATAATACATTTCATAAAACAAGTTTATATCTTACAAAAATGGCATGGGAAAGACTGTTCTCTCTATCATTGTAGAGAACAATGGCAATAATTAACACTGTGGTAACCTGGAGTGCATGGCTTAGATTATCATTCAGGAATTAAAACGACATTGAAAGCTGAGAGCTTCCATAAGGAATAACAACAGAAACAAATGGCTTTATCCTGTCATTGAAACACATCAGATTACATCTGGGCTTGATGTAGTCAAAGTAAAAGCTTAAGACGGACCCACTGGAGACATGCATACAAAGGGACCAACGGACCCCATCCTCTTTGTGATGATGACATACTTCCTCTTTCTGGGGGAGGTGGAAGTCACCTGTTATCAGCCCAGTGAAGGTCAGGGCCAGAGCACCTGTTAGCACCTCTATCTATCTACACCTCACCTCTATCTACACCACTCTACCAGGGACAGTGTGTGTGTGTGTGTGTGTGTGTGTGTGTGTGTGTGTGTGTGTGTGTGTGTGTGTGTGTTGTGTGTGTGTGTGTGTGTGTGTGTGTGTGTGTGTGTGTGTGTGGTGTGTGTGTGTGTGTGTGTGTGTGTGGTGTATGTGTCATGCTGGAGATGTATCTCGCACACGCACCCCTACCTCTCTCAGCAGCTGTGTCTAGGCCATGATGATCCTGAGCTTGTCTGGCCAGGACAAAGGCCGGGATAGACAAAAACAATGGCACCACTAACCCTCATGAATCCACTACTGTATATGAGGAAAAAACTAAGTTGGGACTGGGAGAATGGCAGGAGTACAGAGTTACTTACAGTGCAAAACATCTACCAGACTTGAAATGGGAGGAGTTTGAAAAATGTTCTTCTTCTTCTTTAAATGAGATTGAAACTGAGATGGCTGTGGAAGTTCCATCCAAAGAGATACGAGTCAGGGTCAACTTCCTCTCCTACTAGTTAACGGTGAGTTCATGGTCTCTGTTGGCAGATTGGTTCAGGCTCCTCTGGTCTTGCTGGTGATATGAGTCTGTAGACTCCCCTACCGCCCTGAGGTCTCTGTGGGGATAACTCCATGGCCCCTTCCTGCTCATGCTGTGGASGAGGTGGAGCAGCTGACTGCGCTGTGTTTCTGGAGGAGGGACATGCGGCTGAAGGTACGAGAACACACGCCACACTGGTACTTCTTCACCTCAGCGTGGGTCTGCAGGTGCGCCCGCAGGTTGGAGCGGTCGGCGAAGGCACGGTTACAGTGTTGGCAGGAGAATGGCCGCTCACCTGAGAAGGAGGAGATGGTTGGAGGAGCATTGGATAGAGATGCATGACACTAACTGATGTTGCAGGGTGGCAGGTAGCCTAGTGGTAAGAGTGTTGGGCCAGTAACCGAAAGGTTGCTGGATCAAATCCCCGAGCTGACAAGGTAAAAATCTGTCATGACAGTGTTAACAAGACAGTTAACACACTACTCCCCGGTAGGCCGTCATTGTAAATCAAGAATTTGTTCTTAACTGACTTGCCTAGTTAAATAAAGGAACAAATAAAAAAATTGTAAGCCTGTGTATGAGACGGGTTCTGTGAACCTTTGCTTTGATTAGCAATACACACAACTACATCAATTTGGCTGTCTCTGAGCTCACCAGAGGGGTTAATTAACACCTCTTTGAATACAGCTCATTTAAAGGGTAATATGAATCTGGTGTCAGGATCAGGACCACACTTGAATTAACATGATTAAATCAGTGCCAAATTAGATTACTACTTTCAAGTTGCTGCTGGTAGTAAGTGGGCAGTTTGAAAGCTGAAAGATTCCTTATGTTCTTTGTCCCCTTCATCACAATGTTATCACACATTCTGTTGTCTCGCAGAGTAGCCAATGATAAGATAATTCTCAGGGAGTCATTGTTACAGTGTGGTAGAAAACAATGAGTGATCAATACAAAGCCCTTTGGGCTTGTTGGTCAAACTGCAAGTGTTGATCTAATTAACTGAATAATTGCCCCTGRCTTCTACCAAAGTAATACCCAATGGAAAGTGTAGGAGTTCTTACCTGTGTGTGTGCGAATGTGGCCGCGCAGCAGCCAGGGCCTGGAGAAGGCCTTTCCGCAGGTGGGGCAGACACAGGGTAGTGTGTGCGAGCGGATATGCATCTTCAGAGCCCCCAGGCTGGTGTACTCTTTAGGGCAGTGCTTGCAGAAGAAGGCTGGCCTTGCTGCAGTGACRGGGGCCACTCTCTCGTCCTCGGTCAGGGCCCCATGGCTCTTGATGCCTGTGCGTTTGGGGCGCTGGGGGGGGTGGTAMGTGTCTGTGGGCTCAGGGCTGGGTGGGTCAGAGGTGCGCCCCTCATCCTCCTCTCCACTGCTACTGGCACTGCTGCTGAGGCTAGATGGGGAGCTGAGGTCCAGGGGACCAGGGGTGGGAGAGGCATCAGTGGGGGATGTGGGGACGTAGAGGGCTGGAAGGAAGCTCACGTCCCATACCAGTCCTGTTGTGTAACAGGTGGCAGCTGAGTTATTGMCCCCTGCTGGAAGCTCAGCTAGTGGGTACCTCTCCAGCGAGGTGGCTGAGGGATGAGGAAGAGGGTTAGGTTATAGAGATACATTTACAGCACAGCTAACAGATACTGAGACGTTTTCATCATGGACATATACAGTAATTAATGTAACTGGAACACAACATAATGAATAGATAACATGAAGTTTGGATAGGCCATATATTTTCAACTTGTAAAGCAACAACTGCCTGTCAGGTTTCTCTGTGATATCTTTATAWAATTCCAGAGCATTTTACACCAGAAACATTAGAGATTCAACCAAGCAGAGATTTCATGGGCCATTTCCTCCCACGTATTCACATGGGGTAGAAAAAAATGTATTGTAGCTCTGTGCAGTTTAGGGGGAACTACCTTTTTTTTATAACGAGCCTTAGCCTACTTGAAAAAATCGAATATGATTTGTAAAGGTTGCCAACGTGGAGACAGTTTATGTTTGGGCAACACAAGTAAAAGTGGATCAAGTAAAACATATCCCCAGAGGTTTATTGTAAGGAAGAATAATAGAGAAAACAGGTGGCTACCTATTCTGTAATGTTTTATGTAATGCATTCTACGTCATACAATTAATAAATAACGTAAAGCTACTCACCATTTTGACACTCCAGTTCACTATAGTTGGGTTTTTTATTGGCGAAATACTTTTTGACCAAGAAAGAACGAGGCATTTTTCCACTGCGAAATATGTTCGTAAAATATCCACCAGTCACGGGTTCAAACTTTGGAAATATGATTTAGATATGACTATTCCCACATGAGAATAGCGGTATAAAAAGAATAATATATCCCTGAAACTTATAGTCTACCCGTTTGTCTCAACCTGCTCAACTGTGGACCACTGTGTGACTGTCTAAATAACGGACTGTCTCCAAAATSCTGCTCTCTCCTCTGCTGAAATACTCTGACGCCCTGAGGGCACACCCCACCTCCGCATGAGCGCAGGATGATACCACTCGCTTACCCATTCCTAAACACAAACATGTTCCCCAAAGCGTTCACCCGGCCTTGATCGCATTGACCTGCAGATAACACACATCACGCAATAGTATTGGCTATTCCAATTATGCAAATTAAACACTCGTGCATTAACACGTTGTCCTATTTGCTCCCGAATGGCGCAGTGGTGTAAAGCACTGCATCTCAGTGCTAGAGGCGTCATTACAGACCCTGGTTCGATCCCGTGCTGTATCACACCRGGCCGTGATCGTTCTGACTTGCCAGGTTAAATAAAAGTTAAATAAAAAAAAAAAAAAAATTTAATTAGACCTTGTATGGAGACTTGCGCAACCTTGTCAGATCACTATACAGACAAGCATTATTGTCTCTTATTCGACTTCAAGACAATAATGCGTGTTCTTTAAGACGTCAGTATGTCTAAAACAAAAGAATGATGGTTTGGTGTGTGCCGATTCCATCAATGCTAGCCTACATAGGCGRTATAGGCCAGGTCACACAGGGTGCGACTGGCCTTTCTAATGGTTTTGTTCAGCATGTTCAACATGCAACATTTGGATAACAGACCCCTTATTCAGATACGAAAATTGTTTTAGTATTGTGTGAATACTAACTATTGTGTGAATACTAACACTTGGCAAGCACGCATTATGTCAAGTAAAAACACCTGATTTACCGGTACCAGTGCCTCATTTGCTGCTGGTAGTTTCATGACGCCACCTTTTGGGTGGAATTGGTATCTGAATCAAGTTCAATATCAGCAGGTTTCAGTTCGACAAGTTCACAGAAGATGTCCTACCTGTCCCAGACCTGCTGTTTTCAGCTCTCTAGAGACAGCAGGAGCGGGAGAGATACTCTGAATGATCGGTTATGAAAAGCTAACTGACATTTACTCCTGAGGTGCTGACATGTTGCACCCTCGACAACCACCGTGATTATTATTATTTGACCCTGCTGGTCATCTATGAACATTTGAACATCTTGGCCATGTTCTGTTATAATCTCCACCAGGCACAGCCAGAAGAGGACTGGCCACACCTCATAGCCTGGTTACTCTCTAGGTTTCTTCCTAGTTTCTGGCCTTTCTAGGGAGTTTTTCCTAGCCACCGTGCTTCTACACCTGCATTGCTTGCTGTTTGGGGTTTTAGGCTGGGTTTCTATACAGCACTTTGAGATATCAGCTGATGTAAGAAGGGCTTTATAAATAAATTAGATTTGATGTCCTACATCTGCATTGAGCTTGCAGGTGTTTCAAAAAACACGTGCTTTCTGTTGTGGTGGGGCAGCCAGCGTAAATTACAGAGCCTAAGGGTTGGTAATGTTCTCTAGTTGCACCATGATTGGCTCAGTGCTCTGTCACTCATGGGGACACTAGTAAGCACAAAATCTACAGGGAGAGCTCGAAAATGTAAGCCCCTTGGGTGCTGCCATAGACTTACATTAGAAGTGCCCATCCAAGAAGGCTCAAGGTCATTGGCCACAGATAAAAGGATGTCAAATCACGTTATCTAACTTAACTTTGATTGGACTGATCATGACAACATCATACTTTCAAAATCTTAGCTAGCAAGCTAGTATGCAGTCATCATCATGAATCAAGTCGACAATCTACTGGCAAATCCTTTTCAATCCTTGTCATATGCCTAGTTAAATAAAGGTTAAATAAAATAAATAAAAATAACTAAACATGAAAATAAATTAGATAAAACGTATRAGTGCTCATCGACAATTGAACATAAACATTACACAACAAGTTAGKAATCGCAAATTTAACAATGAGTGGTTTGGAAGGAATTAGGTGCTTCTACACCTGCATTGCTTGCTGTTTGGGGTTTTAGGCTGGGTTTCTGTACAGCACTTTGAGATATCAGCTGATGTACGAAGGGCTATATAAATACATTTGACTTGAATTAGTGGCAAACTGCAAGCTTTGTAAAGAAATCACTAGCCCACAATTCAGTGGAGAGGGTGTGTGGTCCAAGACAGGGTTTAAGGTTCTCTTTTCCAAGCTTAAAAGGATTAATAATAACTCGCAACACACCATGGGCCAGAAAAGGTTCAATACATTGACCATGCTGTCAATTCTGCCACGTTCAAAACAACTGGAAATTCAGAACTGGYAAATCTRAGACTTCAGTGAGTTCAAGACAACTGGGAACTCTGAAAAAAAAAAATCAGACTGGGAAAATAKGTTTTGAACGGCCATCCAACTCGAAATTCCAAGTCGGGGACTCGGGCCTCTTTCTAGAGCTCCGACCTGAAGATCCCTGACGTCATGTTTCAACCTWGTTTTTTTCAGAGGTCCCAGTTGTCTTGAAAGCACCATAAATCCAGAGAATGCCAGACTTRGATGACAAAGTTTAATGACAAAATGTGTCCATAAGAAGGACCGCCGCACCATCTTCCTGTTCTAGTGAGCACAGCACAACAAGGTGAGTCCAAAAACGTCTTGTATGCTGCTACATAAATGATGTAATATGCCAGGGAGATATGTATACTGTAGCTAAGAAAGTAATACTAAGTGTTTGTTGTGTAGTAAGATGTTACTAGCCCATGTGCCTCACCCTAACAATTTGGTGCCTTTCCCTCTCATAACTTAGCCTACTGTTCTGACTTGGTGGTGCACATGTAGCCTATAGCCTGTTTTAGAGAAATGTAATTGTCAAATATTAGAAGAGCTTTCATTGTCTGCTTATATACCCCTTTTATTTATCCTAATGTTCTGACTTGGTGTACAGGGAGAATACTGTAAGAACGGCCCATGMRCTGAATTCTGTCGCTGTACATTTCAAAAGTGCTGAACAAATAGTTATATTGACCAAGTCCGTCCTAGCTCGCTCATGAATGTCTTAATCGAAATTATGGATTGCCTCTTATCTGCTTGTCATCCCCTTATGCTGTAGTTTGTACATCTCAATTGTCAGTAGAAACCACATTTGTTTAAGCAAGTCAGCCATATCAGCTAGTTTTTTTTTAAAGGCAGTAAATGAGGCTGAATGAACTGTTTTGCTGCCAGACAAGGCTCCACTGACAGCCAAGTGTAGCGGTGGTAAGGATTCACTCCATGGTGTTGAAAATAAAGCTCTGCTATTGGGACAGCTTTATATAGGCCCTAACAGTTTGTCACCGCTATAATGCAATTAACATGATGTTTAGTGTCGTGTTGTGGCTTTGCAGGCATGCATCAAAAAATGTGTTTGTCGTTTTGCCACACCAAGATTTACATGCTATAATCTCCACTGGTTATTTGCTTTTGACGTAGCATATTCTGTATGGAACCAATGGATGAGAGGGAGAATGACTCATAGGCCTGTAGTAGACCTATGCTATGTGTTTTATTACATACATGTTAAATAAACCAGGACAAAGTAATGGATGGGGGGGGAGGGGGTAAAATGAAACAAAGCCAGAACCCATATGGCCATTTCTTGTGGCTCAGATCAGGYACAAAATGTTGTGTTGTGTACAGATGATCTTAGTTTGAGGTTAGGGTTAGGCTTAAGGTTAGCAGTGAGGTAAAGGTTAGGGTTAGGTTTAAAATCAGATTTTAAGAATTGAAATTGTAGAAATAGGCAGGGTTTTGCGATAATTATGACTTTGTGGCTGTGGTTTAAAATACTTAAGTAAAAATACTTTAAGGTACTACTTAAGTAGTTTTTGGGGTTCTGTACTTTACACTTTTTTTTTTACAATTTTTTTTTTTTTTACTTCACTACATTCCTAAAGAAAAGTATTTACTTTTTACTCCATACATTTCCCCTGACACCAAAAAGTTACATTTTGAATGCTTAGCAAGACAGGAAAAGGGTCCAATGGACTCACTAAACACACATGCTTRGTTTGTAAATTATGTCTGAGTGTTGGAATGTGCTCCTGGCTTTCCGTAAGTAAATAAAACATACAAGAAAATGGTGCTGTCTTTGAAATTATTTGTACTTTWACTTTTAACTTTTGATACTTAAGTATATTTAAAACCAAATACTMTCAGACATTTACTCAAGTAGTATTTTACTGGATGACTCACTTTTACTTGAGTCATTTTCTATTAAGGTATCTTTACTTTTACTCAAGTTTGACAATTGGGTACTTTTTCCACCACTGGTGGTAAGTAGTGTCAACCCCTTCCACCGCAGATGCGGAATGCCGATTTCAAAAGATACAATATCCCTAACAGAAGGATTTTGATGTGGATTTTATTATTATTATTTATTTATTATGCATTAAGCGGACCTTGGGGGGGGGCGCCTCAAGCAGATCTTTTTTATTATTATTATGACCAACTCACGAGGCCCCTTGATGATGTGATGATGTAAGACCTGAGGCAATTGCCTCTTCTGCTGCCAGTGTGTGTGTGTGTGTGTGTGTGTGGAGTATAGAGGCAAATGTACCCCTCCCCCCCCCCAGCATCTGCTGCATCAGATGACCTGACCTCCACAATCACCGACCTCATTCCAGGTGAAGCTGTTTGATAGAATGCCAAGAGTGTGCAAAGCTGTCATCAAGGAAAACAGTGGCTACTTTGAATATTCTCAGATATAAAATATATTTGTTTAACACTTTTTTGGTTACTACATGATTCCATATGTGTTATTTCATAGTTTTGATGTCTTCACTATTGTGTGGTGGCAGCTGCAGAGAGGTATTTGGGTGTGCGAGACTTGACGTCAGAAGAGTTGCAGGGTGTGTTAAGTGGTGGTGTCCCATCCTTGCAGATTGTTGGCCTGAGGTAGGACTAAATAGTGGAGTGGTGGGGTGTAACTTGTAGTGTTAAATGCTAGGGTATTTGTTTATTTATCATTTTTWTCAAGCAAAGTATAAGGGAGTTATACTCCAGTCTAGTAGATGGCGGTAATGCAACATTTATTGGATGCCAACTGCCGTTAAACCTCATCGAATAATTAAGATGGGCGGGGGAAGAGGTGGTGCTACGGCTACTGCGATATCACGATCAGCTGTTTTTGTTACATTTCGAAAGAAACAGTTGCAAAGACCAGCCAGGGAATCAAGAACCGATGCAGATCTTTTGGAGAAAAAAAATTGTGCAGGGTTTCAGTTCTAAACCGATGCCTCGTCAAAGGAAAATGCATTGATCAAGGAATCGGTTATAAAACCTCATTCAAACGACATTTTGGTGTTAACATAAAATGAATGTCCTACCCAAACACAAATATTCTCCGAATAAAGGTAAACTACGTTTTATTTGCCTCTAGTTATTTCTATTTAGCTTTAACCTGTCGTATTTGATTCGGCATGTATCCAAATCGGTCCCTTATCAATAAGGCTTGCGTAAGTTGTTCACAGGTCTGCTGCAAACTGTTTGTTTTGTATAGTCCTTATAAATAGRTTATGGAGCCCAGCCCTAACATTCATTCACAAGAGGCATCTTTTTTTTTTTTATCCCGTATTTTCTATAGCTGACCTACTGCTGGCTGTCATTACAGACGCCTCCATTTCATATCAGACTGAGTTTGTCACCTTCACCACACCAGTACGCTTTCATATCCAGTTATTCATTTCAAAGTTATTTCTCTGTTGATATAAGGCTAACGTTCAAGTTTTATTTTGTAGTCATCGTGAAATTGTCTCGTTTAGTCTTGCAGTGGTACCCCAACCTTGTTCTCTGCTCAAGCTGTTTAGGTTTTGAATAGTGACGCCAGTTGCTAACACATGCGATGCTTTCGGGGATGTTGTTTTTGTTTTTGGAAACCATTCCCATAGACCACATCTTTGCTCAGCTGAGTAGCTGCCATCATCAAGTTCATAGGTAGAATGTCTGAACATCACATGGATCGTTCCATTTCATTTCAGCAAGCCATGACACCCACCATCTCAGATTGTTCTGAAATAGTTTGTGTAGTTAGAAACATAAGATAAGCATTRAAGCCACATTATTTTGTTGAAAGACAATTTGAACTATAAGAAATTAAGCTAATTGATTAAACACAAATTGMCAATTTCAATGTATAGGATTCATATAATATTCAATAAATATAGTACCTAACATCTGATTTGTACCAAATATCTTCTTAAATGATTAAGAAGTGAGGAATCCAAAGAAATGGTCAAAAGCCACTTGCATTCCCCCCATAAATGAGTGTGAAAGTACCAGGTGTTGGCCAATAGATGCCGCTGTTCCTGTTTCTGCCACATACCTTTATCAATTCTGCTGGTCTCTTGTGTTAATCAAATGGATCACAATATTTACTTTGCAACTTTGGGAAGAAAGCCAAAAGCTTTTGCTCATGATGAAAATCAATTGTGTTCTTAGTCTCACATGTCTAGTAGTCTGAATACTGACGTTGATCTCAGGCCCTTATGAACAAGTCTTTATTTTTATGAACAAGTCTTATAAATTGATATTATTTCTACAGCTTATTAGCATACACCTAATGTTCCACCTGTTGATGATGCTTATTATGCATTAAGGTTGAACCAAAKGATTACATGTAACAAGTATGAAATGGGAAACAATTAAATGTGAAATTCAATTAAGCAATAATGTATGTTGATGCTAATATTATGTACAATATTTAATATGCCATAAACTATATWTTTTTAAGTGTCACTTAATTCATTCTAATAAACTTCATCATTATGACACATCCCACACTATTGTCATTGGTTGCATTAATTGGACTGTTTGTCTACATAACTTGGTTCAAGTATTCATGACATTACTCTGAAGAAGGCACAGTGATGSCGAAACGTTGGTGATTTACCCAACAWATTACTGGGAGTTTATATATGGAGTGTGCGACTCMTTATTTTTATAGCATGTCCTCCATGAAATAAATGACARTCTTCTTTCTCTTAGCAACCTAATGCTTCAACCCAGCTCTCATTGAATAGTCCAACAAGTGGCAGCTCTCTGAGATGGAGAAATTAGATGACTAAAATATGACAACCCTACTAAAATAATACAATTATAAACCATTGCATGGCATTCTTATGATTTTCAAGAAAATGATTAGAAAGAAATCTCTATGTGTCTGGATTACGTACTGTAGACATTGAAACCATTAGACCTGCTGTAGCCTAATTGTCTAACTCAGGGCTCTCCAACCCTGTTCCTGGAGAGCTACTGTCCTGTAGGTTATCTAGCACACCTGGTTCTAATAATTAGCTGGTTGATAAACAAAATCAGGTTAGTTACATCTGAGGTTGGAGTGTGAACCTACAGGAGGGTAGCTCTCCAGGAACAGGGTTGGAGAGCCCTGGTCTAACTAATCTAGACCTYTTTGAAAGGGAATAAACCACAKACACACACAGGCTGTTTCCTGGACACAGATTAAGCCTAAAAGAAGGAAAAACCTAATTGCTTTCATGGAGGACCGGCTTGAATTATGAGGACAATTTAGTTTCATAATGAGCAAAAGCTATTGGTTTTCTACCCAAAGTTGCTAAGAAAATGTTGTGATCCATTTAATAAACACAGCAAAATGGATAAAAGGGTGTGGCAATAGCATGAGCAGTGGCATTTAGTGTGCAAAACCAGATACTTTCACATGCATTTATGGGGAAAAATGCAAGCGACTTAAATGACTAGTTTCTCTGAACAGGGGGGGGAACATCACAAAATAAGTACTCCGAGCCGCAGAGTCATACTACTTGTCAAACAGTGAACTGATACTGTATACTGGCAGTGGGCTCGGGGAGTTTTTTTTTTGGGGGGGGGGGGGCAGTGGTTTATGACAATTTAATTTGAATCCTCACATTTGCATCATTGTTAAGAAGAGGTTTGGTCCAAATCGGATGTTGGGTACTATATTTATTGAATATTATACAAATCCCAAAAATGTAAATGGATAATTTGAGTGCAATCAATTATCTTAATTTCTCAGAGTTCAAATTATCATTCAGCAAAAGGTTGCAGGAATGCTTATCTGTTTCTAACTACAGAAACAATTTCAGACTAATCTCAGATGGTGGGTGTCAATCTTCTTTCTTGTGCTTTTTGCAGTGGAATGCCTTGCTCAAGGGAACATTGACAAATTTTTCACCCTGTTGGCTCTGGAATTAGAACCAACGACCTTTCAGTTACTGGCCCAGCGCTCTAACCTCGAGCCTAATACCACAGTGGACTCTGCAGCCATGGGCCTCGTGTCACTAGATCTGCTCGCTTATTATCTATCCCAAAACTGTTCTCATAAGCTGAATGTGGGACCTTGTGCATGATAAGCCCCAGTCACATTGATCAAGGCTACCATAAGAAACCATGCTTTCTCTGCTTGGGGTGGGGAGATTCCCTGTGTGCATGAAAAAATGGCACAAGTGTTCAATTCYGAGACCGACAATTATAGCCGTTTTCCAATAAACAGCAATATCAGAAAAAGAACATCTGAAAAATGTGTCCTATCATTTTATTAAAGCTGAAAGAATCTCCACTATATTTAGAGGATTCTATGGGGATGCTACTATACTGTTGCAGAGTATAGACTGGCCCCTCCCCAATAAGTTTAATAGCAGATGGACTCTGACAATGGAGCTCTGCAGGGGGTGCTGATTATTTAGGCCCTGTATATTCATAAAGGGCTCATTGGCCAATCAATGACCACCATGGTCAGTTGACCTGAGGTTGCATTAATTACCATGGGCCAGTATGGATGTGTGGGGTCTAGACATCACTCCTAATTCATCACTGGGCGGGTTGTTTTCAAAAGAGGATGCAAAATTATTAAGAAGACAATGTTGTTACAGCAGGTTTGAGTTATAGGAACCAGACTTGATTTTTTTCTAATCTCTTGATCAACCAGGTCTTTGTGAGAAGTATTTCCACAACCAAAGCCTCTGCTGCTACGTCTGAGCCTCCTGCCAAATACCAGAAAGGACAAGAGAGAGAACACAGCAAACGACCTCACAACACCAAATCACAACCAATTCTGAGACCCAGAATCTAAGTTAAAACTTTGAACAGAACCCAGTCATGTTCCGAAGGCTCACCAGTCTGTTTTTTGGACGAGAGGACATCCCTACAGACCAGAGGACATCCAAGCCTGCGGAAATGCTTGAGGAAGGGTGGTTTCTGGTAAACAATCAAGGTCTGTTTCTCACAAGAAGTAGTGATTGGACTGTACATAGTAGGGATCGGTTTGCTCTGCTGGACATAATATGGGTAACCCTAGCTCTCTTGTTCCTTTACAGAAGCTGTCAATGAAGTGAGCTTAGTGGAGGAGCCAGTGGTGGAGTGTGCCAATACGTCTATCTACAGATGTCCCTCCAACCTAACTGTCACTGAGGAGAGTGAACCCATCTCAGAAACTGACGTCAGGTGAGAGAAACAGACTGTTGTGTGTTTGACACAGGAAGTTGTCAAAAGCATTTTACAATGTCAATGTTCTACCACTGATTCCACATTTTGATTGTCCGCCCTTTTGTGAACAATTGTGGGTGTGCATTTGTAGGCTTACAATTGTGTGTTTCTCTGCAGGATGTCAGAACCAGAGCTCCCAGTCCAAAGAAGCGCCTCCAGCCCCAGCCGAATCATTCGTGAATCAGTGTCCATGGCTGGACAGCTGGCTAAGGTCACGCAGGTGGCCCGTGTCCAGAGGGCTCAGACCCGGGGGGACTGCCGCCACCTCACACGGAGCTGCATCCAGCGGCAGAACAGTGTCTGCCTGAGAACTCAGCGCCACTCTTCCCACACAACCTACCTCCAACAGCCAGGACACCGCAACTTCAGCCACTGAAAACCCAACAGCAGTTTTAACACAAGAACAACAGGAACCTTCAATCTGCTCGCACCACACACACACACACACACACACACACACATATATGCTTAGACACACTCACAAATGCAACATAAATTGATTGACAGCATGCTTCAGCACAGCGAAATACAGTCATACCTAGTGTAGATTAAGCTATTCCCCCAAATGAATCCTAATCTACCCCATTTGATACAAAACACTAAGCTTGTTAGTCAGAATTGTAACGTGTTCACTGGCAGCTAAAATTACTTTTGAACCTGCACTATATATGACAAGAGATGGTAAACCCCATATCAAATGAGATACGTTTGTAGGCTTGATAGTGTGTGGCCAGAGAAAACCACTGTCAGTAGCTAGGTTTCCATCCAAATGGCAACAAATGTAAATGCGAATATTCTAAAATCCGTATAAAAACAATATGCACATTTTCCCACCAGAGATGTTTCCATCAAATTGACTTGTTGCAGATACGTCTGTGCGTGATGACATAGTGCACATAAAGATACCTTTTGCGGTTCAATTTCCATGTACCAAATAAAAAAATACAAGTTAAATGGGTTTCCATCGCATTTAACTCTACTGATGTTTTTTTTCACAAAAGATACTACGATATATCCGCAGAACTCAGATTGCGGGTTTTTGGCAAGAGCGCATGTATAATTTACATGATGAGACTATTGAGGACAACAGATCGAGATTCTTTTTATTTTTTAAAACGGTAGACAAGCATCGATCATCATGTCACCAGAATAAGATTCTCGATATTTATTGGAAAGGAGCATCAAACTCATCACCTTGCACTTTCACCACCCTGTGAAGTTCATCATAATTTATCTGTAGCCTAATAAACTGTCGTAGTGGGAGGACCACACTACATGCCATCGCGTGATATGACGGTTAGGCTTTTATATCAATATTTAAGCATAAAAGCGTTTCCACTGACATTTCTTGCATACTTAATTTTACCGACACAAAAAGATACTATCTTGTCTGGCGTATTTTGTTTAGTCAACATTTGGAAYGTTTACCGAAAAATGTTCTGTTTCCATCGGGCCTGTCATGACATTTTTTAACCGACAAACATTTTACTCGCATAAAAAGGTTGGARGCAAACCTGGTTAGTGACAAGCACATTTCTGTGCAAAGCCTATGCAAAAAAAATTTTTTTTAACATATGTTGAGGGAAATGAAAAGGTGTTGTATCATTACATGTACAGGATGTATTTTGTCAGATTGTCGTGTGGGGGTTAAAAACATTTAATATAGAAATAAAAACAATGAAAAACAATAAAAACAATAAAAACATGATTGCACCATTGTTCCTTTATTCGATTATAATGCCAAAGCGAGTCAGAAATGCATGATCAGGGCTATTTGGTGACCAAATAGTAATGTTATCCAATTATTAAATGTTATGTGAAACAGTGTGAAAGAAGGTTATAAAAACAGCTGGGTATAGGTTAAAAAAAAAAGCTGATCATTTGGATAATGAATGGCCAATCTGATTGGCTGAGTAATTCTTAACCCGTTTGACATTATTGAGGTGTTGTAAATTCAAGGGGAAGTGTATGGAACGCCGTTTAGAAGTGCAGGCAAGAGGGAAGCTKGCAATGGAGAGCTCATTAAACGGTTATACTTTCTGTTCCACTAGATTAGTAACATAGTGGAACTGTTTTTGTGCATCTAAATTATCCCTGTCTGAATATAGACAAGATGTATCTGAGTCAGAGGAGGCTGGTGGGAGGAGCTATAGGAGGATGGGCTCGTTGTAATGGAATAAATTGAACAATATCACACACAAACACATGGAAACCATATGTTTGACTCCGTGCCATTAATTCCATTCCAGCCATTACAATGAGCTCGTCCTCCTATCGCTCCTCCCACCAGCCTCTGATGTGTCCTGAGCCTTAAACTTAGCAGTGGTCAATCACAAGTTGGTTACAAGAGCTTTGAGGGCTTACCTCAGTTGACCATGGATGACACATTGACTAAAGGCTAAAATGGAAACTTTCCGAAAGAGCATAACAAAAACACAGGTAGTTGGTTTGGCAGCAACTCAATGCCACTTACCTGATGTGAATAAAATCTTGCTTGTGTCAACCACAAATTGCCACACATACAGTTGCTTTTTATCCCACCTTCACTCTAAGGTCACCTTCACAATAAGGCCAGGGTCTAAACCCCCCTTCCAGGTCTCCATGGCATTTGAGAGATGACTTAACAATGACAACAATAGAAGGTGAACTATCTATGTGGCATAATGATTTTCGCTGAAGATTATCCAGAGGTGATCAAGTGGATGGACAGGACATCATGGTCCAGCTGACTTCATTCATGTCTCTGTCTGTAGTGGAAGGGTGACGCTGGTTRATGACATCCTGAAGAATTTGAGGAAGGTGATTAATTTACAGGAAACAGCACCCTCTGGAATCCAGCTAGCTAACTAGCACTCCGGTAAGGTTACACAGGCGGGAGGCATGGGCGACACTGGTAGACAGTGTCCTTTGACCCTGCCTGCCGAGCACTGCTTTCCAGCGGTTCTGTTAACGTTACGGCGAGYGCAGGTGTTCGGCAGGCGAGGGTGAAGGATACTGTGTACTAGCTAGCTAGTACACCGGTAACGTTACACAGGAGGGAGGCATGGGCGACACCGCTAGCTAGCTAGAACATCAGTAGACAGTGTCCTTCACTCATGCCTACCGAGCACTGCTATCCTGCAGTTCTGTTAACATTAAAGGCGAGGGCAGGTGCTCGGCAGGTGGGGCCAAAGGACACTGTGTACTAGCTAGCTAGGACTCCGGTACACAGGCGGGAGGCAGGAGCGACACCGGTAGCTAGCTACCTAGGACAACAGTAGACAGTGTCCTTTGCCCCCGCCTGCCAAACGCTGCTTTCCCGCAGTTCTGTTAACGTTACGGCGAGGYAGTCTGTTTATTTATTACATCACTTTCTCACAGCTTTGGTAAAAAGAGGGGTGGGAGCATTCCTGCAGATGTAGGAATGCCCACATGCAGAAACGCCCCGATTTGCTGGCCACAATCACACACTATTATCTATTGGTGCTGCTCTGATCTCAGCCCTCAACATTTTGGATGACTTCCAACTCGTTGGGAATAGCTCCACAATGAAATAGGGTGCAGGCCAGGCAGCAGGCTGTTAGCCAGCCTGCCAGCTTAGTGGAGTCTGCCACTAGCACAGTCAGTGTAGTCAGCTCAGCTATCCCCATTGAGACCGTGTCTGTGCCTCAACCTAGGTTTGGCAAAACTAAACATGGCGGTGTTCGCCTTAGCAATCTCACTAGAATAAAGACCTCCTCCATTCCTGCCATTATTGAACGAGATTGTGATACCTCACATCTCAAAATAGGGCTACTTAATGTTAGATCCCTCACTTCAAAGGCAGTTATAGTCAATGAACTTATCACTGATCATAARCTTGATGTGATTGGCCTGACTGAAACATGGCTTAAGCCTGATGAATTTACTGTGTTAAATGAGGCCTCACCTCCTGGTTACACTAGTGACCATATCCCCCGTGCATCCCGCAAAGGCGGYGGTGTTGCTAACATTTACGATAGCAAATTTKAATMTACAAAAAAAAAATGACATTTTCGTCTTTTGAGCTTCTAGTCATGAAATCTATGCAGCCTACTCAATCACTTTTTACAGCTACTGTTTACAGGCCTCCTGGGCCATATACAGCGTTCCTCACTGAGTTCCCTGAATTCCTATCGGACCTTGTAGTCATAGCAGATAATATTCAAATTTTTGGTGATTTTAATAATCACATGGAAAAGTCCACAGACCCACTCCAAAAGGCTTTCGGAGCCATCATCGACTTGTCCAACATGTCTCTGGACCTACTCACTGTCACAGTCATACTCTGGACCTAGTTTTGTCCCATGGAATAAATGTTGTGGATCTAAATGTTTTTCCTCATAATCCTGGACTATCGGACCACCATTTTATTACGTTTGCAATCGCAACAAATAATTTGCTCAGACCCCAACCAAGGAGCATCAAAAGTCATGCTATAAATTCTCAGACAACCCAAAGATTACTTTGATGCCCTTCCAGACTCCCTCTGCCTACCCAGGACGTCAGAGGACAAAAATCAGTTAACCACCTAACTGAGGAACTCAATTTAACCTTGCGCAATACCTAGATGCAGTTGCACCCCTAAAAACTAAAAACATTTGTCATAAGAATTTAGCTCCCTGGTATACAGAAAATACCCAAGCTCTGAAGCAAGCTTCCAGAAAAATTGGAACGGAAATGGCCACACCAAACTGGAAGTCTTCCGACTAGCTTAGAAAGACAATACCGTGCAGTATCGAAGAGCCCTCACTGCTGCCTGATCATCCTATTTTTCCAACTTAATTGAGGAAAATAAGAACAATCCAAAATGTATTTTTTGATACTGTCGCAAAGCTAACTAAAAAGCAGCATTCCAAAAGAGAGGATGGCTTTCACTTCAGCAGTAATAATTCATGAACTTCTTTGAGGAAACGATCATGATCATTAGAAAGCAATTACGGACTCCTCTTAAATCTGCGTATTCCTCCAAAGCTAGTTGTCCTGAGTCTGCACAACTCTGCAGGACCTAGGATCAAAGAGACACTCAAGTGTTTTAGTACTATATCTCTTGACACAATGATGAAAATAATTATGGCCTCTAAACCTCCAAGCTGCATACTGACCCTATTCCACTAAACTACTGAAAGAGCTGCTTCCTGTGCTTGGCCCTCCTATGTTGTAATAATATAACGGCTCTCTATCCACCGGATGTGTACCAAACTCACTAAAAGTGGCAGTAATAAAGCCTCTCTTGAAAAAGCCAAACCTTGACCCAGAAAATATAAAAAACTATCGGCCTATATGAATCTTCCATTCCTCTCAAAAATTTGAGAAAAAGTGTTGCACAGCAACTCACTGCCTTCCTGAAGTTCTGGCCTGGTTTAGATCTTATCTGTCGGAAAGATATTAGTTTGTCTCTGTGAATTACTTCCGGCGCCGACAGAGATGGCCGCCTCGCTTCGCGTTCCTAGGAACTATGCAGTATTTTGTTTTTTTACGTGTTATTTCTTACATTGGTACCCCAGGTAATTTAGGTTTATTACATACAGTCGGGAGGAACTACTGAATATAAGAGCAACGTCAACTCACCATCATTACACACAGGAAATAGACTTTCCCGAAGCGGATCCTGTGTTTTGCCTTCCACCCAGGACAATGGATCTGATCCCAGCCGGCGAACTAAACAACGTCGCCGTAAAAGGGGCAATCGAAGCGGTCTTCTGGTCAGGTTCGGTACGGACACATCGCGCACCACTCCCTAGCATACTTCTCCCAATGTCCAGTCTCTTGACAACAAGGTTGATGAAATCCGAGCAAGGGTTGCCTTCCAGAGAGACATCAGAGACTGTAACGTTCTTTGCTTCACGGAAACATGGCTCACTCGAAAGATGCTATCGGAGTCGGTGCACCCAGCTGGTTCTCACGATCGCGCCGACAGAAACAAGCATCTTTCTGCTAAAGAAGAGGGGCGGGGGGGTATGCTTATGATTAACGAGACGTGGTGTGATCATAACAACATACAGGAACTCAAGTCCTTCTGTACACCTGACTTAGAATTCCTCACAATCAAATGTCGACCGCATTATCTACCAAGGGAATTCTCTTCGATTATAATCAAGCCATATATATTCCCCCCAAGCAGACACAACGATGGCCCTGAACGAACTTTATTTGACTCTATGTAAACTGGAAACCACATATCCTGAGGCTGCATTCATTGTAGCTGGGGATTTTAACAAGGCTAATCTGAAAAAAGACACTCCCTAAATTCTATTAGCATATCGATTGCGCAACCAGCGCTGGTAAAAACCCTGGATCATTTGTTATTCTAACTTCCGCGACGCATATAAGGCCTCCCCCGCCCTCCTTTCGGAAAAGCTGACCACGACTCCATTTTGTTGCTTCCAGCCTACAGACAGAAACTAAAACAAAGAAGCTCCCGTGCTCAGGTCTGTTCAACGCTGGTCCGACCAATCTGATTCCACGCTTCAAGAACTGCTTCGATCACATGGATTGGGATATGTTCCGTATTGCGTCCAACAACAACATTGACGAATACGCTGATTCGGTGAGCGAGTTCATTAGAAAGTGCATCGGCGATGTCGTACCCACAGCAACTATAATAACATTCCCAAACCAGAAACCGTGGATTGATGGCAGCATTTGTGCGAAACTGAAAGCACGAACCACTGCTTTTAACCAGGGCAAGGTGACCGGAAACATGACCGAATACAAACAGTGTAGCTATTCCCTCCGCAAGACAATCAAAACAAGCTAAGCATCAGTATAGAGACAAAGTAGAGTTGCAATTCAACGGCTCAGACACAAGAGGTATGTGGCAGGGTCTACAGTCAATCACGGATTACAAAAGAAAAACCAGCCCCGTCGCGGACCAGGATGTCTTGCTCCCAGTCAGACTAAATAACTTCTTTGCTCGCTTTGAACACGGCCCGCTACCAAAACCTGCGGACTCTCCTTCACTGCAGCCGACGTGAGTAAAACATTTAAAGGTGTTACCCTCGCAAGGCTGCAGGCCCAGACGGCATCCCCAGCCGTGTCCTCAGAGCATGCGCGCAGACCAGCTGGCTGGTGTGTTTATGGACATATTCAATCAATCCTTATCCCAGTCTGCTGTTCCCACATGCTTCAAGAGGGCCACCATTGTTCCTGTTCCCAAGAAAGCGAAGGTAACGGAGCTAAACGACTACCCCCCGTAGCACTCACTTCCGTCATCATGAAGTGCTTTGAGAGACTAGTCAAGGACCATGTCACCTCCACCCTACCTGACACCCTAGACCCACTCCAAAATATGCTAACCGCCCCAATAGGTCCACAGACAACGCAATCACAACCCCACTCTACACTGCCCTAACCCATCTGGACAAGAGGATTACCTATGTGAGAATGCTGTTCATCGACTACAGCTCAGCATTTAACACGCATAGTACCCTCCAAACTCGTCACCAAGCTCGAGACCCTGGGTCTCGACCCCCTCCTGTGCAACTGGGTACTGGACTTCCTGACGGGCCGCCCCAGGTGGTGAGGGTAGGTAACAACATCTCCACCCCGCTGATCCTCAACACTGGGCCCACAAGGGTGCGTTCTGAGCCCTCTCCTGTACTCCCTGTTCACCGCACGACTGCGTGGCCATGCCACACCTCCAACTCAATCATCAAGTTTGCGGACGACACCTACAGTGGTAGGCTTGATTTACCAACAACGACGAGACGGCCTACAGGGAGGAGGTGAGGCCCTCGGAGTGTGGTGTCAGGAAAATAACCTCACACTCAACGTCAACAAAACAAAGGAGATGATTGTGGACTTCAGGAAACAGCAGAGGGAGCACCCCCCTATCCACATCGACGGGACAGTAGTGGAGAGGGTAGTAAGTTTTAAGTTCCTCGGCGTACAAATCACGGACAAACTGAATTGGTCCACCCACACAGACAGCGTTGTGAAGAAGGCGCAGCAGCGCCTCTTCAACCTCAGGAGGCTGAAGAAATTCGGCTTGTCACCAAAAGCACTCTCACTTCTACAGATGCACAATCGAGAGCATCCTGTCGGGCTGTATCACCTGGTACGGCAACTGCTCCGCCCACAACCGTAAGGCTCTCCAGAGGGTAGTGAGGTCTGCAGAACGCATCACTGGGGCAAAACTACCTGCCCTCCAGGACACCTACACCACCCGATGTCACAGGAAGGCCATAAAGATCATTAAAGACAACAACCACCCGAGCCACTGCCTGTTCACCCCGCTATCATCCAGAAGGCGAGGTCAGTAAGGTGCATCAAAGCAGGACCGAGAGACTGAAAAACAGCTTCCACTAACCACCACTAACATTGAGTGGCTGCTGCCAACATACTGACTCAACTCCAACTCACTTTAATAATGGAAATTGATGGGAATTGATAAAAAAATGTATCACTAGCCACTTTAAACAATGCCACTTAATATAATGTATATACTGTACTTTATCATCTACTGCATCTTGCCATCTTTATGTAATACATGTATCACTAGCCACTTTAAACTATGCCACTTTTATGTTTACATACACTACATTACTTATCTCATATGTATATACTGTACTCGATACCATCTACTGCATCCTTGCCTATGCCGTTTCTGTACCATCACTTATTCATAGATCTTTATGTACATATTCTTTATCCCTTTACACTTGTGTGTATAAGGTAGTAGTTGTGGAATTGTTAGGTTAGATTACTTGTTGGTTATTACTGCATTGTCAGAACTAGAAGCACAAGCATTTCGCTACACTCGCATTAACATCTGCTAACCATGTGTATGTGACAAATACAATTTGATTTGATTTGAATGGTTTGTCCTCTGACAAATCAACTGTACATTTCGGTGTTCCTCAAGGTTCCGTTTTAGGACCACTATGTTTTCACTATATATTTTACCTCTTGGGGATGTCATTCGAAAACATAATGTTAACTTTCACTGCTATGCGATGACACACAGCTGTACATTTCAATGAAACATGGTGAAGTCCCAAAATTGCCCTGGCTAGAAGCCTGTGTTTCAAGACATAAGGAAGTGGATGGTGCAAACTTTCTACTTTTAAACTCGGAAACAAAACAGAGATGCTTTTTCTAGGTCCCAAGAAACAAAGAGATCTTCTGTTGATTCTGACAATTAATCTTGATGGTTTGTACAGTCGTCTAAATAAAACTGTGAAGGACCTCGGCGTTACTTCTGGACCCTGGATCTCTCTTTTGAACGAACATATCAAGACTGTTCAAGGACAGCTTTTTTCCATCGACGTAACATTGCAAAAATCAAGAACTTTCTGTCCAAAAATGATGCAGAAAAAATTCATCCATGCTTTTGTTACTTCTAGGTAGACTACTGCAATGCTCTACTTTCCGGCTACCCGGATAAAGACTAAATCAACTTCAGTTAGTGCTAAATATGGCTGCTAGAATCAAAAAAAATATCATAATTACTCCAGTGCTAGCCTCCCTACACTGGCTTCCTGTTAAGGCAAGGTCTGATTTCAAGGTTTTACTGCTAACCCTACAAAGCATTACATGGGCTTGCTCCTACCTATCTTTCCGCATTTTGTCCTGCCTACATACCTACACGTACGCTACGGTCACAAGACGCAGGCCTCCTAATGTCGCTAAGAATTTCTAAGCAAACAGCTGGAGGCAGGGCTTTCTCCTATAGAGCTTCATTTTTATGGAATGTCTGCCTACCCATGTGGAAAGACGCAGACTCGGTCTCAACCATTAAGTCTTTACTGAAGACTCATCTCTTCATTAGGTCATATGATTGAGGCGTAGTCTGGCCCAGGAGTGTGAAGGTGAACGGAAAGGTTCTGGAGCACGAACCGCCCTTGCTGTCTTACCTTGGCCGGTTCCCCTTTCTCCAATGGGATTCTCTGCCTCTAAACCCTATTACAGGGGCTGAGTCACTGGCTTACTGGTGCTCTCCATGCCGTCCCTAGGAGGGGTGTGGTCACTTGAGTGGGTTGAGTCACTGACGTGATCTTTCTGTCTGGGTTGGGCCGTGGCGGAGATGCTTTGTGGGCTATACTCGGCCTTGTCTCAGGATGGTAAGTTGGTGGTTTGAAGATATCCTCTAGTGGTGTGGGGGCTGTGCTTTGGCAAAGTGGGTGGGGTTATATCCTGCCTGTTTGGCCCTGTCGCGGGGGTATCATCGGATGGGCCCACAGTGTCTCCTGACGCCCTGTTCTCAGCCTCCAGTATTTATGCTGCAGTAGTTTATGTGTCGGGGGGCTAGGGTCAAGTCTGTTATATCTGGAGTACTTCTCCTGTCTATCCGGTGTCCTGTGTGAATTTAAGTATGCTCTCTCTAATTCTCTCTTTCTCTCTCTCGGAGACCTGAGCCCTAGGACCATGCCTCAGGACTACCTGGCATATGACTCCTTTGCTGTCCCAGTCCCCCTGGCCGTGCTGCTGCTCCAGTTTTCACTGTTCTGCTGCGGCTATGGATCCCTGACCTGTTTCACCGGACGTGCTACGTGTCCCAAAGACCTGCTTGTTTTCACTCTCTAGAGACAGCAGGAGCAGTAGAGATACTCTTAATGATTGGCTATGAAAAGCCAACTGACATTTACTCCTGAGGTGCTGACTTGTTGCACCCTCGACAACTACTGTGATTATTATTATTTGACCATGCTGGTCATTTATGAACATTTGAACATCTTGGCCATGTTCTGTTATAATTTCCACCCGGCACAGCCAGAAGAGGACATCTTGGCCACCCCTCATAGCCTGGTTCCTCTCTAGGTTTCTTCCTAGGTTTTGGCCTTTCTAGGGAGTTTTTRCTAGCCACCMTGCTTCTACACCTGCATTGCTTGCTGTTTGGGGWTTTAGGCTAGGTTTCTGTACAGCACTTTGAGATATCAGCTGATGTAAGAAGGGCTATATAAATAKATTTGATTTGATTTGATTTATAGCACCAACCATTGATTGCTGAGGTACTGCATCTCAAGCTCTGAAGTGAGACCCATGTACAGAATGTAGTTTACAACGTACAGAAAAGGTTCCCCTAATAAAAGTGGGTAACACTTTATTTGGATAGTCCATCTATAGATGCTCTACAAACTATTAGTAACATTTCAACTAACTATCTACTAACCCTAACCTTTATCCTAACCCTAAACTTAACCCTTAACCCTTACCCCAACCATAACTCTTATTCTAACCCTAATCGTAACCTTGCTTATCAACAGATAGTTTGTTGATGGTATGACCATCTGTAGAGCATCTACAGATGGACTGTCTGGACCATTCACATTCAGTCACTGAAAGCGGCGCTGGCTATGGCCAGTGGGCTAGGATATCCACGTATACCCCATCAGTCTCCGAGCTCATCTCCAAGGTCCCGAGGTAAACTTTAACAAGGGTGCATTCACTTCCTCACTATGTTCTAAGTAGATTAGCAATGCAATTTAAGTCCCTGTGAAATGCAATGTCATGAATATCTGTGAACAATTGATGTGTATGTATTAAACTTCCGACGTCTCCAAAGATCTGAGGATGAGGCACAAATGGATGATCAGATGCAAGTTTTTACAGTAATATCCATACATACATCTGACATGATAATACAACATACACAGTGACAATTAACAACTGAATTGGTCACACCACAAGATGTCAAGACACTAGCGTCGGTATAGCAGCATACACACAGCAAGTCAGCTCACTCTCATCAATACCTCAACAGTGGCATGACAGCAAATACAGTGACATACTATAAACACATGCACACACAAAGCGAATCAAACATTTAAGACTGCAAAAAATACGAAAGGAAACAGGAAGTCATTGAAGAGCACTGTCGGGCCTGTCACTGACACAAGAGATAGAGTTCACAATAATGGTAACAGGCCATAACTACGACTTCCGACACCAACCAACCGTAAAGTAGCCTACTCCAGGCGAGACCTAGTGTAACAAGCTAGTAAGAATCAATAACGGTTCTATCATACTTTAAGGTGGTGCAAACTTACCTGCGTCATTCTTCCCTTCCAGGAGAATCTGGAGGTGAGTTACAACCTACCACCGATGTCCGCGGCTGTAACGACTAGTTCTGTAAACACGAGAGCTAACGGTTGGGAAAACCTGGTGGACGGGCATGGACTTCACAAATCTACTGTTGAGAACTGTAAGCATCACTTATCAACAGGGAACTAACATGTAGGTGTCATCGACAAATAGTGCCTTTGGGTAGTGTCTTTGGTAAAAAAAAGAAAAAAACGTTTTCATTTTACATCCTGGGTGCATAAAAGAGCACATGCCTTCGAACTTGCCATAATCAAACTATATATTCCGGCCTCTCTTTACTCACAAAAGTGAACATTAAATGAGTAGGCCATGAGCAAATACACGTGTTAAATCACGTTGCTGTCGAACTTAAATTGGCAAACATATGTGTGATGTGGTTTAATCTAGTGTGTAAATATCCAGTGATTTTTGCAAAAAGTATGCAACTGCTTGTTTTGAGTTGGGTTTTTGGGGATTTGCGGCTGCCTTCTCCGGGCCGCGTTTTTTCGCGTGCGATCCAGGTGAGGGTTCTAGCGATTACCCTGGTGTGGCAAGGGAAAAGGAGGAGGAAAAAGAGAGAGCTCTTGTCTGGTTGACATCAGGTGGTGTAAGGTGTCCCTGGGGCAGGTATTTGCCCCCGGTGGTTATCTGGCGTTTCAGCTCACTAACCCTATGAGGCACCTTACGGTTGTGGCGGGAGCAGTTGCCTGTACCAGGCGGTGATACAGCCACGACAGGATTGCTCTCGATTGAGTGCATCTGTAAAGTGTTGTGAGTGTTTTGGGACAGCCGAAGCGGTTCAAGCCTCCTGAGGGGTTGAAGAGGCGTGGTGCCGCGTCTTCACTGACGTGTTGTGAGGTGGGGACACATGGGATCAGGTTTGTTTCCGTGACTTTGCTGTACACCGAGGAACCTAAAACTTCCATACCTTCTCACTACTGGACCCGCGATGTGGAGGGGGGAGGGGGGTGCTCCTCCTGCCTGTTCTGATGTCTACAATCAGTGCTCCTTTGTTTTGGTTGACGATTGAGTGTGAGGTTTATTTTGCCGGTGACACCTACACTCGAAGGCTGCATCACCTCCTCCTGTAGGCCGTCTCTGTCGGTTGTTGGTATCAAGCCTACCACTGGTAGTTTGTCATTTCCGCAAACTTTGGATGATTGAGTTGGAGGCGGTGCGTGGCCAAGCAGTCGTGGGGTGAAGCAGGGTAGTTACTAGGAGCAGGGCTCAGAACGCACCATTGTGGGGCCCCAAGTGTTGAAAGGCTCAGCGGGGTGGAGATGTGTTACCTACCCTCACGACTGGGGGGGGCCTTCAGGAAGTCCAGTGTTGTATCTGTGTCTCTGCGTTAAAAAAGGCCACAGGCTTGCAGTGCTGCGTCAGTTGTCAGCGTGACATCAGCAGGTGTCTCTCCAGGACCACTAAACTAATACTGTCTATCCCTGCAGAGTGGAAGCCACTTTGGGAGGGGGCGGCCTTGACTAGCCAGGTGGTGGTCGTGGGTCTCAAGATACACATCGGTTTGTCATCAGGTGCTGTGATTAATAGAGCCTACCTGAGAGAGATAGACGAGTAAACTCGCTCTGCATTCCGTGTAACATTAGCAAGTATGCAATATGGGTGTGGGAACTATGCTTAAGACAAATTCTTATAGTGGTAATTCCTGATGTTTCACAGGCCTTTGGAGGTAGACATTTTAACCCCTTAGGTAGGTTGTCATGAGCTCCAGATCCTGGACTTTTCCATGGCCAAAAAATACCCAGTGGGGAAGAAGTACGCAATTTCAATCCTATTAGTAAAAGATCATTAAAAGAAAAACTGACTCAAGTAAAAAGTCGAAAAAGAAGCCCATGCAACAATGACTTCTGCAGCAGGCCACAAATGTGCTGTGCGCATATGGTCTTCAAAGGGGCTCTGAGGATCTCATCTCACGTACTAATGTGCAGTTTCAGGCTAACCATCTGGCGAGACATGGAAGGCCTTGTGCGGCCACCCAAAGAAATGCGAACCCGCAACAACATTGATCTGACCACACCGACGCAAACCGGTCATGACTGGTAGGGATGTTTGCAGGCAGAGAACGTTCTCCACGGCGTTCCAGACTCTGTCACGTCCTGTCAACATGTTGGTGTGTGAACACTGCTTTCGTATCTACGTGAATGAGCACAGGGCCCAAGTGGACGAATTTGCCAATCTTGGGTTGTTCTCTGGCAAATGCCAAACGTCTTGCAACGGTTGGTTGGGCTGTTACAGCCACAACCCCCACTGTGGACGTCGGGCCCTCGATACCAACGCTCATGGAGTCTGTTTATTTCTGACCGTTGAGCACGACCACATGGTCACAGTTGTGGCTCTGCTGAGGTCATTTTGCAGGGCTCTGTGCAGTGCTCCCTCTCTTGATGCGAGAGGTGCGAAAGCTGCGGTCCTGCCCTGCTGGGGCGGGTTGTTGGCCTCTCTACGGCCTCCCCGTCTCGCTGATGTACGGCCTGTCTCCTGGTAGCGCCTTCTATGCTCTTGGAAGCTAACGCTGACAGACACAGCAAACGAATTCTGTGCACAGCTCGGATTGATGTGCATCAACTGGATGACTGCACTACTGAGCCAACTTCGCTGATGGTTAGTAGACTCCGTCTTCATGATAGCCAACTTATGAGTGGAAAGCAACCGCCACATTCAACAGTGACCATAAATCAGCCAGTAAGTCATAGGAACTCGGAGGCGTGGTCTGGTGGTCACCAACCTGCAAGAACCACTCCTTTATTGGGGTAGTCCTTGCTAATTACCGTATTTATATTTTGCACGCTTCCTTGTCTATTCCATTTCTCACAACGCTATGTGAATGTCTATTGTCATCATGTTGCTGTGCTAAGTGGAGCAGTTTGATCTTCACAGAAGTGTGATTGACTTGGAGTGCATTGTGTTGTTTAAGTGTTCCTTTATTTTTCTTGAGGCAGTGTAGTATAACTTTTTTAT